>NC_141877.1:493213754-493516784 GCF_056163025.1 Triticum urartu
GTCATATGATTTCTTATGCTAAAGTAACAATTCATTCACAATTTCAAGTATGAATCAGAAACTTCATTGAGAACCAACAAACTATAATCTCAGTCATTGATGCAATTGCAATTTATCATAACATAGGAAAGAGTCAATAGAAGAGCTTTTCAGCAAGTCCACATACTCAACCATCATTTAGTCTTTCACAATTGCTAACACTCACGCAATATTTATGGTTATGAAGTTTTAGTCGGACACAGAGAAAGATAGGGGCTTATAGTTTTGCCTCCCAACCTTTTACCTCAAAGGGTAATGTCAACAATAATAGTTCATGAAGACTCACATCCAATTAGCTATATATATCAGGATCTTTCCAACACATTGTGCTTGCCAAAGGATAAAATGTAAAAAGGGAAGGTGAAGATCACCATGACTCATGTATGAAATACAAGACAAGAATAAAATATAGGCCCTTCGCAGAGGGAAGCAGAGGTTGTCATGTGCTTTTGTGGTTGGATGCACAAAATCTTAATGTGAAAGAACGTTACTTTATATTGCCACTTGTGATATGGACCTTTATTATGCAGTCCGTCGCTTTTATTTCTTCCATGTCACAAGATCGTATAAAGCTTATTTTCTCCACACTAATAAATCATACATATTTAGAGAGCAATTTTTATTGCTTGCAACAATGACAACTTACTTGAAGGATCTTACTCAATCCATAGGTAGATATGGTGGACTCTCATGGCAAAACTGGGTTTAAGGATATTTGGAAGCACAAGCAATATCTCTACTTGGTGCAAAGAATTTGGCTAGCATGATAGGGAAAGGCAAGCTCAACATGTTGGATGATCCATGACAATATAATTTATTTCGGATGTAAGAAAACATAACCCATTACGTTGTCTTCCTTGTCCAACATCAACTCTTTAGCATGTCATATTTTAATGAGTGCTCACAATCATAAAAGATGTCCAAGATAGTATATTTATATGTGAAAACCTTTCTTTCTTTATTACTTCCTATTAATTGCAACGATGACCAAAACTATGTTTGTCAACTCTCAACAACTTTTATTCATCATACTCTTTATATGTGAAGTCATTACTCTCCATAAGATTCATATGATCTCTTTATTTCTTTTTATTCTTTGTCTTTTATTTTATTCCCTCAAGATCATAGCAAGATAATCAAGCCCTTGACTCAACACTAATCTTTATTATATATAGCTCACGGACTCGATTACATAGAAGGATCATAAAGCAAAAACTCAAAACTAGATCATACTAAAACTTTATTCTACTAGATCAAGATATTACCAAAAGGATCGAACTAAGAAAAACGGTAAAGATAAAAGTGTGATGGTGATACGATACCGGGGCACCTTCCCCAAGCTTGGCAGTTGCCAAGGGGAGTGCCCAAACCCGATACTCAATTCTTCTTTGTTGGTGAAGAAGATGTTGGTGATGATGACAATTGTGCCTCCAGCTTTTTCATATTGTAATTGAGAAGAGCGATCTCCTCCTTTAAATCATCGACCTCCGATTCCAGTTTCAAGATCTTGTCACACAAATCTCCTTTGCTTTTCTGCCGAAAACGAGAAGGAATAGATCGGTTGCTAGACAGTTTAGCCCTCTTAGGGAGACTAGACTTCTTGAACTTCACATGCATATCCCCAAGTTGAGGTAGAGGGACATCCTCCTCCTCCGAACTTGAATCATTGATCGTCCTCAAGTGAGCATCCTCCTCATCATCCGTAGTTCGACCACAAGGAGATAGGTCCCCATAGGTCTTTGGGTTAGCAATGAGATGTGAGACATAGCTCTCTCTGTCGGAGTCTTGAGAAGACATCTTGATCTAATCTGCCACGGAACAGCTTGAAACAAAAACAGAGGATCTTTGCATGGTACGGTGGTCAAAACCTTCGGGAGATTTTATATAATGAATTTTTACCGACCAGAAGAAGTATTGTGCAAGAAAACAGAGTCCGGAGAGCACACGAGGTGCCCACGAGGCAGGGGGCGCCCTCCACCCTCGTTGCCGGGGTACTGATCCACGGGCACCTATGGGACCGGCGGACCGAGTCCCTTTCGGTTCGGCGGGGGCGGAGGTCGCACGAAGAGCGGATCGAGGCGAAGCACACGAGCGGTTTACCCAGGTTCGGGCCGCACGGATGCGTAAAACCCTACTCCTGCTTTGTGGTTTGTATTGAGTTCTTGCTCGGGAGCCGGAGCGCTACAGTACACTCCAGCAGCTAACGAGATCGAGCGTGAGTGTTCCCCTCCTTTCTACGTTGCGCACGGGCCTCCTTTTATATGCTCAAGGGGTCACCGACAGGTGGCAACGGAGACAAAGGGTAAAAATGGAAAGGTGTTGCGGTAGGTACAGCTACCTACTACAGTGTATCATACCTAACCCTGACGGCAGGGGACAAGGGCATTAAATGCCCGTCTGTGTCGCCTAAACAGTGCAAAAGGGACCGTCAGGGACACCACCGCTCGCCACGATGGCAATCTTGTCAGCGCCGCTTGCCACCGCGCGCCGCTGGCTGCACAGCCTCCCGCCACGTACGTCTGGAAGGGTCCCAGAGCGACACGTTGGTGGATGTGCTGGAGCGCGGGCACAGAGGGTGGCTTGCCGCGGCAAGCGCCTTGCCGCGGTCGTTGTCTTGTCGCATCCGGGAGCTTGTCGCTCACCGGGCCTTGCCGGGACGCGTGGCGCGCCACGGCAAGTTCCTTGAGATGCCTTGGTTGGCCTTCCCGGCAAGCTCCTCTTGCCGGGGTCTTGAGATGCCTTGGTTGGCCTTCCCGGCAAGCTCCTCTCGCCGGGGTCTTGTCTTCTTGGCTTGGATACTTTGTTCTTGAATGGCTCCAAAGGAACCACGGAGGACCTTGGCGGTCACCCGGCAAGCCTTGCCACGGGATGCTGCGACTGCCCGTGCACAAGTTCGGGATACTAGGGTACCCCTACTCTAGTACACCGACAGGAGCCCCCGGGCCTGGGCCATACACGGTGCCGAGCGCTGTTGGGCCAGGCCCAAAACAGGGCACGGGCACGCGCGGCCTACGTTACGCCGTATCTCTCTCCGTATCCACCGCGCCCTCCCCGAACGGCACGCGTTGAATGCGGCGTCGTGGGAGAGATCGTGGGTGGTTTCTTTATTTGGAAATGTGGAACGTCCGCCCCCTCCCTCTTTATAAGCAGGGGAAACAGGGGTAGTTCGCCCATTTGCCGGTTGCTACTCCAATCTCAGAAATCTCCGCCGCTCCCTCGTCTTCCCAAAGCCGAAAGAGAGCAGCACTCCGCCTCCCATCGCCACCAGCACCACCAACGCCGTCGACCTCCTCCACTACTTCCGCCATGGCTCCAAAAGCTGACAAGGGGAAGGTCGTGAAGTCGACCGAGGCGCAGCGGCTTGCGGCGCTGCGAAAGGAGCGGTCAGTCTCCCCCCCCCCCAAGCTTGCCGCGAGGGAGCTGAGGGAGAACTACTACCTCTTCTGGTCGACGGAGACACGAGCGCATCCACGCACGAAGGTACTTCCCGCCACCGCTTGGAAGAAGGCCCCAAACGGATACCCTTTCTTCGCCTTGTTCTTCTACTGCGGGCTCTGCCCGCCCTTCTTTGAGTTCTTTTGTGACATTATGAACACCTACGGGTTCCACCTCCTTGATTTCACCCCCAATGCCGTTCTGACCATGGCAGTTTTCGCACATCTCTGCGAAAACTTTGTCGGAGTCCATCCCAATGTAGCCCTCTTTCGCCACTTCTTTATACCCCGAGTAGAGAGAGGAGAGCCTTTATCCGGCGGAATCGCCTGGATCTCAAGGGCCGGCAAAAAGGAAACTTATCTGGAGGGAGAATTCCGCGGCAAGTGGGAGGAGTGGAGAGCAGACTGGTGCTGGATTGACGAGGAGAACCCGCAGCCATTCACCACCCGGCGCCAAACCCCAGTAGCACGCGGCAGCGATTGGAGTGACGTGGCCCCGGAAGACGACAGGCTGAAGATTGCTGTCACCCGGATCCTACGCCTCAGGCTTGCCGGGCTCACTGTAGGCGCTGTTGGCGCAGATTTTCTTCGCCGCCGCATCGCCCCCCTGCAGGAACGGGGGAAACCCACTTGGGAGTTCAAGAATGCGGCAGATATCATGAGGCTGCGGCCGGGCCTCAACTTCAACTTCACTGTTCTGGAGCTCAACGCGATGCTTCAAGAGCTGTTCAAGTATGACCCCCAACATCCCGAAGTTTTTAGGTTGTCGGGGGGTGTCGTTCCGTTGTGCAACAATTCCGCGCTCGACCGCATCCGTGCAATGATGCCACTGTGCGATTCGCATGGAATTGTCCCAACTTGGCAAGAGCCTGCAGACGACGTCGTGCAGCAATTCTTCGATGACTTGGTAGAAGTGCCGATCCGCTCCGACGAGAAGGATAGCCTCACCCGCGACACCACCGATGCAGAGATGGCACTCATCGCCACTAGGCTGGAAGAGGCGGCGGCAGCCGCAGCCGCGGGCGAATTTGGATTCACCGTGGAGGAGGCAGATGCAGCAGAGGCGGCAAGCCGTGCCGAGCGAGGGGAGCCCGCCGGCGAGAAAGAACTTGCCGGACATGGCGTCGGGTCGAGCGAGCCCGCCAAGGATACGAGCGGCTCGCTGGAGATCAACTCCTCTTCCTCCTCATCTTCAGACAGCTCGCCGCAAGCAGAGCCTCCGTCCCCACCAAGAAGGCGTCTTCGCAAGGCCGGTGACGTAGCGGAGCGGCAGGCAAGTGAACAGCCGCCGCGCCGCGCGACACGCTCCACCGCGGCAAGCACTGTTGCCGCGGGAGCATCTCACGCTGCGACGGCAACTGGAGCGGGGCCCTCCCGAACCACCGCTTCTACTCCAGCCGGAGCGGGGTTGTCTCAGACCACCGCCACAGCCCCCGCCAAGCGGCCAAGGGAAGCTACTCCTCCGCCTCCTCGCGCTAGACGTGAGCCAGACTTCGACTTCTCCGCGTTCAGCTCCGACGAGGAAGAAGAAGAGTAAGATTCCCTTGTTGTACTTGTAGTTCTTCAATTCTTGCAATTTGTCTTGTATCTCATTTTCTTTACTCTGAACTTGTTCCTCTTTAGGACTCTGGCCCAGAGAGCAGCAAAGAGAGCCAAGGTCCCGGTGATTGTCATCGAGGACAAACCTACTGCGACAGCAGGGGGTGCGCCCGAGACAACCTTGCCAGGCCCGGCAACTTTTCTCCAGAGCAGCCCCCAGCGTAAGTGTATGGTTTGCTTTCCGCTGTGAGGTGCGCATGGATACTCTGTTTTTGCTAATATCTGACTGCTAGTTTGTGTAGGAGCAGAGCAGCCCCACCAGGAGCCAAGGGAGAGTCCTCTGGCAAGGGAGAGCTTTCCGGAAAGGGAGAGGTCTCCGGCAAGGGAGGGTACCAGCGGCCCTCCAACGGCAGAGACCACGACTGCAGAACCTGGCACAGGTAATCCTTTCGCTGCAAGACTTCCCTTGGGTTCTTCTTCTTTTGATCTTCTTGGATATTTGATTGACTCTTCTCCCTTTTCCGGCTGTCAGACCCATCTGCTACGGAGCCGATGGAGACCGAGGTTGCTGCCGACGAAGCAGCCGGTGCCGGCGATCCCGCCGGCGCAGAGGCCGCCAAGGCTGCCGCCGCAGCAACTGGCGAGGGGTCTGGCGATCGCACTGACGGCCCTGAGGCCGCAGGAGCGCCAGGCGCTACACCGACCGCTGACCCGTCCGCCGCTGCCGCAGCGCCAGGCTCCGAAGAGCCCCAGCCAGGCGTCTACTTGAAGGCCGGCGATGACGTCTTCATCAACCTCCCCTGGGCGTCAAGCTCCAGGGCGCCGGTCGAGGGAGAGATCTTCGACGGGGAAGTGCTTGCCTCCGCGGGGCTGACGCTGGTTGACGCGCCGAGCAGCAGCAGCAACGAGCCTGAGGAAGAGCGGCTGCTGCGGAAGTTGTTGTCGCTCTACCGCGCGCGGCAAGCCAATTGGAATCCCGCGAGGCGCTTGTCGCGAAGGCGGGAGCAGACATCGAGAAGCGCGCGGAGGAGCTCCGGGGTCTCCACCAGGAAGCTCTCCGGTACCTGGCGGAGGAGCGAGAGCAACTCGTCGAAGCGCAGAAGGCCTTCCTCCTCGAGAAGGCTGAAGTCGAAGAGCAACAGCGGCTTGCCGCTGTGAAGCTATCCGCGGAGGAGGGCGAGCTGGCGCAGCGGAAGGTCAATCTTGACGCCCACGAGGAGGAGCTTGCCGCGCGCGAAGAAAAACTCGGCGGAGCCCTCAAGCAAGCAGAGGATGCTGCCGCCGCCGCCGAGGCCGCCAAGAAGGAGCTGGAGACAAAGGTGGCGCAGCTGGAGGCCGATCTCGCCGAGAAGGGCAAAGAGCTCAGTGCCGCCAAGGACTCCAACGCGAATCTTGAGTTGAAGCTGACCACTTTGACCAAGACGCTGGACGGCGCCAAGGAGCAGGAGGTGGCTTTGAAAGAGGAGATCAAGGCCGACAAGGCGTTGCTGGAGAGTGTTGCCGCCACCCAAAATGCCTTCAGGGAGAATGTGGAGCACTGGACGGAGAGTCTCGTGAGTGCTGCCGCAGACATTGACAAGGAACTGGCGCAGCTGGGGATGGAGGATCTCGGTTATCCCTCTGACGAGAACCTCCAACCCAGCGCCAAGCTCGTCTTGTTCTTCAAGGGCGTGGCGACGGCCCTCCAGCGACTCCGGGAGAGGATCCCAAAGCAGCTGGCCGACGAGTCGCGCAAGATCTGCACGGGAGCTCTTCAGAAAGTGTTGGTGAAGGTGGCCTTCCGCAATCCAGGCATCAACCTCACCAACGTCCTCAAGACCCTGCCGCCGGATGCTGATCTGGAGGCGCTCAAGACCCTTGTCGCACCCATTGTGGACAAGGTGAGCGGGATCAAGAGGATCGAGGGTGATCGCGTAGACTAGGCCGCCCATTTCTTCTTTTCTTGTCGCTGTTTTTCATGTTATGAAAACAATCTGTTAGAGCCGCGACAAGCTATCTTTGTAATATAACTCTATTCTGGGTAATGATTGCAATGTTATTCCCTTTACTTGATTTCTCCCTTTGTATGTCTTTTTACCCTACGCTTTTAGGGAACTTGCCGGTGCAGGCACCTGAGCCGCGAGCGCTGAGTGCGGGACGTCAGCAGCCTGCTGGCGGTGCCGCTACCGACAAGAAACCTTGTCGCAACTAGTTGCAGCTCACTTAAGTTGTTGAGCGGACTCAAAACAAAGTAAGGGCGCAACTAGCTACGAGTCGGTTCCTCCGCGCACAGGTTTTCCATACAAAGTGCGGTCGTTCAAGGGAGATAACTTAAAAAATTTAAAAATCTGATTGCTCAAACTTTGGCAACTTAGCTTTTCTGTTGTTTGCTTCCCGGCGAGGCGAAACTTTCCTGAACGACGCCTGGTCCATACCATTATCTTCTCCTTTCCCCCCCGGCAAACTTGTGGGCGAGGGAACCTTCCTTTTCTTGAGAAAAAAGAAAGAAGAGAAAATAAAGATATGGAGCCTTACGGCTCGTTATTGCTTACCGGGGAGTAGGTGCTGCACAAAGTGTTAGATCACATATACAAAAAATAGAAAACGTGAAATTGACAAAATGTGCGGAGCACATTAGCTTTACTAATGCATGGGGTCTGCGCCCGGCTTTGTACAAAGGATTACATGCAACAGCGGCAAGACTTGTACAAAAGGTGGTTGCCGGAACAGGTTCCGGCAACCGCGCCTTACGGGTAAAACTTACGAAGATGCTCAATGTTCCAGGAGTTGCTCACCGTAATGGCATCTTCGGTCTCCAGGCGGACAGCGCCAGGCCTAGTGACTCGTTTCACCCGGTAAGGGCCTTCCCACTTCGGCGTCAACTTGCTGGAATTCTTGGCGGACTGAACGCGCCGAAGAACAAGGTCGCCTTCCTCGAGACTTCTGGCGTTAACTTTGCGGCTATGGTAGCGGTGCAAAGCTTGCTGGTAGCGAGCAGCTCGTACAGCAGCCTGAAGACGGTCTTCCTCAAGGAGCAGTGCGTCATCTTGTCGCAGTTGCTCTTGCTCAAGCTCATCATAAGCGAGCACTCGAGGTGACCCGTATACGAGTTCTGTGGGGAGAACTGCCTCTGCTCCATAGACTAGAGCGAAAGGTGTCTTGCCAGTGGCTCGATTTGGCGTCGTTCTGATCGACCAAAGAACCACCGGCAGCTCCTCGATCCAGTTTCTTCCGCACTTGTGCAGCCTGTCGAAAGTCCTGGTCTTGAGCCCGCGCAGCACTTCAGCATTTTCCCTCTCCGCTTGACCGTTGCTTCTCGGGTGAGCAATAGAAGCGAAGCAGACCTTGGCGCCAAGGTCTTGGACGTACTGCATGAAGGTGCGGCTCGTGAATTGCGTACCGTTGTCGGTGATTATCCTGTTAGGGATCCCGAAGCGGCAAACAATCGACCTGAAGAACTTGACTGCTGACTGTGCTGTCACCTTCCTCACTGGTTCCACTTCCGGCCACTTTGTGAACTTGTCGATTGCAACGTACAAGTACTCAAAGCCCCCGACTGCTCGGGTAAAGGGGCCGAGGATGTCGAGCCCCCAGAACGAAAATGGCCAGGATAAAGGGATCGTCTGGAGAGCTTGAGCTGGTTGGTGTATCTGCTTGGAATGGAACTGGCACGCTTCACACTTGGTTACTTGTGCAGTTGCATCCTGGAGGGCTGTCGGCCAAAAGAAACCTTGCCGGAATGCTTTGCCGACAAGTGCTCTTGCGCCAATGTGGTGACCACATATGCCTCCATGTATCTCTGCCAACAGCTTTTGTCCCTCTTCCCGGTGAATACACTTCAATTTCACACCGTTGAGTCTTTTTCTGTACAGTGTCTTGTCGACAAACTGGTACATACTTGACTGCCGGGCTACTCTTTCCGCTTCTTCTTGCTCTTCGGGAAGTTCTCCTGTCTGAAGGAAACGGACAATCCGCTGTGCCCATGCTGGAGCTTGTGGCTCGACAACAAGGACTAAAGGCAAATCTGCTGCTGCGGGAACATCCGCTTCTACGGTAAGAACCTACGGCTCTGCCGGAGCTTGACGTTCCCCGGCAAGCTTGCTGGAGCAAAACTTGTCGGGAGCTTCTGCTTCAACGGAACAAACCCTGGGGCTTGCCGGAGCATATTGCTCCTCAGTGCTCTTGGCGTTGATCTTGGGGACCTTCTTGGCGGCGGCTTCGGGAAGCTCTGCCGGCAAATAGTCACCAGAAATCAACTTCCTCTTCTTGCTCTGTCCAGTTGATGGCGTTACAGACGGTTGAGTCAGCTTGAGCACAAAGATCCCTGGTTCCACGGGTAACTTAAGTGCGGCGCACTTTGACAGGCCATCGGCAATGGCGTTCTGAGCTCTTGGAACATGCTCCATCTGTAGGCCGTCAAAGTGCTCTTCTAGCTTTCTCACTTTGTCGATGTAGGCTTCCATCAACGGACTCTGATAGCTCTTGTTTACTTGGCGGACGACAAGCTGCGAGTCACCCCTGACAATAAGCTTCTTGATCCCAAGGTATGCTGCGATCCTGAGACGGCAAGCAAGCCTTCATACTCTGCAGTATTGTTTGTTGCTTGCTCCTTGGGAAAGTGCATCTGGACTACGTACTTGAGGTGCTCTCCGGTGGGCGCGACAAGCAGCACGCCAGCGCCGGCGCCTTGCAGCGAAAAGGCACCATCAAAGTACATCAGCCACTCTTTGCTTGCTTCCTTGACGGGGATGCTCGTTTCTGGAATTTCTTCATCTGGTGTTGGCGTCCATTCTGCTATGAATTCTGCCAATGCTCTGCTTTGGATAGTTGAAGTACTCTCAAACTTGAGGCCAAAGCTTGACAGTTCTAGTGCCCACTCAACAATCCTGCCTGTCGCTTCTGGATTCTGTAGTATCCTTTTCAGCGGAAAGCGAGTGACAACTGTGATCTCATGTGCTTGGAAGTAATGGCGCAGCTTTCTCGAGGCCATGAGAAGGCCGAAAAGCAATTTCTGCACGCCAGAGTACCTTGACCTAGCCCCCTGCAGGAGGGAACTGACAAAGTAAACTGGGCGCTGCACCATTTTCTTCTGTATCTCCTCGCGCGTCTGCGCAGATCCATCCTTGTCGGGACCAGAGCTTGTCGGGGAAGCCCCCTGCTTGTCGCTGGATGTGCCTGCCGTGGTTGCTGGCTCGTCATCCGCCTCCCTCTCTGCTACTAACGCAGCACTAACCACTTGATTGGTTGCCGCTATATACAGCAGCAACTTCTCTTGTGGTTTAGGTGCGACAAGTATTGGAGGGGAGGACAGGTATCTCTTCAAGTCTTGCAGCGCAGCCTCCGCTTCCGGAGTCCATTTCACTGGACCTGCCTTTTTCAGTAATTTGAAAAATGGCAGGGCGCGCTCAGCAGACCTAGAGATAAACCTGCTGAGAGCAGCCATGCAACCGGCAAGTCCTTGTACATCCTTGACGCGCTTTGGTGCTTCAATCTGCTCAATGGCCTTGATCTTGTCGGGATTAGCTTCGATTCCCCGCTGAGACACGAAGAACCCGAGAAGCTTGCCAGAGGGGACTCCAAACACACACTTCTCGGGGTTGAGCTTGAGGCTGATCTTGCGCAGATTTGCAAAGGTCTCGTCTAAATCTTGGATCAGAGTTGCCTTGTCCTTGCTCTTGACCACTATGTCATCCATATAGGCTTCGACATTTCTGTGTATTTGTGGCTCAAGAGCGACATGGACTACTCTTGCCAATGTTGAACCAGCATTTTTTAATCCGAAAGGCATCCGTATGAAACAATACATGCCACATGGAGTAATAAATGCGGTCTTCTCCTCATCCTCTTCTGCCATGAAGATCTGATGGTATCCTGAGTATGCATCAAGAAATGAAAGCAAATCACATCCGGCTGTGGAGTCAACAATCTAGTCAATGCGCGGCAAAGGAAATGGGTCTTTGGGACAAGCCTTGTTAACATCGGTAAAATCGATACAAAGTCTCCATTTCCCGTTCGCCTTGCGCACGACTACAGGATTGGCCAACCACGTAGGATGGAGCACTCCTCTGACAAGGCCTGCTGCTTCCAACTTCTTGATCTCTTCTGCGATGAATTCTTGGCGCTCCACTGCTTGTTTCCTGACTTTCTGCTTGACGGGCCGCGCATGAGGACAAATGGCAAGGTGGTGCTCAATTACTTTCCTGGGAACACCAGGGATGTCAGATGGCTGCCACGCAAACACGTCGACATTCGCCCGCAGGAAAGCAATGAGCGCGCTTTCCTATTTAGGGTCGAGAGTGGCACTGATGGTGAAGGTACCACCAGTGCCGTCCTCCTTGGCGGACACCTTCTTCGTCTCTGGCGGAGCTGCCATTGTCTTCTTACACTTGCCGGTGGAGCTCGATGGTGCGTCCTTGACGGCAGCGCAGCACTCCGAAGAGGTGCGCTTGCCAGAGTGGGCATCAGAGCTCTTGCCGGACTTGGTCTTCTTCCCCCTGGGAGTTTCAACGGCAAGTGACTTGCAATCTGTTGCGGCTGCCGCTTCCCGGTAGATCTTGTCGGCGCAGATAAGAGCATCCTTCTTGTCGCCAGGGACAGAGATGACGCTTATCGGGCCTGGCATCTTCAGCATGTTGTATGCATAATGAGAGGCTGCCATGAACTTGGCGAGTGCTGGACGGCCAAGTATCCCATTGTAAGGCAATGGAATATCGGCAACGTCAAAAGTGACCCTCTCAGTCCTGAAGTTCAGCTTGCTGCCAAATGTTACTAGCAACGTGACCTTCCCCTTTGGCTTGCTCCTTCTTGGGTTGATTCCTTGGAATGTGTCGGTCTCTTCAAGCTCGCTGTCAGGGATCTGGAGTTTCTGGAGTACAGCGGAGGAGATCAGGTTCAAGCCGGCCCCGCTGTCAACTAGCATCTTAGTGACCTTGAGGTTGCGGATAGTTGGTGAAACCAACATCGGCAAGCACCCGACCGCAGTTGTGCGATCAGGGTGGTCCTCAATATCAAAGATGATAGGCGTGCTAGACCATTTCAGAAGCTTGCGTGATTCGACGGGTGGTTCTGCCGCATTGACTTCCCGCACCCACTGCTTGAGTTGGCGGTGCGAAGTATGCAGAGAAGCACCTCCGTCAACGCACAAGACCTCTGTGGCTTTCTGGAACTCCTGCTCACTGGTCTCGGCATCATCCATGTCTTCGTCATCGTCGTCATCTTCATCCTTGTCGCGGCCGCGGGGAGGTCTATCTCCTTGCCGCTGCTTGGCCTTGCCGCGGCGTCCTCCCCGGTCGGCGCGCTTCTTGCCGGATTCTCCAACGCTTCCTTGGGCCCTCTCCTTATCTCTTCGCTCATACTCAGCCTTTTGTTGCTGGACAAGCTGCTCGACCTTCTTGCAGCTCTGGAGGTCATGGCCCTTGGTGCGGTGGATCTTGCAGTACTGCTTGTCGGTGTCGTCCTGCTTGTCGGCGACCGCCACAGCCTGGCAGTTGGTGCATGCGGCAATCTCCTTGCCGGAGCTACCAGCCTTGCCTTTCTTGGCGCCACCTTCGTTGCCGGACTGCTCAACGACTAGCACATCTTTGCCTTTCTTCTTCCTGTTCCGCCGCCGGTTTTTCTTTGCCGGGGCAGCATCCTCACTGTCAGATCCTCCTGCTCCTGCATTCTCTCCGGGGAGTTTCCTCCCTTCCTCAGCACGTGCACACTTGTCGGCCAGGGCATACAGCTCACTGACGTCTCTGATGTTGCACATCGCCATCTCCTCCCGCATCCTGCGGTTACGCACGTTCTGATGGAACGCGCTGATGACCGCGGCAGGGTGGACGTCTGGGATGTTGTGCTGTACACGGCTGAATCTCTGAATGTACTTGCGCAGGGGCTCTCCTTCCTTCTGGGCGAGCAGATGAAGGTCACTCTCTTGGCCATGAGGTTTGTGGCCGCCTGTAAAGGCACCGACAAACTGATGGCATAGGTCCGCCCAGGAGGATATGGAGTTGTCCGGCAAGTGCATGAGCCAGGACCTGACGTTGGGCTTGAGCACCAGCGGGAAGTAGTTGGCAAGGATCTTGTCGTCCCGCCCCCCGGCAGCCTGCACCACGATGGTGTAGATGCTGAGGAACTCCGACGGATGTGACTTGCCATCGTACTTATCTGGTACGTCTGGCTTGAAATTCTTCATACTGGGCCACTGGACTCGCCGCAGCTCACGAGTAAACGCAAGGCAACCTACCGCGTACGGCAAGTCACCTGGTTCCCCTGGCGCATGCATGTCGACAGAGGGCCTAGCGCGCTGGTCTGATTGACGTCGCGCTTCTCTTCGGCGCTCGATGCGAGTACGAGCGTCTTCTTGCTGTCGTTCGTGAAGAACTTGGCGCTGATCGCGGCGAGCTCGTGGATCTGATGACGCGGTGGAGTCGCTGTCGAGGTGGATCCGGCGAGTCGGCGATCTTGGCCTTCGGGGCGGAGAGTGCATAGTGGTTGCACCCCCACCAGTCTTGTCACCACCGGCTCGTGCCTGGCTGACTTGCCGCGGCTGCGACGTGCTCGGCTGCCGCTGAGTGTCGCCGTTGGCGAAGCCGATGAGACTCTGAATGGTGGCCCTCTAGTCGTCGATCTTGTCTGCCGTTGGAGGGTAGTCCAGGAGCAGTTGAGCTCGCGCCAAAGCTTCTGCTACAGTGGCGGGTGGTGGTGGCGAACGGTGCGAGGAGCGGGATATGCTCGGACTTCTAACTATGTTAGAAGGAGCAATGTCCCGTCCAGGCGACCGTGCCTCGCTCGTGCCAACATGTTGACGTGCATGTTGGTCTTGAGCACTCCGAGATCCACCAGCTCGATCTTGGTCCAGCAAGCGCATGGTACCGTGAGTACCATGACGCTGCCGGTCCCGCGCCTCCTGAGATGGGCGCGGCGCATGTATGGACGCCGAGGTCTTGGAGTGCGCCCGGTCGTTGTGGGAGCCGGCTCCGCCGCCGACGGGCAGCACAGCCTTGTCCTTGGACCTGGCAGCACCGTGAGCTCCCTCGTCGACGCCCGTTCTTCCACCGGCGTCCGCCCCATCAGCCGTTTGCTCCGGTGGTAGCGGGGCGGACGGAGCAGCCGCCTCCGAAGCCTTCTTCTTCGGTGGCATGTCGATGGAGATGATGAAGATCTAGCTCGCGTGAACGCCGGATCTGGTTCACACAACCTCGACGCCCCCTACCTGGCGCGCCAAGGATGCCGGGGTACTGATCCACGGGCACCTATGGGACTGGCGGACCGAGTCCCTTTCGGTTCGGCGGGGGCGGAGGTCGCACGAAGAGCGGATCGAGGCGAAGCACACGAGCGGTTTACCCAGGTTCGGGCCGCACGGATGCGTAAAACCCTACTCCTGCTTTGTGGTTTGTATTGAGTTCTTGCTCGGGAGCGCGGAGCGCTATAGTACACTCCAACAGCTAACGAGACCGAGCGTGAGTGTTCCCCTCCTTTCTACGTTGCGCACGGGCCTCCTTTTATATGCTCAAGGGGTCACCGACAGGTGGCAACGGAGACAAAGGGTAAAAATGGAAAGGTGCTGCGGTAGGTACAGCTACCTACTACAGTGTATCATACCTAACCCTGACGGCAGGGGACAAGGGCATTAAATGCCCGTCTGTGTCGCCTAAACAGTGCAAAAGGGACCGTCAGGGACGCCACCGCTCGCCACGATGGCAATCTTGTCAGCGCCGCTTGCCACCGCGCACCGCTGGCTGCACAGCCTCCCGCCACGTATGCCTGGAAGGGTCCCAGAGCGACACGTTGGTGGATGTGCTGGAGCGCGGGCACAGAGTGGTGGCTTGCCGCGGCAAGCGCCTTGCCGCGGTCGTTGTCTTGTCGCATCCGGGAGCTTGTCGCTCACCGGGCCTTGCCAGGACGCGTGGCGCGCTGCGGCAAGTTCCTTGAGATGCCTTGGTTGGCCTTCCCGGCAAGCTCCTCTTGCCGGGGTCTTGAGATGCCTTGGTTGGCCTTCTCGGCAAGCTCCTCTCGCCGGGGTCTTGTCTTCTTGGCTTGGATACTTTGTTCTTGAATGGCTCCAAAGGAACCATGGAGGACCTTGGCGGTCACCCGGCAAGCCTTGCCGCGGGATGCTGCGACTGCCCGTGCACAAGTTCGGGATACTAGGGTACCCCTACTCTAGTACACCGACACTCGTGGACGCCTCGTGTCCTTTCCAGACTACTTATTTTCCTATTTCCTTAAATAATCCAAAACGGAGAAAAGTTGCTATTAGAACTGTTTTGCAGCCGGTTTACTTACCGTACCTCATACCTCTTCCTTTTCGGAGTCTGAAACGTTCTGGAAAGTGTCCCTTATGTATTCCTCTGGGGTTATGGTTTCAATAAAATTAGTTTCAACATTTATGGGATTACCTGAAATATAATGTTTGATTCTTTGACCGTTCACCACCCTCGGATTTGTGCCTTCGAAGTTGTTGATTTTTATGGCACCGGAACGATATACCTCCTCAATTACGTAAGGACCTTCCCATTTAGAGAGGAGTTTTCCTGCAAAAAATCTTAAACGAGAGTTGTGTAACAATACATAATCACCTACATGAAACTCATGTTTTTGTACCCTTTTGTCATGCCATCTTTTAACTTTTTCTTTAAATAGTTTGGCATTCTCATAGGCCTGGGTTCTCCATTCATCAAGTGAGCTAATGTCAAAAGGCCTCTTCTCACCGGCAAGTTTGAAATCATAATTGAGCTCCTTAATGGCCCAATATGCCTTATGTTCTAGTTCAAGAGGTAAGTGACATGCTTTACCATAAACCATTTTATATGGAGACATACCCATAGGATTTTTATATGCAGTTCTATAAGCCCATAATGCATCATCAAGTTTCTTTGACCAATTCTTTCTAGATCTATTAACAGTCTTTTGCAAAATTAATTTAAGCTCTCTAATACTTAATTCTACTTGACCACTAGAATGTGGGTGATATGGAGATGCAATTCTATGATTAACATCATACTTAGCAAGCATTTTACGAAAGGCACCATGAATAAAATGTGAACCACCATCAGTCAGTAAGTATCTAGGGACTCCAAACCTCGGAAAAATAACTTCTTTAAGCATCTTAATAGAGGTGTTATGATCAGCACTACTAGTTGGAGTAGCTTCTACCCACTTAGTAACGTAATCAACACCAACTAAAATATGTGTATACCGATTGGAGGAAGGAAACGGTCCCATATAATCAAAGCCCCAAACATCAAATGGTTCAATAACAAGTGAATAATTCATAGGCATTTCTTGACATCTACTAATATTACCAATTCTTTAACATTCATCACAAGACAAGACAAAGTTATGGGCATCCTTTAAGAGAGTAGGCCAATAAAAACCGAATTGCAATACCTTATGTGCAGTTATGTCTCCAGCATGGTGTCCTCCACAAGCCTCAGAATGACACTTGCATAGGATCTGTTCCTGTTCATGATCAGGTACACAACGTCTAATAATACCATCTACTCCTTTATAAAGGTGAGGGTCATCCCAAAAGTAATGTCTTAAATCATAGAAAAACTTTTTCTTTTCTTAGTATGTGAAACTAGGTGGTATAAATTTAGCAACAATGTAATTAGCCTAATCAGCATACCATGGAGCAGTACGAGAAGCATTTATGACAGCTAATTGTTTGTCAGGACAGCTATCATCAATAGGTAGTGGGTCATCAAGAACATTCTCTAACCTAGACAAGTTGTCTGCAATGGGGTTCTCAGCTCCCTTTCTATCAATAATATGCAAACCAAATTCTTGTAGCAAGAGAACCCATCTAATAAGTCTAGGTTTAGCATCTTTCTTTTCCATAAGATATTTAATAGCAGCATGATCAGTGTGAACAGTTACTTTAGAATCAACTACATAAGGTCTGAACTTATCACAAGCAAATACAACTGCTAAAAATTCCTTTTCAGTAGTAGCATAATTTATTTGGGCACTGTCTAGAATTTTACTAGCATATTGGATAACATTAAATTTCTTATCAACTCTTTGTCCTAGAACATCCCCTACAGCATAATCACTAGCATCACACATAATTTTAAATGGTAAATTCCAATCAAGAGGCAGAACAATAGGTGCAGAACAATAGGTGCAGAAATCAAAGCTTTCTTAAGTATTTCAAATGCTTCTACACAATCATCATCCAAGACAAAAGGAACATATTTTTGTAAGAGATTAGTCAGAGGCCTAGAAATTTTAGAGAAGTCCTTAATGAACCTCCTATAAAAACCAGCATGACCAAGGAAACTTCTTATACCTTTAATGTCCTTAGGACACGACATCTTTTCAATAGCATCAACCTTAGCTTTATCAACTTCAATACCTCTTTCAGAAATTTTATGCCCCAAGACAATACCTTCATTAACCATAAAGTGGCACTTCTCCCAATTCAAGACAAGATTAGTTTCTTCACATCTCTGCAAAACTCGATCAAGGTTGCTTAAGCAATCATCAAAAGAAGTTCCATATACAGAAAAATCATCCATGAATACCTCAACAATCTTTTCACAAAAGTTAGAGAATATAGCAGTCATACATCTTTGAAAGGTAGCAGGTGCATTGCATAAACCAAAAGGCATACGTATATAAGCAAAGGTACCAAAAGGACAAGTAAAAGTGGTCTTTTCTTGATCCTATTTTGACACAGGTATTTGAGAGAAATCAGAATAACCATCAAGAAAGCAAAAATATGTATGTTTGGATAGTCTTTCTAGCATTTGATCAATAAAAGGTAAAGGGTAATGATCCTTTTTAGTAGCTTTCTTTAATTTGCGGAAATCAATTACCATTCTATAACATGTAACAATTCTTTGTGGGGTCAATTCATCTTTATCATTAGGAACAACAGTAATACCTCCCTTCTTAGGGACACAAAGGACAGGACTCACCCACTGACTATCAGCAACGGGATAAATTATACCTGCCTCCAGAAGCTTTAGTATTTCTTTTCTTACCACTTCTTTCATCTTAGGATTTAACCGTCGTTGGTGATCAACAACCGGTTTCGCGTCTTTCTCCAATTTTATATTGTGTTGGCATAGAGTGGGGCTAATGCCCTTAAGATCATCAAGAGTATATCCAATAGCAGCACGGTGCTTCTTCAGAGTTTTCAATAATTTCTTTTCTTCATGCTCTAAAAGGTTAGCACTAATAATAACAGGATATATCTCTTTCTCATCAAGATAAGCATATTTAAGAGTATCAGGTAAAGGTTTAAGCTCAAGCACGGGATCACCTTTGGGTGGAGGAGGATCCCCTAGGATTTCAACACGCGAGTTGTGTTTCAAAATAGGTCCCTGTTTAAAGAATACTTCATCTATTTCCCTTCTTTCATTCATAAACATATCATTCTCATGGTCTAGCAAATATTGTTCTAAAGGATCATTAGGAGGCACGGCAATAGAGGCAAGACCAATAATTTCATCTTTACTAGGCAATTCTTTATCATGGGGTTGTCTACGAATTTAGCAAAATTAAACCCATGAGACATATCCTCCAAACCAATAGCAACCACATACTTTTTGCAGTCTATCCTAGCATTAACAGTATTCAAGAAGGGTCTACCAAATATAATGGGACAAATGTCATCTTGTGGGGAACCAAGAACAAGAAACTCAGCAGGGTATTTAACTTTCCCACAGAAGACTTCAACATCTCTAACAATCCCAACTGGTGAAATAGTGTCTCTATTGGCAAGTTTAATTGTAACATCAATCTCTTCTATCTCAGCAGGTGCAATATCATGCATAATTTCTTTGTATAAGGAGTTAGGTATTGCACTTGCACTAGCACCCATATCACATAAGCCATGATAGCAATGATCTCCTATTTTAACAGAAATAACAGGCATGCCTACAACAGGTCTATGTACATTTTTAGTATCGGGTCTAGCAATTCTAGCAGCTTCATCACAGAAGTAAATAACATGCCCATCAATATTATCAGCCAAGAGATCTTTAACCATAGCAATATTAGATTCAACTTTAATTTGCTCAGGGGGTGTAGGTGTTCTAGTGTTACTCTTACGAACCATAGTTGAAGCTTTAGCATGATCCTTTATTCTAACAGGGAAGGGTGGTTTCTCGATATAAGCAGTAGGAACAATAGGATCAACATTATAAGTGATAGTCTTTTCTTCAACTTTAATAGGTTCAACTACTTTTACTTCAGTGGGAGGATTATATTTAAACCACTTCTACTTAGGGAGATCAACATGAGTAGCAAAGGATTCACAAAAAGAAGCTACTATCTCAGAGTCAAGTCCATATTTAGTGCTAAATTCACGAAAAACATCGGTATCCATAAAAGATTTAACACAATCAAACTTAGGTGTTATACCTGACTCCTTACCTTCATCGAGATCCCAATCTTCAGAGTTGCGTTCAATTCTTTCCAATAAATCATATTTGAATTCAATAGTCTTCATCATAAAAGATGCATTACAAGAAGTATCGAGCATGGAATCATCATTGAGAGAAAGCCAAGCATAAAAATTTTGAATAATAATTTCTCTTGGAAGCTCATGATTGGGGCATGAATATAACATTGACTTAAGCCTCCCCCAAGCTTCAGTGATGCTTTCTCCTTCGCGAGGCCAAAAATTTTATATATATATATATATATATATATATATATATATATATATATAATTACTATCATCACATAGCCTAAACCATGTCAATGTCTTTCCCTTCAAAGATAAAGGGAATACCTTCTTATTGATAACATCCTCGGGCATACCTGCAAGCTTAAATAATCCACAAACTTCATCCACATAGATTAGGTGAAAATCGGGATGTAATGTTCCATCTCCTGTAAAAGGATTAGCTAGCAGTTTCTCTATCATACCTGAAGGAATTTCAAAATAAACATTTTCAGTAGGTTGAGGAGAAACTCTTTGCTCTACTGGTCGGGGTGAAGATACCCCGAACAAGCCCCTCAAAGGATTATGTTCCATAGTAACAAGTGATAGTAAATTTCAGCACACTATATAAATTTTTCCTTACCAAATTCCACCTGTCGTGGGTTTGTCATGGCAGATGTCCTTGTGAAAGGACTTAGTCGTGGAGCCATCGCAACGGATTAGCTTAAAGGGGTTAAACCGGACAAGGGGACACGGGGAGTTTTATACTAGTCCGGCCCCTTCGAGGAAGGTAAAAGCCTACGTCTAGGTGTGATTGGTATTGCTAGGGTTTCGAAGGCCAAGGAGCGAATCCGCTTTGTCTGGCTCTCGAGTTGTTGTCTGTCCCCTGAACCGCTGCCGGGTCGTCCCCTTATATACATGGGTGGCGCCCGTCGGTTTACAGAGTCCCGAAGCCGGATTATAAACGTTTTCGGTTCGGTCTCTACACTTCCTATCTTACAAAGCAAGTTACATGTTTTAAGCCGGTTTACATCTACAGGCCTTAACTCACTTCTGGGCTTTGGGCCTTTGTAAAGCGCCATCATCTTCACATCTTCATGGGCTTCTAATCTTCATAAAGTTAATCCGGCTACTCCTGGCCGGTTTACGTCCAGTAGTAATATCCCCAACATTAGGCCCCAGATTGATTTGAATAGGTTTCATGTCAATCCTTAGTAAAAACTTCGTCTTCCACATCTTCTCATACTTTGGTAAACCACCGTGACATCATCTTCTCATACTTTGGTAAACCGTCGTGACATCATCTTCTCGGATCATGGTAAACTGTCGTGACGTCATCTTCATTCATGGTTCTCCGACAATCGAGGCGACAGCTCCGCCTCACTTCCAAGTTTTGGCTCCTCGATTTCCGCGCCTGACACCTATCCCTTGCCTTTATAAATAAGACCGGGGAGTCATTTTCACTTTTTCCCCCTCGTGCCTCTTCGCGTCGTCTTCCTTGCGCTGCTCATCCTCCAGAGCTCCGCCGCCACCGTCGACCGTCGCCTCTGCTCCGACTCCGGCCGCTGCATCACCCTGAACGTACCAGAATACTGCGGCATCTCTCTGTCGTTCCTGTGATACTGGTAACCCTTTTTCCTTCCACCCTAGATCTTGTTTTTAGGGTTTCACTGCTCGTTGGAGTTCATTGAAAAAACCCAGTGTTGTTCTTCTCTTTTCTTCTCTGTAACATCCCAAGCTAGGTTGGACCTATTATCCTTGTGCGACCATAGCCGTAATCATATTCTCCTCATTAGACTCTCTCTTTATATCAAGACCAACTTATCTGAATCTGCTGAACTGTTTAAATACCTGAAGCTTGAACCTGAAAATTTTCCAGTTTCTGTCATATCTTAGATCCGAAATTTTCATATAACTCTGTGAAATCTGTTTCCCCTTACTTAGGTATTTTTAGATCTGTACTCCTCACACCAATATAGGTGGTTTAACTTTGCAAGAATGACAATCCGGTATACACCATTAGTCCCCTTGTTGAACCGCCAATGTACTTCCCCTTATAACCTGTATTTAATAAATTCTTGTATGGAATTACCAACTCCGGTTTAATGATATGTTTATATCCTTGATATAACCTTGTCCTTCATTATTATATCAGCCTCTGGTTTACGCAATCGTATGTACCAGTATATGCTGATATCATTACATCTTGTGTGTCACCCTGAATGATCTGTAAACCGGCGTTTCTTCCACAGCTTTTTTGCTCTATAATGGCCAAGCAATTTACCGCTTGCAACTGGGCTCGTTCCCAGGTCACCGAGGAACAATTGAACGATATGGTTAGCATTGGTACCTTGCCTAAGAAGACTGAGATTAAATGGCGAGTTCCAGTAGCAGAAAATCCTCCGACCCCGAGGCAGGGTGAGGTGGTGGTCTTTGTCGACCACATAGGCCGTGGCTTCAAACCGCCAGGGTCAAAGTTTTAACAAGATGTGCTTGCCAATTTCCAACTCCATCCTCAAGACATCGGGCCCAACTCAGTATCCAATCTATGCAACTTCCAGGTCTTCTATGAAGTGTACTTACAGGAAGAACCAACTGCGGAGATGTTCCGGGACTTCTTTCACCTAAACTGGCGCACAGAATTTGTAAATGGCCCCAACACTGAACTTGGTGGTGTCTCAATTCAGAAGCGGAAAGAAGTTGAATTTCCTCATGCCAAACTGCACAGCCACCCAAAGGAATGGAACCAGACTTGGTTTTACTGCAGAGACACTTCTCCTGAAGATGAGAACCCCCTCCCAGGCATTCGTGATCACTGGCTTTCCAACACCCATCCTATGCCGCAACGCTTAAGTTCCACAGAAAGGGCGAAATATGCCCTTCAACTCGCCAAACTCTGGGCTTTATGGCCAAGGGTTTAACAGGTGATGATTTCGTGTGCTGTTGGATATCTTGGAGCATCTTGCCGCTAAGTCAGCGTCCCGGTTTAATGTGTGAGTACATTGGTGAGGTTGAAGAACCTCAACACCATTGCAACATTCAAGTAACTGATGAAGAAGTCACTGAAAGTGTAAAGAAAATTTTGAATGAATCGAAACTAGTCTGTAGTCAAACTGGCTTGAATCCCTTCTATACCAAGAACAAACTGCCTGCTGTAATCACTATTCTTCCTATTCATCTTTGATATCTTTTAATTTGTGCAACTTGTAATCCTTCTTCTGTGTATGTATGTATAGGGTGATGATCCCTTCTGGAAACGGAAAACCATAGAAAAAGCAGTAAAGCCAACCGGGGATAAAGCGGTCAAACCATCTCTCCCCAAAACCAAAGCCATCAAACGAACATCAAAATGGAAGACGGCTGACCGGATCAACATGGAACTTGATGATGATGCTGATGATCCGGAAGTTGAGGTAGAACTTGACTCACTTGGCTCCCTTTTCATGCATCTCATTAACAATGATCTTCCTCAGGAGGACACAGAAGTCAAGCTGATGATGTAGAGGTAATTACCCTTTCCTCCGGTTCAGACTCTAAGCCAACACAAAAAAACCTGTCAAGCAGTCCGGAAAGTAAGCTTTTCTCATCCTCTTGCTCATTTGGATCCAACATTTATTTTGAAGACTCAGTAGCATGAAGCTCGCCGGACAACCCGGCACAGTGGCCAACAGGTTATTTCAACCGGTTTACCTGACACCCCGGTTCAGAAGTGCCGGTCTGAGGTCTCTCCTACTCCTGACAATTCTTATCCCAAGGCAGGTTATTTTAGACAACCTCTTAATCCGTCCGATTCAAATTATCAGGTGACACCTCCCTCATCCTCTGCTGAATCGACAACAACTCAACTCCCCCCTCTGAAAACTGTGGCTGGGTAAGCTTTGTAACCTTTTATCTCAATATGTTGTAAATCTGGAATAAAATGTTAACCCTCTCTTTAATTTTGTTTGTAGAGCCAAAGCCAGACCCAGCAAGAAAGCTCAGGTCAACAATCCGCCCGAAGACCCAGCCACTTTTGAAGAAGAACCGAGAGGCGAACCGGACCAGACTTGTGAACCGGAAGGCCCTCATCCTGAAGCCACTTCTGTCGACCCACCCCTTCAAGGCCAAAACACCGATGAACCAACAGACGTTGAACCTACCGCGCCTGATACTGAACCGGCAGAGCCAAACCGGGCTAGTCCGGTGAGAGATGCTGAGACTCCATTATCACCAGCCAAACACACTGAAGGCCAAGGAGACGATGTTATCATTACTGGAATGGGCCACCGCTCTCCTGGCCATCCCATAATCTTGGCTCAACATAGTGCCAAAGAAGAGCAGGCTGCTAGGGAAAAAGGCAAATGGAGTAGTGATTTATCAAATTATGCTCATCTCAACGCTGAAGATCTTCACTCTGGCTTCTTGAACCGTCTTCACTCAAACCGGGACTATGAAGCCGGTTTGGTAAATTTGATGAAGGAGCGATATAAGGTATTTTCATCTCCCTTTGTTCGTAGATTCAAAGTTGAAATACTAGCCCAAGTAGCCCCCAAGGGCCGTTTTATGACGTTAATCATAAACCGAGTCTTTGTAGCACTTTAAGTTTCTCGTCATTGATCCTCCAAATGTCAGATCTCTTAATAAGAACCAAGACTCATCTTTTAACAATTAGATAACTTTCCGCAGCGTAGCCCCCAAAGGCCGGTTTAACTTGGCAAGTTAATCTGGGTTTTAATCCATGCATCCGTTTTAGAATAGACGTACATTAGCCCCCAAGTGTCCAGGATAATGCTTGCATTGTTCTGGAGACTTGTATAAAATGTAGTACTTTAGAGCAAGTAGGCATTAGCCCTCAAGTATGAAGTGCATAACTTGTTACACGCTTTGTACTTAGTATGTATATATATCATGTTGCTTAATATACCTTCAATGTTGCAGGCTGAACTGAGGAATAGAGATGCCCAAAACTCTAACTTGCAAGAGAATGTTAAGTCACAACAAGCAGAAGCTGCAAAAGCCAAAGAGGAGCTGACCCAAGCCCTGGCCGCAATGGAAAAGCTGAATGAATCTTTCAACAAAGATCGTGCTAACTGGGAAACCGAAAAATCCAGTTTAACCAAAAGAGCTGAAGACGCCGGGGCAGCCCTGAAACCAATTGTAGATGAACTAGCTGGCTTGAAATGGCAAATCAATGCTATGACTTCTGCTATCTTTGGTAAGTATCTTCTTATGTGTTTTGCGCAAGTCAATGAACCTTATCTCTGACCAGAATGTTGATATAAACCCTTGGCAGGCACTCGAATTGCTTATCTTGGTACAGACATGCGGATGAAGCTCAAAGCGGCATATACTTTGATTGAACAGTTGTACTCTGGGTCTCAGTGGGCTATTTGTACGGTGGATTACAACAAACCGGCCCCAACCTTGATAAAAGAAACACTGGAAAAGCTGGCCATGTTACCAGCCCGGATTGCCGAATTAAAGAAGGCAGCTGCCAGAGGAGGAGCTTTAACTGCACTTATTCGAGCCAAAGCCTGGATTCCAGACCTTGAAGCGGAGGACATCCTTAAAGGATACCCAGGCGTGAAGGAGGACGGTTCAGACTTCGACAATGATGACCTCCGGCGGCTGACCAAAGAGATGCGGCCAATAGCCAGCAAGCTGGCCGAAGACACAGACTTGTCCCATTTTCAACCGGCTTATGACGCTGAAGGGAAAAGATAGCCTGCCAAAATCCAGAAGTTGAAGAACTTGTGCCTCTGATTCATAAGAACACTTATGCTCCTGATAATAATCCATCCAATCTTATCCACGAAGAGGCAGTGTTTCAAGCTTTAACTAGAATCGATTGGTCGATGGTTGATTTCCAGCGTCTGGGGAGGGATGAAGAAGTGCCCACACCAACTGACCCTCAACCATCAAACCGCCTAGACGAAGCGTCTTAAATCGGTCGCCGGTTTACTGGCTACTGTGTGCCGATACTTTGAAAAACAATTATGCAATTGGAGCCGCTTTGAAAGCTTCTTGTAATAGGATAGCCAAAACTCTGTTATCTGCCATGCCATCGAGCATGTTTTGTAATACCTCATGACAACTTGTTCCACCTTTTGGGATATATTTATGCATAGCTCAGGAATAGTTTCGTTCCTGAATACAAAAACTTGCAAAGTGTCCTAATGGTTTACCACTGGACGGGTTATGATGCTCAACATATATGCAATACTTAGATGAATGATCAAAGTTGTTGTATAAAAAGTAATATGTGCAACATACCTTGTTGGTTGACCAACTGTTTGGTAAAGGTGCTAACACCAATCCGGAGTGATAATAACTCCATCCTTATAATGCCGGATTATGATAATAAACCATACCGGGATATGACAATCATTGGGTTTTCTTTATAGCACTGGTGATTTAGTCAAACCAGACCGGGACAATGAACCCCGGATTATAACTAATCATGCACTGACAACTTGTAGTTGAAAGGCAAGACGGGTCAAGGACACCATTTTATCAGAAGACATTTATGAACTTTTAAAAAGTAAAAAAAAATCTTCAATAAATAAGACTCAAAAAGGAAATATGCAAGGCTTTTTACGAGCTGCCAGGCTCCAAATCGAGGCTTTTCATGGGTTGCCAGGCCTCTGAGTTAAACCATTTAACAAAGCCTTTTAAGATGGGCCTCCAATTAACCAATCGTCGTTTTAACTTTGACAAGTTCAAGGTCTGTAAAAGATTGACTTGTCAAACGTTCGGCGGGTCATACCAGGATTACCTGGACAGGAGTGGCTTACTTGATGAAGGCAGGTTAACCCGGGTTTTTAGGTGAATACACCAGGCTTCCAAGCCGTGGCTTGATAGCCAATTACAAGGGTCCTTTCAAACTCTTTGTTGCTTTGCAAAAAGAGCCCCCAAGTAACTTTGTGAGTTGTGCTCAATATGTGCCCATGTTTGAGTCTGTGCTTTGTGCAATACTCTCTTTGGCTCCACATATTTTTCTTTTGTGGCTTTAA
This sequence comes from Triticum urartu, assembly GCF_056163025.1. NCBI lineage: Eukaryota > Viridiplantae > Streptophyta > Magnoliopsida > Poales > Poaceae > Triticum > Triticum urartu. The sequence goes on from NC_141877.1 coordinate 493,240,121, forward strand.
ACGCCTATCAAGAGGTGTAGCTATGGTGTGACAACAACCAAGCCCCCTAGTGATATCCCTTCGTGGTGTCAAACCGATCAAGAGGTGTAACTATGGTTCAGATATGACCAAGCCCCCTAGTGATTTTCTTTATATCCGTGCGGCTGCTGAGACCGGATTAACAAAAAACTCCACTTTGTCAGTAAACTCTTGTAAGCACACACAGGATGTAAAAAGAACAGGTACCCCGCTGTAACAGAGGCTCCGGTTTAATATATGATATATATACAGCGTCATAAATATGTACATATGAAGAGCCTATGGCTTCAAGTATAGTAAGGCCGAAGAAGAGCTATGTTCCATGGCCGCTTGGTCTCCTCCTCCGATTTACGTGAGTCTTTGTGCTCTCGAACATCAATGAGGTAGTAAGGCCCGTTGTGCAGATTCTTGCTGACCACAAAGGGTCCTTCCCAAGGTGGTGATAGCTTGTGCATATCAGTCTGATCCTGGATGAGCCGGAGCACCAAATCGCCTTCTTGAAAGGTTCTGGTCTTAACCCGGCGGCTGTGATAACATCGAAGATCTTGTTGATAAATTGCTGAATGTGCTGCTGCAAGTTCACGCTCTTCATCCAACAGGTCTAGGGAATCTTGACATGCCTTCTCATTATCAGCTTCAACATAGGCTGTCACACGGGGCGAGTCGTGACGGATGTCACTAGGAAGAACTGCCTCCGCTCCATAAACCATGAAGAAAGGTGTGTAACCCATAGACCTATTGGGTGTGGTGTTGATGCTCCATAGCACAGAAGGTAGCTCCTCAACCCAACAACCCGGTGTCCGTTTTAAAGGAACCATAAGCCTGGGTTTGATACCTCGTAGAATTTGTTGATTTGCCCTCTCCGCTTGACCATTAGACTGGGGGTGAGCCACTGATGCTAGATCGAGCCGGATGTGCTCACGTTGGCAAAATTCCTCCATCTCCCCTTTTGACAGGTTAGTACCATTATCAGTTATAATACTGTGCGGAAAGCCAAACCGGAATATCACCTTTTTGATGAACTTAACCGCCATGGCCGCATCACACTTACTAACTGGTTCTGCCTCCACCCATTTGGTAAATTTATCAACTGCTACTAACAGGTGGGTCTTTTTGTCCTTGGATCGCTTGAAGGGTCCAACCATATCAAGCCCCCAAGTCGCAAACGGCCAAGTTATTGGAATCATCCTCAGCTCTTGAGCCGGGATGTGCGCACGGCGGGTAAATTTTTGACAACTGTCACATCTCTTGACTAAATCCTCCGCATCAGCATGCGCTGTCAACCAGTAAAAACCGTGACGAAAAGCTTTAGCAACCAAAGATTTTGACCCGGCGTGATGACCGCAATCTCCTTCATGGATTTCTCGCAAAATCTCACAACCCTCTTGAGGAGAAACACAACACTGAATTGCTCCTGAAACACTGTAATGATGTAACTCCCCGTTGAGTATGGTCATGGACTTGGAACGCTGGATTATCTGTCGAGCCAACGTTTCATCGTCTGGTAACTCGCCCCGGTTCATGTAAGCCAGATATGGGATTGTCCAATCCGGTATGACGTGCAGAGCTGCTACCAATTGAGCCTCCGGATCCGGAATAGCCAACTCTTCTTCGGTTGGTACCTTGACTGACGGATTATGCAATACGTCAAGAAAGACATTTGGCAGAACCGGTTTACGCTGAGAACCAAGACGACTTAAAGCGTCTGCCACTTCATTCTTTCGCCGGTCTATATGGTCCACCTGATAACCCTTGAAGTGACCAGCCACCGCGTCCACCTCTTGCCGATATGCAGCCATGAGTGGGTCTTTAGAATCCCAAGTACCAGACACCTGTTGAGCCACTAGATCTAAATCCCCGAAGCACTTAACCCGGCTTAAGTTTATCTCCTTAGCCATCCGAAGACCGTGGATCAAAGCCTCATATTCAGCTGCATTGTTAGTACAAGGGAACATTAAATGGAGGACATAACAAAACTTGTCACCTCGTGGGGAAGTTAGTATGACTCCAGCCCCCGAGCCCTCCAACTGCCTGGATCCATCAAAATGAATAGTCCAATACGTATTATCTGGTTTCTCTTCTGGTGCCTGTAACTCCATCCAATCATTGATGAAGTCCACGAGTGCCTGGGATTTGATCGCTGTGCGGGGTATATATTTGAGCACATGAGGTCCAAGCTTGATAGCCCACTTAGCAATCCGGCCAGTTGCTTCTCTATTTTGAATGATATCTCCCAGAGGGGCTGAACTGACCACTGTGATGGGATGGCCCTGAAAATAGTGTTTAAGCTTCCGGCTTGCCATAAACACTCCATACACCAGCTTCTGCCAATGTGGATACCTCTGCTTTGACTCAATGAGCACCTCACTGATATAATAAACCGGTTGTTGAACCGGATATTCCTTGCCAACCTCCTTGCGCTCCACCATGATAGCCACGCTAACAGCTTGGGCATTAGCAGCCACATATAGCAATAACGGCTCCTTATGGATCGGTGCTACAAGCACGAGCGGTTCAGCTAACTGCCTTTTCAGATCCTCGAACGCTTTATCAGCTGCCTCACTCCAGACAAAGTTATCTGTTTTCTTGAGCATCTGATATAAAGGGATGGCCTTCTCCCGAGACGACTGATAAAACGGCTCAAAGCTGTAATCCGGCCGGCCGGACGTTGAACGTCATTGATACACGTCGGTTTATCCAAAGATGTGATCGCTGAAATTTTTTCTGGATTAGCCTCAATGCCTCTGTTTGACACCAGAAAACCCAAGAGCTTGCCTGCCTGGACACCAAAGACACACTTCTCCGGATTGAGCATCATCTTGTAAACCCGGAGGTTGTCAAAGGTTTCTCTCAAATCATCTATCAATGTTTCCTCCTTTCTGGACTTTATCACAATATCATCCACATATGCATGAACATTGCGCCCAATCTACTTATGAAGGCAATTCTCAACACAGCTGAAAGGACATGCGGTGCCCCCATGTGTGGTTTTGGTAATTGATGACATTCTCTATGGACTAATGGTTGCATTGAGTTATATTTGAAGGATTTTTCCATAGGCATTTATTGAAGTCCATGTGTTGGTTTCAAGGAGTTTATGGGTTGACCAAGGTGCTATTAAGGAATTATCCAAAGATTGGTCATGTGAGTGTTGAGCTTCTTGCAAGCATGTATTGAAGAAGAAGATTGTGTGATCATTCATGTTTACCTTCAAGACATCATCCAAACGAAGAGAGTTGGAAAGATTCAAGGTTGATCAAGACTAAGTCAAGAGTGAATCAAGTTGATCAACTCACAAAGAGTAGAAGATGTACCGAGAGGGATCAAGTGATCCCATGGTATGGTAAGCATTGTCTGTTGCACTTTTTGTACTAACCCATGGTCTATGTGAGAGTCTATGTGGGGTTAGGTACATGTCCATGGGCTTGCGTCAAGAGGATGATATCATACAACCCATGGGAAGGATGACATCAAGTGGTGATCGTCATCAAGATTGCCGTGTGCAAGTTCAAGTGGAGAATCATGAAGAGATCAAGTGCTTGAATCTTGCCATCCATTGTGGTGTCAATGGACTTGTGAAGATGTGCCGAAGAGTGGCTCACCCATAGTGGAGTATGGGGGAGCAATCATCTAGTCTCCATCGACCCAACGCAATCAAGAAAGGTGGTCCATCTTGAGGAGGACAAGATCATCATCATCTAGCTCAAGTGGATCATGTGCAAGGCAAAGGTTTGTCCTTGATAGGTTTTCTATTTTACCGGTCTCATGGTGGTAGTTGGGAGACCGAGTTATAGGATCGATAGCCGTACTATCAAGGGGGGCTCTCAAGTGAGTAGCTTGATCATATCGTTCGTCGAGAGCTCAAACCATTGCATCCTTGCATCATGTTTCTTGGTTCTTGTTTGGTTCTCTTTGTGAGTCTTAGAGCTTATGGTCATCTTTATGACAAGCTTGAGTTCATCGAAAATGGAGTTCACATGCGTCTTCTATGATGTTTTCGGTGTTGGAGGTTTTACCGGTCTTATCTGAGGAAGGGTTCTCACCATTTTCTTTTGGGCCTTTTCTCATTTGCTTCTTATTGGTATTTATATCAAGATTGTGTTAGCCCTTGTCGCTAGCTTTCCAACAAACTTGGTTTCATCGAATTCGGAGTCCGTTTTCAGAAGTTATGGTTGTTTTTGTAAAGGCTGCAGCGGTACTACCGTGGCTAGAGCAGATGTAATTTTTTACTACCGCTCCAGAGCAGTACTACCGCGGCTCCTAAGCGGTAGTACCGCTCCGGACCAAAATCTCGTGTTTTGATCAGCGGAAGTAGGCACGGAAGTATTTTTTTGTACCACTGGCAAGCAGTAGTACCGCTACCATTTGCGGTAGTACCGTGAGGTCGAGCGGTAGTACCGTGAGGACGAGCGGTAGTACCGCTCTGGCGGTTCTACTGGACTTTTGCCTCCTCGCTGTTGTTTTTCAAAGGGGTACTTCCGCCCTAGCGGTAGTACCGCTCCTTGGAGCGGTAGTACCGCTCTGTGCAGGCTGTGAGCATAACGGTTGGATTTTTTCCCACCTATAAAAGGGGGTCTTCTTCCCCAATGAACCTTATCCTTTGAGCCCGTGTTCTTCCCACATTGTTGACCTTCTTTGAGCTTGCTAACTCTCAATCCCTCCATGGATTCTTGCTAGTTTTGAGGGAAAAGAGAGAGGAGATCTAGATCCACATTTCCATCAATCACTTTCTCCTCTTTGTGAGGGGAACCCCTTGGATCTAGATCTTGGAGTTCTTGGTGTTCTCCTTCTTGTTATTCCTCTCATTTTCCTCCATAGCATTAGTTGCTTCGGTGGGATTTGAGAGAGAATGACTTGGGCACTCCGTGTGCCCTTGCCATTGCATTCGGTGCATCGGTTTGAGTTCTCCACGTGATACGTGGAAGTTACAAGTTGAGAAGCTTATTACTCTTGGGTGCTTGGTACCCTTGAGCTTGTTCCTCTTGGGTGCTTGGGCGCCCTAGACGATTGGTGGTGTTCGGAGCTCAATCATTGTGGTGTAAAGCTCCGTGCAAGCGTCAGGGTCTCCAATTAGGTTGTGGAGATCGCCCCGAGCAATTTGACAGGTATCGGTGACCTCCCCAAGGGTTGCCAAAGTGTACGGGTTCGGTGACCGCCCCCAAGGGTTGCCATTTGTACGGGTTCGGTGACCGCCCTCAAGGGTCCCTTAGTGGAATCACGGCATCTTTCATTGTGCGAGGGCGTGAGGAGATTACGGTGGCCCTAGTGGCTTCTTGGGGAGCATTGTGCCTCCACACCGCTCCAAACAGAGATTAGCATCCGCAAGGGTGTGAACTTCGGGATACATCGTCATCTCCACGTGCCTCGGTTCTCTCTTACCCGAGCCCTTTACTTATGCACTTTACTTTGTGATAGCCATATTGTTTCTTGTCATATAACTTGCTATCACTTAGTTGTTTATCTTGCTTAGCATAAGTTGTTGGTGTACATAGGTGAGCCTAGTTGTTGTAGGTTTTGTGCTTGTCAAATTAACCGCTAGGTTTATTCCGCATTTGTTCAAGCCTAAATCGTAATTATTTTAAAGCGCCTATTCACCCCCCCCCCCCTCTAGGCGACATCCATGATCTTTCAACAGTGCTGATAAGTTGCCTGGGCACTCTTGAGTCCAAAGGGCATGGAAACATAGCAGAAGGCTCCAAAGGTGGTTATGAAAGCTGTCTTCTCCTGGTCCTTAACCGCCATTTTGATCTGATGATAACCAGAATAAGCATCTAGAAAACACAAACGGTCACAACCTGCCATAGCATCAATTATCTAATCAATGCGAGGGAGAGCAAAGGGGTCCGCAGGGCAAGCCTTGTTTAAATCTGTGCAATCCACACACATACGCCAAGTGCCGTTTTTCTTAAGAACCAGCACCGGATTAGCCAACCACTCTGGATGAAAGACCTCCACGATAAACCCTGCGGCCAACAACCGAGCTACCTCTTCACCGATAGCCTTACGCCTTTCTTCATTGAAGCGGCGGAGAAACTGTCGAACCGGTTTAAACTTAGGATCAATGTTAAGTGTGTGCTCAGCGAGTTCCCTCGGTACACCTGGCATGTCAGAAGGTTTCCATGCAAAGATGTCCCGGTTCTCACGGATGAACTCGATGAGCGTGCTTTCCTATTTGGGGTCCAGGTTAGCGCTGATGCTGAATTGCTTGGATGAGTCGCCAGGAACAAAATCAATCATCTTAGTGTCTGTAGCTGATTTGAACTTCAACGCCGGATCATGTTCCGTAGTCGGCTTTTTCAAAGAGGTCATATCTGCCGGATCAACTTGCTCCTTATAGAATTTCAACTCCTCCGTGGCACAAACCGACTCAGCATAAGCCGCATCACCTTCCTCACACTCCAAAGTGATCTTTCTGCTTCCATGTACTGTGATAGTCCCCTTATGACCTGGCATTTTAAGCTGTAGATAAACATAACACGGCCTCGCCATGAACTTAGCATAAGCCGGCCGCCCAAACAGGGTGTGATACGGGCTTTTAGTTTTTACCACCTCAAAAGTCAAAGTTTCTGACCTCGAATCATAGTCATCTCCAAAAGCCACCTCTAAGGCTATCTTACCCACTGGATATGCAGATTTACCAGGCACCACACCATGAAAATCGGTATTTGACGGTTTAAGATTCTTATCTGTCAACCCCATACGGCGGAATGTATCATAATATAGGATATTGTACTACTTCCCCCATCCATGAGCACTTTGGTGAACTTGTACCCCCCAACTTGAGGGGCCATCACTAGGGCCAAGTGACCCGGATTGTCAACCCGGGGTGGGTGATTCTCTCTACTCCACAAAATGGGTTGCTCAGACCAGCGCAAATACTAAGGCACTACCGGTTCAACAGAGTTTACTGCCCTCTTGTGAAGCTTCTGATCACGCTTACACAAACTAGTAGTGAAGACATGATATTGCCCGCCATTTAACTGCTTGGGATTGCTCTGGTAACCCGTCTGCTGCTGCTGCTGGTTCCCCTGATGGTTGTAACCTCCCTGGTTGCCTTGGTGCCCTTGATTGATGTGTCCGATTTGGTTGCCTTGAAACCCTAAACCGGAACCGCCACCTCCGTAACCCGGCCCATGGAAACCACCTCCCGAACCGCCGGGCGGGCCATTATCATACTGGAACATATTGGAGTTCTTGAAATCCCGCATGATATAACAGTCCTTCCAGAGATGCGATGCTGGCTTATCCTTTGATCCGTGCTTTGCACAGGGTTGATTTAACAGGCGCTCCAAATTGGGGCCTGAACCTCCGCCCCTCTGGTGCTGCTTGCCCTTACGGCGTTGGCCATTCTCCTGAGCATTGGTGTTAGCAACAAAGTCCAAACTGCTGTCGGCCTTGCACTTACCACCGTTCCCATGGCCTGCCGGATTATGCTGCTGACCCTTGGCGTTGCCGTTCTTCTTCCCTTTCCCCGGTTTATCCTCCTCTGAGTCCGGGTCCTTGGTACTATCTGAATCGGTGTATTTAACCAAAGCGGCCATGAGTGTTGACATATCATTGCAGTGACGTTTGAGCCTCCCTAACTTCTGTTTGAGCGGCAGAAAACGGCAATTGCCCTCCAGCGTTAGTACTGCGGTATCTGCATTGATACGATCCGATGAGTGCAAAATTGCTGAGACCCGCTTGACCCAATGGGTCGTGGACTCCCCTTCCTCTTGGACACAAGCGGCCAGATCCATGATTGACATCGGCTGCTTGCAAGTATCCTTGAAGTTCTGGATAAACCGGTGCTTCAAATCGGCCCATGATCCGACAGAATTAACTGGTAAGCTCTTTAACCAAGTACGAGATGTTCCCTCCAACATCATGGTGAAGTATTTGGCACGTACTGCTTCGTCCACATCCAGCATCTCCATTGCCATCTCGTAACTTTCAACCCACACCTCTGGTTGCAAATCGGCGATGTAATTGGGCACCTTACGAGGTCCTTTGAAATCCTTGGGCAGTCTCACATTACGCAAAGAGGGGTGAGACACGGCACCCCTAAGGAACTGAATACCACCCCTGGCTCTACTGAAGCGGTAGGGTGAACTGGAGTATGTTGACGTGCTCCGTGTCAAGCTGCTAACTCGGCCTCCTGATGCGCGCGGCCATGATCCACAACATCTTGCGCATTAGCACCACCCCCTGCCGGGTTGTGTCCTTGCGGCGAATTATGGCGGCGTGCACTGCTTGACACGGCCGGTTCATCCTCAACATGTCTGCTATAGCTCCTGCTCAGACGGGGAGTGGAATGAATCCTCTTGCGACTGTGTGAATATGCCTGCTGCTGATTTAGCGCCATTTGAAGGAGATCTCTGGCTCGACGTGCCTCAATCGCGACTGGTGATTCGCCATCGGTTGGGAGAGCTGCCAGGCGTGAAGCGGCGGCCACAATATTGTCCAACGGGTTGGAATAATGCCCGGAGGTGTTGGTACATACTGTGGCACAACATTGTTTTGATGAGGTGGGTCCATCGTGCGTGGTTGAACCGGCGCTCCTGTTCCTGGTGCCTCCGCCCGGTTCAGTACTGGCTGGTGACTAGCTCCTGCTCCTGGTGTGTTGAAGAGATTTCGCGGCTCATAACCCGACGGGAGATGCGATCGGTACCTTCTTCTCAGGACCTCTTCGGAAGCGTTCTGATCCAGCCTAATCTGATAGGCCTGTGCTTCCAATTCAGCCCGTTCTGTAGCCATCCTAGCATTCTCCGCCGCTAGGTCCGCTTTAGCCTGGGCTATCTGATCCTTTACCTTTGCAATCTCTGCGTTGTGCTGATCCCTAGCTGATGCATCCACTTCTACAGCCATTAACGTTGCCAAAGCGTCGAACAGGTCAGACAGGACCTGAGCCGGAGGCGGCGCAGAGCCTCCTGCCCCCGCCGGCGTGGCTGTTGTTGAACCAGAGAGCATTGCTGCAGCAGTTGATGAGTGAGGTGCCGACTGTGTACCAGCCATGAAGATAGCGACCCGGTTTGGCAGATCAGGGGGGTCCGGAATACTGTTGCCCTCGGATCCCCCACCAATCCGGCCATCTTGTAACTGATAGAGCGATTCGGTCTCTCCAGAAGACTCTCGTCTGAACAAACAACGGTTTCTCCATCAGACGCCGGTCCATCCTCGTATTCTGCTCCATGGATAGCACCTACGAAGACGTGCTTCGCCACGGGCTGAACCGGCAAAGAACTTGTACGCTGAGCCGTTTCGATGATGTCGGTGCAGGTGTCCGGCTCAGGGGCCGGTTCACCAATCTTGCCGATGAAGACGTGAATCCCACCAAAGGGGACCCGGTACCCATATTCAATTGAATCGTCCTCGGGACCCCATACTGTGTTGTCGATGTAGAGCTTGCCGCAACGACTCTTCGTCATCCGGCCCACAACATATCCCTTGAGTCCATCAAAGCTGCCCTTCAAAAACTCGAAACCATCGTGCGATAGCCCCACGGTGGGCTCCAACTGTCATGGCTTTGTCACGGCAGATGTCCTTGTGAAAGGACTTAGTCGTGGAGCCATCGCAGCGGGTTAGCCTAAAGGGGTTAAACCGGACAAGGGGACACAGGGAGTTTTATACTAGTTCGGTCCCTTCGAGGAAGGTAAAAGCCTACGTCTAGTAGTGATTGGTATTGCTAGGGTTTCGAAGGCCAGGGAGCGAATCCGCTTTGTCTGGCTCTCGAGTTGTTTTCTGTCCCCTGAACCGCTGTCGGGTCGTCCCCTTATATATATGGGTGGCGCCCGTCGGTTTACAGAGTCCCGAAGCCAGATTATAAATGTTTCCGGTTCGGTCTCTACACTTCCTATCTTACAAAGCAAGTTACATGTTTTAAGTCGGTTTACATCTACAGGCCTTAACTCACTTCTGGGATTTGGGCCTTCGTAAAGCGCCATCATCTTCACATCTTCATGGGCTTCTAATCTTCATAAAGTTAATCCGGCTACTCCTGGCCGGTTTACGTCCAGTAGTAATAACCCCAACACCACCTACCAAAGGCGCTTCACTCCCCAGAAACGGCGCCAGAAAAGAGTCTTGATGACCCACAAGTATAGGGGATCTATTGTAGTCCTTTCGATAAGTAAGAGTGTCAAACCAAACGAGGAGAAGAAGGAAATGATAAGCAGTTTTCAGTAAGGTATTCTCTGCAAGCACTGAAATTATCGGTAACAGATAGTTTTGTGATAAGATAATTTGTAACGGGTAACAAGTAACGAAAGTGAATCAGGTGCAGAAAGATGGCCCAATCCTTTTTGTAGCAAAGGACAATCCTGGAAAAACTCTTATATAAAGGAAATCGCTCCCGAGGACACATGGGAATTATCGTCAAGCTAGTTGTCATCACGTTCATATGATTCGCGTTCGATACTTTGATAATTTGATACGTGGGTGGACCGGTGCTTGGTTACTGCCCTTCCTTGGACAAGCATCCCACTTATGATTAACCCCTATTGCAAGCATCCGCAACTACAAAAGAAGTATTAAGGTAAACCTAACCATAGCATGAAACATATGGATCCAAATCAGCCCCTTACGAAGCAACTCATAAACTAGGGTTTAAGCTTCTATCACTCTAGCAACCCATCATCTACTTATTACTTCCCAATGCCTTCCCCTAGGCCTAAACAATGGTGAAGTGTCATGTAGTCGACGTTCACATGACACCACTAGAGGAAAGACAACATACATCTCATCAAAATATCGAACGAATACCAAATTCACATGAATACTTATAGCAAGACTTCTCCCATGTCCTCGGGAAAAAATGTAACTACTCACAAATCATATTCATGTTCATAATCAGAGGGGTATTAATATGCATAAAGGATCTGAACATATGATCTTCCACCGAATAAACCAACTAGCATCAACTACATGGAGTAATCAACACTACTAGCAACCCACAGGTACCAATCTGAGGCTTTGGGACAAAGATTGGATACAAGAGATGAACTAGGGTTTGAGATGAGATGGTGCTGGTGAAGATGTTGATGGAGATTGACCCCCTCCCGATGAGAGGATCGATTGTGATGACGATGGTGATGATTTCCCCCTCCCGAAGGGAAGTTTCCCCGGCAGAACAGCTCCGTCGGAGCCCTAGATTGGTTCCGTCAAGGTTCCGCCTCGTGGCGGCGGAGTTTCATCCCGCGATCTTGCTTATGATTTTTTCCTGGACAAAAGACTCCATATAGCCAAAGATGGGCATTAGAGGGCTGTCAGGGGGTCCATGGGGCAGGGGGGTGCCCAGGGTGGTAGGGCGGGCCCCCCACCCTCGTGGATGGTGGGTGGCCCCCCTCTGGTATTTCTTTTGCCCAATATTTTTTATATATTCTGAAATGTGCTCCCGTCAAGTTTTAGGACTTTTGGAGTTGTGCAGAATAGGTCTCTAATATTTGCTCCTTTTCCAGCCCAGAATTCCAGCTGCTGGCATTCTCCCTCTTCATGTAAACCTTGTAAAATGAGAAAGAATAGGCATAAGTATTGTGACATAATGTGTAATAACAGCCCATAATGCAATAAATATCAATATAAAAGCATGATGCAAAATGGATGTATCACACCACGTTCTTTGGACTTTGACAATTTGTGTCAGGATCCCAATTCCAAGTCACATCGATCTAGCCGGTAACACCTCATATCACTTTGCGGCCTCACGCACGGTATTCCCACGGGTGTCGCCTTACCATGGCCCGGGACCGTTTGCGCCTTTTGGCTCACGTATATGATAGTGTCGCTAGCATCCATATGACAGAGAACCCGGGTCGACATGGCTAGTCGTGAACCCAAAGCGGCACTAACCTATGGGGACAGGCATACATGAATCAACCTCGAGCATGTTGATCAGCAGCGTGTGAATCCGGGCTGTAGCACTGGGCTAACAGGGCTCCGGTGAACCGGGCTGTAGCAGGCTAGGCAGGACTCCGGATGTCACCGCCTGACATTTCCCCGAAGGGACAGACACAGGAACGAAGTGAAACACATATCGGCCAGTCAAGTGTCCTGAGTAGTAGTGTTGGGCTAGCAGGACTCCGGTGAACCGGGCTGTAGCGGACTACTATGGCTCAAGGAGGCACTAGACTACATTTCCCCATAAGAGAGGCTGCCAAGGATAAACAACTAGATTGTCGGATCCCACACATAGCAAGCATTTCAATCATGCACACAATATGCTCGATATGTGTAAATACAACATGGCATCACAACATAACTCTATGACTCCAGTATTTATTCATTAGGCTCCGAGGAGCGAGATATTACAAACATGGGTCTCATGACCCAACAATCATAGCATACAAATCAAAGCACATGCGGAAGCTTAACATGTCTGAGTACAGACATCTACAATGAAAAAGGTTAAGAAGCTTGACTATCTACCAGATCCTGCCGAGGGCACAAGATCGTAGCTGAGGTATCAAGCTAAACGTCGAAGTCCACGTGGAACTACTAGCGAGACTGAAGTCTCTCTGCAAAACATAAATTAAGCAAACGTGAGTACAAAAGTACTCAGCAAGACTTACATCAGAACTAGCTACATATGCATCGGCATCAACAAAGGGGTGGTGGAGTTTAATTGCAGCAAGCCAGCTTTGACTCGGTGGCTATCTTAAACTACGACTGCAAGTAACTCTTTTGAGCTGGCGCACACGAGTCCACATATTCACCATATCAATACACCACTATGGATCCGCTCCCGTCTCCCTACGAGAACGCCATCCATAGCACTCACGCTTATCTTGCGCATTTTAGAGTATCCACTTTCACTTGTCTATGAACTGTATAGGCAACCAAGTAGTCCTTTACCACAGACGCGGCTATTCAAATAGATGATGTTAACCCTGCAGGGGTGTACTTCTTCATACACGCTCTCACCACTTACCGTCATTTACACGACATGTACTCGGCAACCTTCAAGCGGAAGCCCAACGAGGGTGTCGACCACGGCCTACCTAAACACTCAAGTCTCTAGTCCAGGTTTATCACCTATCCAGGTTCCATCCGCAGGGAGTCCTGCTGAGGTTTCCACATACGGCCCCAAACGATGTGTACAGGGTTCCGAGACACCAAACGGGCGCCCGGCATACCCGGCCACGGTGTATCTACCGCATCATAGCCCACCCCTAGGGTCAGCGCTACGCACGGCCACCAACACATATCCTATAAACACCAGAAACTAGTTGCAACTCCTGGACAGAGGACTAGGGTGGTTAAGAAGCCGAGAGGGTCAATTAAGGATCCCAATGCATGGTAGTAGCTCGTTCTTAAATCACACATACAGATCTCAGTGCTTAAGGACGGTTCCAATGAAACAACCCACCATGTAATCCTACATGGCCTCTCATCAATACCTTTACCAAATCGTGTTCAACACACTTAGCTCACACACAGTAGGACATGTTCACAACTTTCTAATTCATCCCCGATGAATCAAACCTGACATAACTCTAAGAAATAGCAGGCATGACAAACAAGCATGAATGAGTAGGCACATCAGGGCTCAAACAACTCCTACTCATGCTAGTGGGTTTCATCTATTTACTATGGCAATGACAGGTCATGCAGAGGAAAGGGGTTCAACTACCGCAGCATGTAACAGTTGAATCGTTGTTGTCCTAATGCAGTAAAAGAGAGCAGGAGCGAGAGAGTAGGATTGTATCAGAATGAACAAGGGGGTTTTGCTTGCCTGGCACTTCTGAAGATAATATAGTTCTTCATCGGTGTCATCGATCACGTCGTCGGAAGCACGTCTATTGAGAGGGGACAAATACTGGCAACAGAGAAGGAGAGCACAATCAATGCAATGCACAATATGATGCATGATCATGACATGTCAATATGCTATGTTTTGAGCTAATGCAACTAGCAACATGTTAAATGGAGTTGGTTTGAACCCTAGGTTCAAATTTGAACTCCACATGAGGCATTTCAAATACCATTGATTCAAATTGTCATATATAGTGGCTGTAAGTTGTTCGAACATGCATGAGAATGCCATAAACAGATTCTTCATATTTTTCTGATAATTTTTCATATATAAATTATTTCATTTGGAGTTACGGTTGAATTTCTATGATTTTTAGAAGTTTTGGCTATTTACTGAGATTTCCTGAATTAGATTTAATCCAGAAAATCCTTTACTGCGTCAGCATGACGTCGGTGTGACGTCAGCGAGTCAACAGGGGCTGGTCCGGGTCAAACCTGACCAGTGGGGTCCACTGGTCAGTGACCCAGTGCAACCTAGGGTCAATGACAGGTGGGTCCGGTCAACAAACACGTCAGCACAGTCAACTCCGACGCGTGGGTCCCGCTGGGGTTTAAACTAACCTAACCAGAACGAAACTGGGATTAATTAGGGCATGGGGCCCATCTGTCAGCGGCTGTAGGGTTAAATTAGCAGCATCATTAGCCACTAATGAAGGTGCCACGTCGGCGGCTAAACGTCGGTGCTAAGCACAGCACGACGGCGACGCCCGTCCGGCCAACTCCGGCGACGGGAGCTCGCGTGGCCGGGCGCGTTGGAACGCCCGCAGCAGGGCGCATCCGATGGTGGTGGTGGCTGGACCTGGGGTGGTCTGTGGCGGCGACGGCGGCAAGTTGGGCGGCGGCCGGAGTTCACGCGAACTCGAAGCCGTTGCTACGGTGCGCGTGGATGCTCGAGGTTAACTCCTACAAACCCTACAAGGTGCGGGGAGGTCAAAGGACAGGACGGCGAGGCCGTTGCGTGGCCGGAACCACGTCGTCGGCGAGCTCAAGCGGTGGCGCATGCGGGTGTGCTCGGTGCGGTTGCTATGGCGCGCGGCAGCGAGAACGGAGAGGGGGAGGAGAGGCAGAAGCTCATAGCAGTCACGGCGAAGCAGACGGCGAGGTCGGGGCAGAACCGGAGTGAGAGGGGCGGCGAGGGGGATCTCCGGTGGCTGACAGCGGGGATGACGATGATGGCGTCGCTTCGGGCGTCCCGCGGGTGTGTACTTCGTCTTGGGGCTCCGTGGCGTCGAGGAGGAGCCTCTAGACAACACGGAGAGGCAAGGGAGAGGCGATGGCCGTGGTTGTGCTCGTCGGCGGTGACGACAGCGCTCGGTGGTTGCGTGCGAAGGAGCCAGAGGAGGAGAGGAGCTCGAGGAGAGAGCGAGAGAGGTTCAGGGGGTGTGTGGCATCACGAGGGAGGTCCAGGGCGATGGGGGGGCAGCCAGGCAGGGTGGAGGTGGCCGCACGGTGGTGCGCGCGCATCGGGCACGCGCCCGTCCTCCTGGCAAGGAGGAAGACGACAGGAGGAGGCCAGTGGGCTGGGCCAGTTTGCTGGGCTGCTAGGTGGGCCGGCCAGGTGGGCTGCGCAGGTGAGGCCAGTTAAACCTCTCTCTCTCTCTTTAATTTCTATTTTCTATTTCTTCTGTAACTTCAGGGCTTTATTAAAAATGACAGGGCATTTCCAAAAATCATAAAACTAATCATGGCTACTGCTTAGAATATATCCAACAGTAAACATTTCAGTTTATGATTATTTGAGCATTTAAAATATTTTATAGCACTTAAATGCCCAAATGCAAATACTTTATGATTTAAATCAAAAATCCAGAATGGCCTAGAAACATGTTCATCATTTTTGGCAGAGGTTTTCACCTTTAACTAAAATCATGAACTTTTCTAAAGGGCATTTGGGATCATTGAAAATATTTTTATTGAACCTGGTTGAATTTCATTTGGTGCTAGGGTTTCAACAATCCCCATTTCAAGTTTCTTTGGAAATTAAACATGATGGCATGATGAACCAGCAAAGTCAAGCAAGGGCTGAACTGGGGCTGTGACAATTTGCCACTAGTTAGATTGTAATTGATCTGATGACGCTCTTTTCTTTGCACTTTGATATTTTGCCACTTTTACTCACAAAAACAATATTAGCAAATGATTGACATACTACATACACAAAATGGTGGACAGGTTTACCTTTTGTGACTGTTTGACTAAAATAGAGCTCAGCGATTCCCCAAATCGGTATGAATCCAGCGGCGGCCGCCGCTCTCTCCGGGCTCGCCTCTCATCATGCTCGCCTCTCTTCTCCCCGCCTCCATGTGCTGTTCCACGCCTGCTGCCTCGTCTGGCGTTCTCTCCTCCAATCTCCATGGACACTTGCATACAACGACCAGCAGTAGCACACAACCACGAGCAATAGTGAGGGAAGAATGTAAGGAGTTGATTAATTATTGTCCAAATAATGTTCTAAACTTAGAATCACTCGATGATGTTCATACAGATGCATCCATCCATGGACCAACATGGAGGCTCTGAGAACGTAAAAAAATAAAAGGAAAGAAAGTTGCAGGCTCTGGCTGCATGGTGCTGTTAATCCACGGTACAGGGTAGACAACGCGTCGCGGAGCAGGAGCAGTATGAGGCCGGCGGCCCTTGCTGCCGGAGACCTGCATGGAGTCGGCGGCCATGCTGCTCGGGGACGGCGCGAGAAGACTTGCAAAAGCACCATGGATGAGCTGCTGTTGTCCGAGGCGGCGAAGGGAAGGGTCGGTCCGCCTGCGCCGACGCGTCCCTGCAGCCGTGGTCACCGGAGCCGCAGCGGCAACGCACATCACGTCAACATGGTGGCCGGCTGTAGAGCACAAGCAGCAGCGGTGGCGCACATCACGGAATCACGATGGCTGGCAGCAGAGCACAGCCCCGGATGTAACCACCGCGGGAGAGGGAGCGGGACAGAGATGACTCACCTCGCCGGGATGTAGTCGCTGCGGACGACGAGGGCCGTCGGCCATCGAGGACCACCGAGTAGCCGTCGCAGTCTCCTGGTGTTGCTGTCGGCGAGAGGAAGGGGATGAGATGAGCGACCAAGAGCTCCTCTCCCGTTCCTGGTCAATCTGGGAGCATGGCTATTTTGGTCGTTATATGCGGGACCCATTTGACAGAGGGCAAAAAATCAAAGTCCAATGTAAAGAGTGGCAATAGATCAATTGCAATGTATGAAGTGGCAAATTGTCAAAGTGCAAATTAATTGGTGGCAAAAAATCAACCCCCCCCCCCCCGCGCGCGCGATACTAGGCATAGATGCATCAAAATAAGCAAACAACACGCGAAAAACAGGATCTATCAAAAACAAAACAATCTGTAGCAATTTGGATATTTTGAATACTTCTGTAACTCCAAAAATCTTGAAAATTAGGGAGACCTAGGAATTTTGTTTAGTAATATTCTGCAAAAAGAATCAGTATTTTATCACACTTCTACTAAAAAATGAAAACTAATATCTTGAGCGCAAAAGTTTATGTTTTTCAGTAGATAAATCAACTATCACTATAAGCTATCCCAAAGGTCTTACTTGGCACAAACACTAATTAAAACATAAAAACCACCTCTAACCAAAGGCTAGATGAATTATTTAATGCAAAACAGGACCTAAAAAGCAAGAACAAAATAAAATTGGGTTGCCTCCCAACAAGCGCTATTGTTTGACGCCCTTAGCTAGGCATTGATAATTTCAATGATGCTCACATGAAAGACAAGAATTGAAGCATAAAAAGAGTATCATATGGCATGTGAAAAACACATCTAAGTATAACATACTTCCTATGCATAGGCATCTTATAGGCAAACAAATTATCAAGGCAAGCAAAAACTAGCATATGCAAAGAACAAGAAAGAAACAATAGCAATCTCAACATAATGAGAGGTAATTTAGTAACATCAAAATTCCTACATCCATATTTTCCTCTTTCATAATAATTACATGTAGGATCATAATCAAATTCAATAATATAGCTATCACATAAAATATTCTCAACATGATCCACATGCATGCAAAGTTGACACTCTTTCGAAATAGTAGGATTATCATGTCATGGCCTCTTCGAACCCACTTTCAGTATTATTGCAAACATTATTATCAATCTCATATTTGTCACGGGGCTTAAATAAATTTTCAACATTATAAGAAGAATCACCCCAATCATGATCATTGTAACAAGTAGTGGACATAGCAAAACTAGCATCCCCAAGCTTAGGGTTTTGCATATCATTAACACAATTGACATCAATAGAATTTATAATAATATCATTGCAATCTGTAACATCCCAAATTTTCAATTTGGAATGTTATACATTAGATCATCATTGCATATCATATTTTATTGCATTTTGGTTGATCCTAGAAATTCTACGCAACTCAAGGACCCACGGAGAGAGTTGGGGATTTCGTTATTTTCATATTCGAGTTTTTCTCGAATTTTGAAAAGAGGATCGTTTGATTTTAATTATTTACTCTTCGATTATTTCTTTTATAAAAATAAAAGAGAGGATAAAATGACTTCCTCAAAATAGAGAAATATCGAAGATTTAATATTAAAATCAAATAAGATTTTTATTCGGAGTTTTATTGCTATCTTATTTGAATTAGGAAAAAAGTGTGTTTTTCAAAATTGCATTTTAGACCCAAATAAATGTTCACCTTGTCCGGATTATTTTTAGAGGACGGGGAAAATTTATTTCGGGATTTTTAGAGACAGTTTAGTATTCCTTTTCTTTTATTTTCTAAGCATCGAAATTATTTTTAAAAAGGGGTGAACCAATTCCGGGCCGTAAGCGGCCAGGACTCCTCGGGCCGGCCCTTATAAGCCACGGCCCCGAGCCCCCGACCAGCCCAAGCCGCCACCGCTCCCTAACCCTAACCCTAGCCCCGATCCACCGCCGCCGCCCGCGCCGCGCCGCCTGCCACCCGCTGTCGTGCCGCGCCCCACGCCGCCGCGCCGGAGCGTCGGACCCTCGCCAAACCTTGAGGTAGTTGCCTCGGTTTTCATGAGAAAACCGTTTTGGATTTTTTTTTTCCTGAAAACCCTAGATCCGTTTTTGTTATTAGATCCGGTTCAGTTTATTTTTTCGGTTTAGTTATTTAGCGAACGCCCATTTTTACGTTCGTTTTAGCGAACGGTTTTCACCGTTTAGCCGCAGACAGCGAACGTTCGTTCGTTAGCCTGTTCGTTATTTTTTCTTATTCTCGGATTTTCCGCGATTATTTTCGATCGTGATTTCTGATCCGATTTTCGTTTTAGTATAAATTTTCGCTCGTTTAACGGAATCAGACGATTCAAACGCCTAGAGTTTCCTCTCGAAACCCTCTTTCCGTTTAATCAACTTAAACAAGTTTTTGCTACTGTAAAATTTGACTTTAGTCCAGATTAGTAAACAAAGCATGTTTCTTTCGCTGTTTGAGTTTTGTTGTTTCGTTTGATTTGATTCTTTTTGCAAACCGGAGTTCTTAAGTTGAACTTTCTGGTTAGATCTCTTATTCGAGTTTTACCCGTGCCCTTGCTTGATTGCTTATTGTATGCTTATTTGTTTGCGATAGAACACCCGGAGTGCGAAGCGTGCTACTACGAGTCTCTAGGTTTCGTGGATCATCAGCAAGGCAAGTAACACTTTGATCATACCTCTTACTACCCAGTTTTTATTGCATTAGATCAACCCTCAAACATTACATGGTTAGAATCTGAATTAAACCGTGGGT
The DNA here is from genome assembly GCF_056163025.1 of Triticum urartu. NCBI lineage: Eukaryota > Viridiplantae > Streptophyta > Magnoliopsida > Poales > Poaceae > Triticum > Triticum urartu. The sequence goes on from NC_141877.1 coordinate 493,259,664, forward strand.
TGGGAAGTATTGATGAGGTAGGAACCTATTACCCTATTTATTATCAAACCCTGGGAGTTACTTCTATGTTATGCTTATACTGCTATGCTATGCTCGTAGACGTGGATTAGGTTTGAGAGTTTTCATGACAGATGTGAGTATTGTTAATTAATGGTTCAATTTAAGGTGGCAACTTTAATACACATGTGGGTGGATTGAGGCACCTGGGGAACCCAGTGATTGCCTGTATTTTTTGGAAATCCCGGAGTACCATATGATTCTCCTATGGACTGCCACCCAGGCTCAAAGGGATCATAAGATTATTCATACTGGAAACTTCCGTGTGCAGCCACATGCTATTATGGGCTCTAGCATAGTTGATTAAGTTGTGTGAACTCTTACAGTGGTAGACTAGCATATGTAGGGGATGTAGGTGTACCGTTCTACCCATCATAAGGTGCTAACGCTTCTGAAAGACTGTGTCTCGGTCATCCGTTTCTCAAACATTATGTAGTGCGAGAAATCCAACGGAGGAGATTGAGTCTTGTGGGGAAAAGTGCACAAACCTCTGTAGAGTGTACAAACTAATCATGGTTAGCCGTGTCCCCGATTATGGACATCTTGAGTATCTAGTTCTTGGATTATCATGTGGATCTCATCACTCTTAATTATATAATTTTGTTTGGGTTAATGATTACTTTTAATTGGGATTGAGATGGGGTTTAACATTCTCAATGTTTTCAACAAATTTTGTAGTTAAATAAAATATATTCCTTTGCAGTAGGGAAAAACTGGCTTTAAGCAAAACATATCAACCATACAGCCTCCACCAGCCATATATGCATATAGTGATAGCTTTATTCTGTTCATTATTCTCTTGTGTTACATTGCCAGCATATTCTATGTGCTGACCCGTTTTCGGGCTGCAACGTATCATGTTGCAGACTTTTCAGACGACGAGTAAGGAGCCTTAGGTCGTGGTCTTTCACTCAGTGATGGCGTTGGAGTTGATGGACTCACTTTATCTTCCAAGCCTTCCGCTGTTATCATATTAGATGGCCTTAAGCCATATTTATTGTAATAAGTTCTCTTTTGAGACATTCGATGTAATAAGTGTGTGATTGCCACTCTGTTATAAATCCTTCAAGTACTGTGTGTGTCAGCATTACCGATCCAGGGATGACACTTATACACAGAGATCAGACTGTTTGAGGTCTGGTCGCTACACAATCATGATTTTCATTCAAGGAGCTATCGTGAATCACTTCATAAATTTTTTCTTTCAACACTTCATGACAATTTTTGGATTCACGAATTTCAAGCAAAACCTCATAAAGATAATCTAGTGCACTCAACTCACTAGCAATTGGTTCATCATAATTGGATGTCTGAAAAAGATTAGCAAGTGGATGAGGATCCACAAGATTTTTTGTTCTTGCTTTCCAATAAATACACAATTATGCCAAGCGAACAAGCAAACAAACCAAGTAAGACACAAACGAAAAGATTAACGGAAGAGGGGCGAAGAAAAGGCAAATCTTTTCGAAAATTGTTTTAGAAGTGGGGGAGAGGAAAATGAGAGGCGAATGGAAAATAATATAATGCGAGAGATGAGAGTTTATGATGGGTACTTGGTATGTCTTGGCTTGGCGTAGATCTCCCTTGCAACGGCGCCAGAAATTCTTCCTTCTACCTCTTGCGCTTGCGTTGGTTTTTCCCTTGAAGAGGAAAGGGTGATGCAGCAAAGTAGAGTAAGTATTTCCATCAGCTTTTGAGAACCAATGTATCAATCTACTAGGAGATAACGCACAAGCCACCGAATACCTGCACAAACAAACACCAACTTGCACCCAACGTGACGAAGGGGTTGTCAACCCCTTCACGGTTATTTTCAAAGTGAGATCTGATATAGATGGATAAACAGTAAAGTAATATTTTTGGTTTATAGATCGGAAAGTAGAATATTGCAAAGAAAGTAAATAGGAAACTAAAATTATAGATCGGAAACTTATATGATGGAAAATAGACACGGGGGCCATTAGGTTTCACTAGAGGCTTCTCTCAAGATAGAAAATATTATGGTGGGTGAACAAATTACTGCTGAGCAATTGATAGAAAAGCGCAAAGTTACGACGATATCTAAGGCAATGATCATGAATATAGGCATCACGTCTGTATCAAGTAGACCGAAACGATTCTGCATCTACTACTATTACTCCACACATCGATCGACTCCTGCCTGCATCTAGAGTATTAAGTTCATAAGAATAGTGTAATGCATTAAGTAAGATGACATGATGTAGCGGGATAAACTCAAGCAATATGATGAAAGCCCCATCTTGTTATCTTCGATGGCAACAATACAATATGTGTCGGTTCCCCTTCTGTCACTAGGATCGAGCACCGCAAGATTGAACCCAAAGCTAAGCACTTCTCCCATTGCAAGAAAAACCAATCTAGTTGGCCAAACCAAATCGATAGTTCGAAGAGACTTGCAATGATATCAAATCATGCATAAAATAATTCAGAGGAGATTCAAATAATATTCATAGATAAGCTGATCATAAATCCACAATTCATCGGATCTTGGCAAACACACCACAAAAAAAGTATTACATGGAATAGATCTCCAAGAACATCAAGGAGAACATGGTATTGAGAATCAAAGAGAGAGAAGAAGCCATCTAGCTACTAGCTATGGACCCATAGGTCTGTGGTAAACTACTCACGCTTCATCGGAGAGGCAATGGTGTTGATGTAGAAGCCCTCCGTGATCGAATCCCCCTCCGACAGGACGTCGGAAAAGGCCCCTAGATGGGATCTCACGGGTACAGAAGGTTGCGGCGGTGAAAAAGTGGTTTTGTGGCTCCCCTGGAAGGTTTTGGGATATTTGAGAATATATAGGCGGAAGAAATAGGTCGGTGGAGTCACGAGGGGCCCACAAGGGTGGGGGCGCGCCTCCCGACCTTGTGGCCGCCTCATGGCTTTCTTGACGTGCAATCCAAATCCCTCTGTGGCACCCCGGTTCAGAGAAACCGGAACACCCCGTATTCCAGCCTAGAGATCGAGGAGAAGTCTCTGGAATACGGCACTGCTTGACATAGAACAAATCGTCTCTTATTACAAGAATAATAATACGAGGGTCTGATGTTACAAAGAAGCACATCAACACGGCGACACTACGCCTGCGATACTACACTTGCTCTATGCAAGCAGCAGAACAACTCGAAGCAGCGGAATACTTCTAGCAACGGAACAACGATGAAGGTGGTGAACTCCACTCCGCAGGGACTCTGGCTGGGACACGATCTAGCTTGCACGCATGGCAACCATCGACAAGCAATCATGGCATCACCTGCAATCTGGCATGACATGCCAGGCCCGTACATTGAATGTACTTGCAAGCTCACAACAACCATAAACATCAAGGCAAGACAATAACATAGCATTTAATAGGTTAATTAAATGAACAACTATAATTATGAAGCAACTACTAAGCATGGTATGAAACTAATACAATCCTGATAAATCACCATCTCAGATCTCCATAACCATATCACTCTTGGCTAACCGGCAAGCAATATACCATCTCGATCACCTCGTGATCAAAACCAAATGGTGATCATTCCGGCGATCACAACCATGACCAACACTTGGCCTCAAACGGTGATCCTTCTGGCGATCACTACCATGACCAACACTTGGTCTCCAACATCATCATCAGCATCCTGCCAATCTGTACTGCTCAACATATCAACATATAAATATATCACCTATAAGTCATTCCGTCATCTGAGTGTTGATCGAACGGTGTGACCTAGTACGAACCCTTGCCCATGACCGAGGACGAGGCTATCGATAGATTTAAATACACTCTACAGAGGTAGTGCACTGTACCCACACCACGGAACCCATGGCCTCGCACTCCCATTCGGGTGGACCAACGGCGTTCCGACAAAACCGATCTACTGCCATGACACTCTCCCGGCCACTCCGACCCACTCCCAACTGGGCTAGTCCTGGGCAGCCCCATGTCTACCAAAGACAACGACCACCGTCGTGGCCAAAACGTCCCTCACGGGGACCGTCCCTCACGGGGACCGTGCACATAACAACAACAACAACAACAACGGGCACACAAGGTTATGTCTGCTTACCGGGCCAGGGTACCGCACGCCCATAACCTTCCCTCGTTGGAGGCACCGGCGAGAGGCACGACAACATTAGGGCCTTCCCATAAAGGCAAATGTGGTTGCACTGGAAAGCCCGGTTCGGTGGCACCTGACAAACTTAATGATGGAATTTATCCCCAAAATATAATAGTAATGACCGATACTCCGATATCATCTATCTACCTATAATCCAAGTCATAGCAATATCCAACAAATAATCCAAAGCTTAATATCATCATACTAAAATACTCCGAGGACAGTATAACACTACTATCCTGATGAACCCAAGAATGATAATACTACTACTCAAATATCAAGAACTAACTATCCAGCTATGATCCACATGCAAGCATCATCTCCATCATCATAGTCCAAAACATAATATCAACTAGCACCATGATGAAACTAACACTAGCCACTAATAATCCAAAGGCAACATGATATCCAAAGCAATACTCCAAAGCATAATACCATCATGGACATAATCATAATAGCCACTAAGAATCCAAAGGCACATGATATCCACATGATCAACAAAACATAAGTCCTAGAACTCGAGGCAATATCATGGCAACATCTAGATCAAAACCATACTCCGAGAAATGCCATGAACAAAGCATACATAGCTACTACAATATTTTAAACAAGTTCAAATGAATAAACCATGTCACTGCATTACAATCATGCAAATGGAGGGTGTGGCTTGCCTGGGGTGGAAAAAAACACCGAGAAGAAGTGCGAGAAGCTCGCGAAAAGAAAGGCCGGAAATCTTTCTCTCTCGGAGGGGCTGAATAAGGGCAAGGGCATAATGGTCATTTTCAGAATGTCAAAACATGGTGAAAATGATACCAACAGAACGGGCTTGATGGCACGAAGAAGTGGACTTTGGATTCACCTGATTTGGAGTTGTGGGTAAAAAGATATGAGTTGATGAAGATCAGTGACTTTTCTGCAAACATATCATCACAAACAAGTCCCTGAGTGGATAAGGCAGAACCGGGTTTTGAGGAAATACGCTTTCCGGAGAGGAAAACGCATTTACACCTGAAGAAGAAGTGAATACGCTTTCGGTTAGGGAAAACGTACTCTGTTGTTTCTGCCTCCACTTAAGTGACGTGGCTGTGGCGGGACCGGCGATGAACGGCTGACGAGGGGGTCCCACTCCTTTCTCTCTCCTCCCACTCCTTCTCGCTTGCGCCCGACAGAAGCAGTGAGGGGCGAGGCAGAGGCGCGGCTAGGCTTGGCCGGCGATGGGCTCGTCGGCTTCGACCAGCTCCGGCCAAGGGGAGGCAACCGGCGAGCACGGCGAGGTCCACCACATCCAACCAGAGGGGAGAAGAGCATCATGGAGGAGAGGAGGGGCGGCACCACGCGGGGAATAGAGAGCTTGGCGGCGGCGGTTGAGCTTGGGGCACGCGGCCAAGGTGGCTCCGGCGGTGGGGCGAGGACACGGGGAGGATCGTCGGGGTCTGGGTGGAGCTATGGTGAGGTCAGGAGGAAGGGGGAGGCTCGGACTCGAGCTAATTTAGGAGGATGGCTGCGGCGTCCATGGCAGTCAACAGAGGCGAGGAGAGCCTCTCGAGCTCGCTTGACAGGTTGGGGAGGGGTAGTGAAGTGAGGAGAGGCTGCTGGTGTGCTCGAACGGCTCGGGGAGGCCTATATATAGGCGGGCGAGAGGGATGGGCTTGGGTGCCACCGGTCACGTCCAGCCAAGGCTCTGGTGACGGCCAGCGAGCACGGGAGGGCGCGGGAACACGAGGAGCTATTGATTCAGAACTCACGGAGGGGTAGACGGCGCCGGGGAGCAGAGGAAGAAATCTAGCACCAGTAAAACATGTCGGGGCACTGTGCTCCCATGGGCGAGTGTCGGCGAGCGTCGGTGAGGAAACGGACGGAGGGGGAGAGGGGTCCAGGGAACGGCGACGACGCGGGCTATCTGTCAGACACGCTAACGCGCACGAAGACGACGAGAGGAGGAGGGCGTCCAGCACAAACAACCACTAGACACGGCCCCTGCACACAGAGCGCGTGCACAGGCACGCCACTATCGTGGTCACCGCGTGCACTGGCATGTAGCGGGGAGATGGGCTAGAACACGTTGTCTAGTGGTAAGTTCATCCAGGGGAGGTTCCAACTGCGGTGGTATCTCGGTTTAAAGAGCTCTGGTTAAATGGTAATCACCCTCTGAAGTTTACTGCAGTAAACTTGGCCGCGCACTGGTGATTCACAGGGATTTTACTGGCACCAAAGAGTTTTTCTGGGGTGATTATCTATGGAAGGACTATGATCCTGGAGGTTTTGGGGCAAAATGGAGCACAAACTAATATAGTTGCTTTGTAACTCACATTATGGGTCCAGAATCAAGATCATGATGGTTCACTCACATAGAGTAACCACTTGAGGTGAAATTTGGCAAGGCTTAGTGAATTGGCCAGACAAAGGTGCTGTAAAAATTTCATACCAATTGGTTTTACCAAAATAGTACTTCCTTCACAGCTATCCCCTCTGTCCAGAAACTTGAAAACATTCTAGATAAATATTGGCTTTAAGAATTGATGCCAAATTTTGTAGAGAGAAGTTATTCGGGTAGGAGTATGCTCTGGTAAATTTTCAGGAAAAATGAAGCAATATAAAATATACTTGCTTCACAACCTGAAAATATTGACAGAATCAAATATTTGATGTTGTGCTCACATAGATCAAGAGATAGAGCTGAAATTTGGAGGAGTGGGATAGTATGAGCACATGAAGGAGTGTGCAAAATTTCAACTCGTTTGGATAAACCTAGCTAGCACTTCCTTCACAAAGGCTTCCCTTAGACAGGAACTTTGAAAAATCACTGAGAAAGTTTGGCTAGGCAAATAAAGTTGAATTTTGTCACAGGGCATTTATTTGGACAGTAGAAGATTTCCAAAAAGTTTGGGGTCAAAAGGGCAAAGATAAATAGCACTTTCTTCACAATGTGCCATTTAGGACAGAATAGGAAATGAATTTATTGAGTATGATGGGAAATATGGCCAATGAAATATTTTACCATATTTGAGGAAGATATGACCAAAAAAATTATAAGAATTATTTGGGGATTTTTGGATGGGCAGAAATATGGGTTGCTTCACAACCTAGGGCAGATAGGATTATTCCTTCAATAGAAAAAAGGAATTTTCCCTAGAAAAGAAATTAGGGTTTGGTCAAGCAGTGGAGTGACATGTTTTTGGCAAAGTTTTTAGGATGATGAGCCACTTGGGAGAGGAAATGAAAATGATTTCCCGGGTGGCAAGGCCACAGAACCACTCCAAAAAGAAAAACAGAGCAAAAACCAAATAAATCAAAAGAAAAAGAAAAGGGCCAAAATCCAGGCTGTTACAACTCTTACCCCCTTAAAGAAATCTCGTCCTCGAGATTTAGTTTCTCAGGGAACAAGTATGAGTTTAGGACACCATTTCCAACTCGGATATCCTTTTTCCTTTAGTTATTGTTCCCCCAAGAATTTCATACGATTTTCTTCCCTTGCTCTGGGGTGGTTTGCTTCACCTTTCCTGAAATCCTGACAGGTCTTTGCTCATATACCAATTTATTTTTACTGACGTTGATTCTTTCATACCTGCGGTGATATCCAATGAGTCCGAGTATACATTTCCTTTGGTCATGAAACTGTTTTACTTCTGTCATGGGGTTGCTTCAAATAAATGCAAGCCTTCTGGTTTCAATAAATGCTGAGGATTAATCATGGACACCTTCTGACGGGATCTGACTGCTCAAAGGTGGTACTGATTTTGATTTATTTCTTTGGCTCGAGCGTGAGATATGTACCAAAGATCTGACTGCCTTCTGCCGTGAGCCATATAACGGTGTATGGAGTTATAGTTGTGTCATACATCAAATATTTATATCTTGAGACTGGCCCGATAGGGGCTGATGGACAAATGCTTTTCCTGATAGACTGACCATGTACTTGATTCCATTGATGAGCATATCGGGTCTGAGCTGATTGTTCGGCTTTTGATTTTCTCATTTTGTCGGTATACCCAATTGGATTTTCCATATTAACCATTCCCAGCGGGATATGAAATCCTTGTGAAACAGAGTAGGCCGCTGAGAGTATGTCTTTGTGGATCCATATGGAATTACGGCCTCCAACTGATTTGGGTATTCAGACCCTGATGGTCGTGCAAAAAACATCATACCTTTGTTGTCAGGCTCACCCTTTAATGGTCATGATTTTCTTTGTCAGGATACCTTACTGAAATAACTTGGCCACACATGTCCAGGGACGTGATTAGTGCAATATTATTGGCATTATTCCTTTGTGCCTGTTTTCTGACCTGAGTCCGCACACATATGACATATGTTCGGAGCTTGTAGCTGTACAAAGCTTATTGTGGAGTCCAATCATACAAGAAGGTGACAAGGTTTCATGATATCACTTTGTCTGGTGCGGGAATAATGACCTTGATGACCATTGTCAAGACTATGAATTATGTGGTGTCATCCCCAGATATTGTCGATCCTGGTAGTTCATGATATGTATCGCTGCCCATTTTCCTTTGCCTGACTCGTGAGTTTGTGGGATCCGTACTTTCCTTAGGAAATCTATTGGATCCTTGCCACATCTCGTATGGGTGACTGATAAGACTGGGGATGCATGCCCACCATATATAAAAATCATATGCAACCAAACACTTGATTCTTGCGGTAGGCATATGTTTTGACTGTATTGTACCTCTCACAAAATTATTGCAAATCTGATCCTTGATTTGCAGAGAAAAGCCATTCGTGTAGCTTGCCGAGGAAGGCTCATTAGCTTCTGTTCGAAGCTTTTGTCTGGGTAGCATGCAGAAGAAGCCTCAATAGCTTACACACGAAGCTTGACATGAGTATTGTGCAGGAGAAGCCTGAGTTCCATACTTGAGAAGCTTCTCCTCGGTTTTGCTTGTTGAGAAAAATTCATTTCCGTCTGTCAGAAGCTTTTACCAAGGTATCTTGTTGAGAAAGACCAGGTATCATAAACCGGAAATTATTCACATATCATGCTGATGAGCCTTGCGTCATAAATTTCTTCCGATAACGTGTGGAAGAATACTGAGTTTCTTATATCCAAAACTTCATACTGATATGCAGACTGAAATCTACACACACTCCCATAATATTCTGTGGTTGATTATTTGCATGAGAAAATTCATTTGACTGTCTTCCTTGAGTATATCGCATTCTGTCTTTATTTCGGATGATAACTTATTTCAAGCATCATGCATTGCGGAGCCAAAATTTTGTATATGCTCCATACCTTTGACTAAAAATATTCCATTGAGTGTGTACCTGACTTGTCTTTCTGCTGGCTGGATCATTACTGCTTTGAGGATTTTATACTGATACAGACTTGAGTTATTAGTACTGTTGTGAGGAGTGCACCCTGATGCAAAATTTGATTATCAGCCTCAAAATCAGATATTCCCCATTTTACTGCAGTCGACTGAGAATTCCATTTTGTTTAGCTGAGCTTCCAAATATTTGAACTCCTTATTACTTCTTCGAGTCCAGTGTCTGATGATGAGCAACTCTTTATAGGGGAAAAATAATGTAACACCGGGGCCCAAAAGAAAGAAGCGAAAGAAAACTCAACTAAACAAAAGCACACAACAACAATCAATTCACACACAACCAATGTCACATATTACTGCTAGTCACACAATATGCATGCCTACTTAAGCACACAAATCTCGCTGGATCTCCGGTTCTATGATCTAGCATGTTGTGACGATGTGCACGAGGACGAATAAAGGTGTGGAAGAATTGGTGTAAACAGCGCTACACCAAGTGCTAGCTTAGCCAGGTAGCAACCTGGACTAGCTCGGAGGTGAGGATGTACTTGGTAACAAGGTAGCAGGACACGAATGTCGCGACTACATTATTTTCAAGCGGACAGAAAATATTCATACTCGTCCAAGAAATAAGGATTGCAGGGAAAACTGAGTCTACTGGCATTGCCCTTTCTTGATAACTCAGATCATTAAGGGTTGGCAACACGACAAGAAAAAGGACGATTCGGGGTAGAAGCATGTCCACCACCGAAACAAAACGGGGCTGAAGGAAGGAGTTCGACGCGATACCTGAGCACCATTCTTGCAAACAGTATCAGGATCACTCTGCATCACTCTGCTGGGACAGAAATGACACCAAACACCAAAGAACAAGCAAGAAAAGAAAATTGGAGAAATGCAAAGACTGAGCTGTAGTGGATCCGAACCGATGCCATCTACACTCACCAAATAAATCATCAGCAGCAAATAATAAAGCTATATGCATGCTGCGCAACAAACAAATGCAGCAACCAAATGCAATAAACAAGCCAAACTCTATACTACCGATTTCTACCTGTTTCTACCACTCGCACTGACTAGGGCGTCCTACAGCCAGACCTACTCTGATACCAAGTCCGTGGCACCCCGGCTCAGAGAAACCGGAACGCCCCGTATTCTAGCACAGAGATCGAGGATAAGTCTCTGGAATACGGCACTGCTTGACATAGAACAAATCAGCTCTTATTACAAGAATAATAATACAAGGGTCTGATGTTACAAAGAAGCACATCAGCACGGCGACACTACGCATGCGATACTACACTTGCTCTATGCTAGCAGCGGAATACTTCTAGCAGCGGAACAACGATGAAGGTGGTGAACTCCACTCCGCAGGGACTCTGGCTAGGACACGATCTAGCTCGCACGCACGGCAACCATCGACAAGCAATCAAGCAATCATGGCATCACCTACAGTCTGGCATGACACGCCAGGTCAGTACATTGAATGAACTTGCAAGCTCACAACAACCATAAACATCAAGGCAAGACAATAACATAGCATTTAATAGGTTAATTAAATGAACAACTATAATTATGAAGCAACTACTAAGCATGGTATGAAATTAATACAATCCTGATAAATCACCATCTCAGATCTCCATAACCATATCACTCTTGGCTAACCGGCAAGCAATATACCATCTCGATCACCTCGTGATCAAAACCAAATGGTGATCATTCCGGCGATCACAACCATGACCAACACTTGGCCTCAAACGGTGATCCTTCCGGCGATCACTACCATGACCAACACTTGGTCTCCAACATCATCATCAGCATCCTGCCAATCTGTACTGCTCAACATATCAACATATAAATATATCACCTATAAGTCCTTCCGTCATCTGAGTGTTGATTGAACGGTGTGACCTAGTACGAACCCTTGCCCATGACCGAGGACGAGGCTATCGATAGATTTAAATACACTCTACAGAGGTAGCGCACTGTACCCACACCACGGAACCCATGGCCTCGCACTCCCATTCGGGTGGACCAACGGCGTTCCGACAAAACCGGTCTACTGCCATGACACTCTCCCGGCCACTCCGACCCACTCCCAACTGGGCTAGTCCTGGGTGGCCCCATGTCTACCAAAGACAACGACCACCGTCGTGGCCAAAACGTCCCTCATGGGGACCGTCCCTCACGGGGACCGTGCACATAACAACAACAACAACAACAACAACAACAACAACAACGGGCACACAAGGTTATGTCTGCTTACCGGGCCAGGGTACCGCACGCCCATAACCTTCCCTCGTTGGAGGCACCGGCGAGAGGCACGACAATAGACCGCATTAGGGCCTTCCCATAAAGGCAAATGTGGTTGCACTAGAAAGCCCGGTTCGGTGGCACGTGACCAACTTAATGATGGAATTTATCCCCAAAATATAATAGTAATGACCGATACTCCGATATCATCTATCTACCTATAATCCAAGTCATAGCAATATCCAACAAATAATCCAAAGCTTAATATCATCATACTAAAATACTCCGAGGACAGTATAACACTACTATCCTGATGAACCCAAGAACGATAATACTACTACTCAAATATCAAGAACTAACTATCCAGCTATGATCCACATGCAAGCATCATCTCCATCATCATAGTCCAAAACATAATATGAACTAGCATCATGATGAAACTAACACTAGCCACTAATAATCCAAAGGCAACATGATATCCAAAGCAATACTCCAAAGCATAATACCATCATGGATATAATCATAATAGCCACTAAGAATCCAAAGGCACATGATATCCACATGATCATTAAAACATAAGTCCTAGAACTCCAGGCAATATCATGGCAACATCTAGACCAAAACCATACTCCGAGAAATGCCATGAACAAAGCATACATAGCTATTACAATATTTTAAACAAGTTCAAATGAATAAACCATGTCACTTCATTGCAATCATGCAAATGGAGGGTGTGGCTTGCCTGGGGTGGAAAAAATCACCGAGAAGAAGTGCGAGAAGCTCGCGGAAAGAAACGCCGAAAATCTTTCTCTCTCGGAGGGGCTGAATAAGGGCAAGGGCATAATGGTCATTTTCAGAATGTCAAAACATGGTGAAAATGATACCAACAGAACGGGCTCGATGACACGAAGAAGTGGGCTTTGGATTCACCTGATTTGGAGTTGTGGGTTAAAAGATATGAGTTGATGAAGATCAGGGATTTTTTTGCAAAAATATCATCACAAACAAGTCCCTGAGTGGCTAAGGCAGAAGCGTGTTTTGAGGAAATACGCTTTTCAGGGAGGAAAACGCATTTACACCCGAAGAAGAAGTGAATACGCTTTCGGTCGGGGAAAACGTCTTGTGTTGTTTCCGCCTCCACTTAAGTGACGTGGCCGTGGCGGGACCGGCGCTAGGCGGCTGGCGAGGGGGTCCCACTCCTTTCTCTCTCCTCCTACTCCTTCTTCTTGCTTGCGCCCGACAGAAGTAGAGAGGGGCGAGGCAGAGGCGCGGCTGAGCTTGGCCGACGATGGGCTCGTCGGCTCTGGCCAGCTCCAGCCAAGGGGAGGCAACCGGCGAGCACGGCGAGGTCCACCGCATCCAACCAGAGGGGAGAAGAGCGCCGGGGAGGAGAGGAGGGGTGGCACTGCGCGGGGAACAGAGAGCTTGGCGGCGGCGGTTGAGCTTGGGGCACGCGGCCAAGGTGGCTCCGGCGGTGGGGCGAGGACACGGGGAGGATCGCCGGGGTCTGGGATGGAGCTATTGTGAGGTCAGGAGGGAGGGGGGGCTCGGACTCGAGCTAATTTAGGCGAATGGCCGCGGCAGCCATGGCGGTCAACAGAGGCGAGGAGAGCCTCTCGAGCTCGCTTGACAGGCTGGGGAGGGGTAGTGAAGTGAGGAGAGGCTGCTGGTGTGCTCGAACGGCTCAGGGGAGGCCTGTATATAGGGGCGAGAGGGATGGGCTCAGGTACCGCCGGTCACGTCCAGCCAAGGCTCTGGCGACGGCCAGTGAGCACGAGAGGGCGCGGGAACACGATGAGCTATTGATTCAGAGCTCACAGAGGGGTAGACGACGCCGGGGAGCAGAGGAAGAAACCGAGCACCATTAAAACATGTCGGGGCACTGTGCTCCCGTGGGCGAGCGTCGGTGAGGAAACGGACGGAGGGGGAGAGGGGTCCAGGGGAACGGTGACGACACGGGCTATCTGCCAGACACACTCATGTGAGCGAAGACGACGAGAAGAGGAGGGGGTCCAGCACAAACAGCCACTGGACGCAGCGACTGCACACAGAGCGCGTGCACAGGCATGCCATTGTCGTGGTCACCGCGTGTGCCAGTGTCAAAACCGGCGGATCTCGGGTAGGGGGTCCCGAAATGTGCGTCTAAGGCGGATGGTAACAGGAGGCAGGGGACACAATGTTTACCCAGGTTCGGGCCCTCTCGATGGAGGTAATACCCTACTTCCTGCTTGATTGATCTTGATGATATGAGTATTACAAGAGTTGATCTACCACGAGATCGTAGAGGCTAAACCCTAGAAGCTAGCCTATGATTATGATTGTTGTTGTCCTACGGACTAAACCCTCCGGTTTATATAGACACCGAAGGGGGCTAGGGTTACACAGAGTCGGTTACAAGGGAGGAGATCTACATATCCGAACTGCCAAGCTTACCGTCCACGCAAAGGAGAGTCCCACCTGGACACGGGACGAAGTCTTCAATCTTGTATCTTCATAGTCCAACAGTCCGGTCAATGCATATAGTCCGGTTGTCTGAGGACCCCCTAATCCAGGACTCCCTTAGTAGCCCCCGAACCAGGCTTCAATGACGATGAGTCCGGCGCGCAGATTGTCTTCGGCATTGCAAGGCGGGTTCTCCTCCAAATCCTGAGTACGAGTAATGTCCGACTTCCCATAAATGTCGCACTCCTCGGCTTCTGCGCTTTAATAATGGCTATCTTCCACGTGTCGAGCGAATGTGAGAAGTCAGGGCATTTTTACATTTGCCACCCTAACCTTGTGAGCAAATCTCCTGTTTAAAGAGTCAGGGATCCTCAGATCAGATCACACCATCTTCCCACAGCGAGTATCCATCGGAGAGCGCCCGGAAAAGCCCATCCTATCATGGCTAGCCATCGCAGCTCCTCCTCTCGCTCCCGTAGCGCTAAGCCGGGCAATTGGGAGAACTGTTTCATCCCTCACAGCCAATTGGTAGAGTTACAGACCCCAGGGGTTTCTCCCTCCTGCGTATATGGTTCCCGTCAGAGCCGGACTAGCCACTTATAATGGCGGGGAGCAAGCGGAGAGCTTCCCCAACCCGTCCATGGGGGAGCGGGTATGCCTTGTCCCTTACTTATTGAGGGGACTCGGATTTCCAATCCATCCGTTCCTCTACGGGCTCCTGGAGTTCTACGGCCTCCAGCTGCATAACTTTACTCCGGCCTCCATATTACACATTGCCGGCTACGTCGCATTTTGCGAGTTGTTTCTAGGCTGCGAAGCTCATTTCGAGCTATGGAAAAGGCTATTCTGCCTCGTACCCCGTACGCAGAAGGAGTCAATATATCAAATGGGCGGAGCCGAAATATGGCGCATCACCAGGACCGGATACATGTCTGGTACCCCGAAGAAGACATCCGAAGACTGGCCTTTGGAGTGGTTTTATATGGAGGACGTCCTCCTTCCGGACCCTATTCGGATGGGCCTTCCTGAGTTCAATAATGCCCCTTTGAAGAAACGCCGCAGCTGGCGTCCTCGGAGCCCCCAGGAGGAAGACAACAGAGAGGTCCTTTACCTGATGGGCAGGATAGAAACGCTGGCCAAATTAGGACTGACAATAATCGAGGTTATGTCAATATGTAGACTGCGGGGGGTGCAGCCACTTCCGTATCAGGGGAAACCCATGTGGCACTTCAATGGAGAAGACGATGCCACCCGCTGCGGCCGTAAAGGTCCGGACTCCGCCGTCGCTCTAGCAAAAGTACTGTCCGATTTATACAAAGGAGAGGAAGAGGAGTTCATCCGTATTAAGCCACGGGATGGATTCTCCATGTACAACCCCCCAAACCGGGTGAGCTGCTACCTTTTACTCCAGATCTTCCCGCATTCTTCATTATAAGTATTTACCTTGCTATTGCATAGCAGGAGCTGCGAAAAGCTGTGAGGGAGGTCCATAGCCCGTCTCCACAGCCAGAGGACCCTGACCGGGCCCTCCACCCCGGACTCGAAGAAGATCCAGACATATTCGTGGAACTCATCGACAGGACGTTCTATCAGTTGAGCTGCGACGGTGCCTTGGTGGCTATCATAGCCGATTATCTGGGCCTGCTCCCTGCATCGCATGTAAGTAAAACCGAAGTCCCGACTTCCGAGAAAGATCCCTTTTTTGCACTTCACCCATCACACCCATATGGTGTCCTACAGGGAAGGCCCTCGGGGCGCCATGCCGAACCCGCAGTGACTCACTAGCAAGGGGCACCAAAACCGGATAGGCTTAAAAGGAAGGCGGTCAGGACTAAGACTCGTCGCAGAGGTATGAAAAAACCCTGCTCTGTGGTTTGTCGTCTTTAAAATATAATAATGTCCATGGTTCCTGGCAGAAAAAACGCTCGCCGGACCATGCCCGGAGAGCCTGTCGGCCATGCCTCCACTGGCCGGACTCTAGAGCCAGACTTAGGGGCAGATGCTGACGTGGGACAACACCGGATGTTCCTCCTACAGAGGATGCGGATAGGTTGTCCTCTACGAATTCCGAAGTGGATAGTGCCATGAATCACAGGCGCCGCCGGGCCGTACTCCGCGACCCTGGTTTCTCCGAAGAGGCGTTCGATGCCTTCAACTCAGGAGACGCGTACATCTGAGCTGCTCAAAATGGTCTTGCCAGAGCCACGGACCAGTATGTAAAGTATATACGGGTAAGAAAATCTGATAATTATATATATATATCAGTAGCCCCTGAGACTTGAAACAGTTGACACAACTGATTTAAGGATCATTATTTGTGTAGGCTCTTACGGAGAAGAATACCCAGTTGTCTCAAGAGCTGGAGGAGTGCAAAGCCCAGTTGCGGGCCGTAGTTGCCGCAATGAAGGAGTCCACGAAGGCCCCCTCTGGTAACACTTGTTTCTATCGAAAATAAGGATATGTACCGGTTAGTATTCGGCATGTATGCAAATCTAACAATAGATTCTGTAGATGACCTCGAAGTGAATCCGAAGGTCGTGTGAGGGGATGAACAACATGCTCAACGACAGCTAGAGGCTGGCGAGTGCGTGCTTACGCGGGTTAGGCAGGAGAAAAATGATCTCCAAGATGCCAATACCCAGCTGGGCGTTGAACTGAAAGACATTCGGGACCAGCTAGTTGACTCCCTAAAGGAGAATAAAAGGCTTCGACGCGGCATTTTTAGTTAGTGCTTGAACGAACTTTTATAGAGTTCGGCGAAGAAACCGGCTAACAGAGTTATATTTGTAGGTATGCTGACGGGTCGTCCCGCAGAGGAGATGCCCGGGCCTGCGGATGATCTTCTGCCAGAGCTCTCACAACTGCACGAACAAGTTCCGTAGGTGATGCAGGGCATTGCCCAAGCCTTGTGGCCATCCGCCTCCCTTCCAGGAGGCATGGGGGAGCTTGTAGAGATGCTCAAGGGAGCGCGGCGGCGCTTCCGATTATGGAAGATATCGGTCTGCCGACAAGGTGCAAGGGAAGCCTGGGCCATGGTGAAGATGCGATATACCAAGGCTGACCCGAACCACATGGCCGAGGTCGGACCTGTGGGGTCGGATGGGAAAGAGATCCCCGTCAGTTTGGTGTATGACCAGGTGAAATTAGCCGCGAAGTATTCCCAACAGGATTGTAGGCTAGATAGCCTGTTGGATGGTATAGAAGAAGAATTTGTCCGTCTAAGTGACTGTGTACTTCAAATAACATGTATTATCCCTAGCCGGATTGTAAATCAGTTGTCATGGCGGACCTTTTCGCTTCAACCTCCGGACCCGATAGTCCAGAGTGTATCCGAATACCTGCTCAGTTATGTAAAAACCGGGGTATGCATGGAAACCAGGCGTAGGGGTCATAAGTGCTTGAACAGACAAGTACCCAACTAGCTATGTTATATTACATGGATAGTAAGAAACATCTTCCAGGGAGAATAGTTCCGTTAAGGGTTCCTTTCCCTAGGTACGCATGCATTAATGTGCATGTCCAGACTGCAAGAAGAGACGCGGGATATAAACATCTGGGGGCATGTATCATAACAAATAAAAGTCATCTTTTGTTCACCGACCGAATATTCCCTTAAGAACACTAGCTTTTGGCTTCACCCAGTCTGAGTACACATCCGGCTGACCCAACAGTAACAATCGTAGAGGTGCTCCCCTTATGCCCTAGCCGAATTAACGAGAACGTAGGGCATAAACACAAGAGCCAGGCAACCCAACTTGGCCAAAACTCATAAACACAAGAGCCAAGCAACCCAACTTGGCCAAAACTTAAGTCATATCGATGCATATAATGGCGAAGAAAAGGTACATGTGGAAAAGTAACACATGTGTGGGGGCATAGAGCCCGGAACATAGTTATATTAAGCTTCTGTATAAGAAGCCCCCAGGTATAATGAGCACGCCTAGCGTGTCAAGATTGTGTAGTCAAGACACATTTTAACCTTTTAAGGCCGTGAAGAAAAAGGGAAGAAAGAAAGAAAAGACAGATAACAGATATATATAAAAAATTGACGGAGGTAAGGAGACGAACCCAGAGTCTGGCACTAGGCGTAGAACCTTCTGAGTCTGGCTGCGTTCCATGGGTTTGGCTCGAGTCGATTGTTCGATGCATCCCGCAGACGGTACGCTCCACCGGTCAGAACTTTGTCAATAACGAAGGGACCTTCCCATTTGGGCTTGAGCTTGTCCTTTTTCTTCTCCGGTAAGCGCAGAACAAGTTTGCCAACGTTATAAGTTTTGGCCCGTACTTCTCTGCTTTGATACCGCCGAGCTTGTTGCTGATAGAATGCGGAGCGGGCTTTTGCCACGTCACGCTCATCCTCCAGGGCGTCCAAACTATCCTGCCGATCAAGCTCGGCTTCTTTCTCTTCGTACATGCACACTCGAGGTGAATCATGAATGATGTCTCAGGGCAGTACCGCCTCTGCGCCGTACACCATAAAGAACGATGTGTATCCGGTAGTGCGATTTGGCGTGGTCCGCAGCCCCCATAGTACGGAGTCAAGCTCCTCCACCCAGTGCGTATCTGATTCCTTCAAGGATCGCACTAATATGGGTTTAATACCGCTCATGATAAGACCATTTGCTCGCTCGACTTGACCGTTAGTTTGCGTGTGATAGACAGAGACATAATCGAGCTTAATGCCCATGTTGCTGCACCAAGTTTTTACATCGTCGGCTGTAAAGTTTGAGTCGTTATCGGTGATGATGCTGTGGGGGACGCCGTAACGGTGTACAACCCCGGATATGAAGTCTATCACTGGTCCGGATTTGGCCGTTTTAACTGGTTTGGCTTCTATCCATTTGGTTAATTTATCCACCATGACCAATAGGTATTTTTTCTTATGGATTCCCCCTTTAAGGGGTCCAACCATATCGAGCCCCCAGACCGCAAAAGGCTAAATAATGGGGATTGTTTGGAGAGCGGTAGGTGGCATATGGCTTTGGTTTGCAAAAAGCTGGCAACCGATGCAACGTTGAACGAGGTCATGTGCGTCTGCTCGGGCCGTCGACCAGTAAAAACCTGTACGGAAGGCCTTGCTTACAAGGGCCCGAGCTGCGGCATGGTGGCCGCCAAGTCCAGCATGAATTTCTGCCAAAAGTTGCCGTCCTTCCTCTTCGGAGATGCACCTTTGAAGTACTCCGGTAACGCTTTTCTTATAAAGCTCTCCCTCGTGGACCTTGTAGGCTTTAGACCGCCGCACAATGCAATGTGCCTCGTTTGGGTCATTAGGGAGTTCTTGCCTAGTTAGGTAAGCCAAGAAGGGTTTTGTCCACGGGGCGATGACAACCATAATCACGTGGGCCGAAGGCATTATTTCGGTGGCAGAGCCTCCGATTATGTCAGAGTGTTCGGTATCTGGCGTTGTGGTCGGGTCCAGACTGTTGTTGTCGGTCTCTCCTTCGCATACCACGGATGGCTTAAACAGCCTTTCCAAGAAGATGTTAGGTGGGACAGGGTCGCGCTTAGCATCGACGCGGGCGAGATATCCGCCGCTTGATTGTTTTCCCGGACCACATGGTGGAATTCAAGCCCCTCGAACTGAGCTGACATTTTGAGGACGGCGTTGTGGTAAGCCGCCATTTTTGGGTCCTTGGCGTCAAAGTCTCCATTTATTTGAGATATTATGAGGTTCGAATCCCCACGCACCTCTAGGCGTTGAATGCCCATGGAGACTGCCATCCGGAGACCATGCAACAGGGCCTCATATCCTGCTGCATTGTTGGAGTCTGTGTATAATATCTGGAGTACGTATTGGACTGTATCTCCGGTGGGGGATGTCAGGACGATGCCTGCCCCCAGACCAGCCAGCATCTTAGAGCCGTCAAAGTGCATGATCCAATTGGAGTACACGCCATACTCTTTAGGGAGTTCGACTTCCGTCCATTCGGTAACGAAATCAGCCAGTACTTGCGACTTAATGGCTCGCCGTGGTTTGTATGTTATGTCGAACGGGAGGAGCTCAATAGCCCATTTAGCAATCCGGCCCGTGGCATCGCGGTTATTTATTATGTCATTGAGTGGTACTTCGGAGGCCACCGTAATTGAACACTCTTTAAAGTAGTGTCGTAGTTTCCTGGATGCCATGAAGACCGCGTATGCTATCTTTTGATAATGTGGGTACCGTGATTTGCATGGAGTGAGGACGGTGGATACGTAGTATACCGGCTTTTGAAGCGGGAACTTATGTCTGTCCGTCTCTCGTTCGACGACGAGCACTGCGCTTACAACTTGGTGTGTTGCCGCTATATATAACAGCATTGGTTCGCCGACATTTGGCGCGGCCAAGATTGGGTTGGTGGCCAATACCTCTTTTATTTCTTCCAATCCGGCCGTGGCCGCATCAGTCCACTCGAAGTGTTCGGTGCGTCAAAGAAGGCGATAAAGAGGTAGTGCCTTTTCTCCTAATCGGGAGATAAAGCGGCTTAAGGCAGCCACACATCCAGTTAATTTCTGGATTTGCTTGAGGTCTGTTGGGATAGCCAACTGTGACAAAGCTTGGATTTTAGCCGGATTTGCTTCAATTCCTCTATTGGAGATGATGAAGCCCAAGAGTTTTCCAGCGGGCACGCCGAAAACACATTTTTCCGGATTGAGCTTGATGTCGTATGTTAGGATATTGTCGAACGTGAGCCTCAAGTCATCAATTAAAGATTCGACGTGTCTTGTTTTAATGACCACGTTGTCTACGTATGCCTCCACTGTTTTGCCGATTTGTGTTTCCAGGCATGTCTGAATCATTCGTTGATAGGTCGCACCGGCGTTTTTGAGCCCGAAAGGCATGGTGTTAAAACAGAAGGGGTCGTATGGAGTGATAAATGCTGTTGCGGCTTGATCGGACTCCGCCGTCTTAATTTGATGGTATCTGGAGTATGCGTTGAGGAAACACAATGAGTCGTGTCCTGCGGTAGCGTCAATAATTTGATCGATGCGGGGGAGGGGGAAGGGATCCTTGGGGCAAGCCTTGTTAAGGTCCTTGAAATCGACACATAGGCGCCAGGATTTGTCCTTCTTTGGTACCATCACCAGGTTTGCTAGCCAGTCCGAGTGTTTTATTTCTCTAATGAATCCGGCCTCGAGTAACTTGGCTAGCTCTTCTCCCATGGCTTGCCGCTTAGGCTCAGAGAAACGCCGAAGAGTCTGCTTGACCGGCTTGAACCCCTTTAGAATGTTAAGGCTATGCTCGGCCAGCCTGCGTGGCATTCCTGGCATGTCTGAAGGATGCCAGGCGAAGATGTCCCAATTCTCGCGCAAGATCTCTCGCAGTGCGGCGTCTGTTGTGGGGTTCAGCTGTGCCCTGATGGATGCTTTTTTTGTAGGGTCCATTGGGTGGACCTGGAATTTGACTATTTCGTCCACTGGTTTAAAAGAGGTGGACTTGGGTCTTTTGTCGAGTATCACGTCATCCCTGTCCACTGTGGAGCGCAGCGCAGTTAGTTCTTCGGTCGTCAGGGCTTCGGATAGCGCCTCAAGGGCTAGTGTGGCGGTTTTATTTTCGGCGCGGAGTGCTATGTCCGGATCACTAGCCATAGTGATTATTCCATTGGGCCCGGGCATTTTGAGCTTCATATACCCGTAATGGGGTATAGCTTGGAAGATCGCGAATGTCTCCCGCCCTAAAAGGGCGTGGTATCCGCTACTAAATGGGGCCACTTGGAATGTGATTTCTTTGGACCTATAGTTCTCCGGCGTGCCGAATACCACATCTAGTGTGATTTTTTCCCGCACATCGTGCCTCCCGACTAGGGATGATTCCTCTGAAGGTCGTGTTGCTTTGCTCAATGCGGCTCTTGTCTATCTCCATCTTGCTAAGAGTTTCCTCGTAGATGAGGTTTAATCTGCTGCTACCGTCCATGAGCACTTTAGTAAGCCGGAAGCCGTCCACAATTGGACTAAGGACCAAAGCGGCTGGTGCTTGGGCTGTTCGGAATTGAGGTTTGTCGCTGGCATTGAAGGTTATGGCCGTGTCGTTCCATGGATTTATTGCTGCAACGTGGCAGACTTCGGCAAGGCTGCGGAGTGTTCGCTTGCGCCTATTATTTGAGGCGAAGGTCTCGAAGGCTGTCAATACTGTATTGTTATTTTCCACAGGATGGTGCTCTGTTGTATTGTTGGTAAGGATATCCTCGCCACTCTTGGCCACCTGCCGGAGTATCCAACATGCTCTAAGGCTGTGTGTTGGCATGGTATCCGATGTAATGTGAATTTTGCATGGCCCATTGAGCCATCCCTCCAATACAGTTCCACGCCCTGTAGTGGGCTTTGGTTTCTTTGTAATTGGATCGGGTGACTTACAAGAGTACGCCCTTTTAGTTCGGACGGGGGGTTTAGTGAGAGCCGGAGGGTCCCAAAATTTTGTTTGGGTTTTCCAGGTGCTTTCCATCGCACAGTACTTCCGTACTATGGCCGCCAAGTCAGCAAAGTGTGCTATGTCACGGCGACTTATGGCGTTGAGGATTCCCTTGTTCGTGCAATTTTTGCAAAAGAATGAAATTGCGTCTTCCTCGCGACAGTCCTTGACCTTGCTCATTACAAGGAGGAATCTGGCCCAATAGTGATGTATTGTCTCTTGGGGCTCTTGTCTAATGTGGGAAAGATCACTTGAGTCTGGGTGGGTGAGTAGATTTAGGTCCAAACCCTGACCCGATCTGAGGCCCAGGGGCGGAGGAGTTTCCAAGCTTAACAGTTCGGGCTCCGGGATGTTGCCCAATATTCCTGGCCCGCTGTCTAATTCTAGGTTCAAAGCTTGGGCCATGTCCTCCCGAGGACGGGTATCCGGCTCAGAGAGCTCGGAAATCCGGACATAGTTTGTCCACAAAATAGAGGAAGAATCGCTACATTGCTCCTCCACCACCGTTATCTGATGGGTGACCGGTGGAGAGTTAATCTCCCTTTGGTCGGGTTTAAGCCCGATCCGATCATAGTCCATAGCAACTCCCAGGGCGGTGATGCGATCCAAGAGCTCATTCCAGGAAGAGAGCTCTATTGGATCCATCTGCTCGGCAAATACCGAGCCGACGTGGAGGCTATTTTTGATGACCCGAGAAGTCATCGTCGGCGCGACGGCCGAACGGGCGGTCATGACGAAGTCGCCTAGTCGGAGGGTTTGGCCTACAGCCAGGGCTCCTCCCGAGGTGATGTTGTCCTTGACAACAAGACGAGCCATCCAGCCTTATCGTGACGGCACAGTGGAACTCTCAATGAAAGCACCAATGTCGGTGTCAAAACCGGCGGATCTCGGGTAGGGGGTCCCGAACTGTGCGTCTAAGGCGGATGGTAACAGGAGGCAGGGGACATAATGTTTACCCAGGTTCAGGCTCTCTCGATGGAGGTAATACCCTACTTCCTGCTTGATTGATCTTGATGATATGAGTATTACAAGAGTTGATCTACCACGAGATCGTAGAGGCTAAACCCTAGAAGCTAGCCTATGATTATGATTGTTGTTGTCCTACGGACTAAACCCTCCGGTTTATATAGACACCGGAGGGGGCTAGGGTTACACAGAGTCGGTTACAAGGGAGGATATCTACATATCCGAATTTCCAAGCTTTCCTTCCACGCAAAGGAGAGTCCCACCCGGACACAGGACGAAGTCTTCAATCTTGTATCTTCATAGTCCAACAGTCCGGCCAAAGCATATAGTCCGGCTGTCCGAGGACCCCCTAATCCAGGACTCCCTCAGCGTGCACTGGCATGTAGCAGGGGAGGTGGTCTTGAACACGTTGTCTAGTGGTAAGTTCATCCAGGGAGGTTCCAACTGCGATGGTATCTCGGTTTAAAGAGCTCTGGTTAAATGGTAATCACCCTCTGAAGTTTACTGCAGTAAACTTGGCCGTGCACTGGTGATTCACAGGGATTTTACTGGAACGAAAGAGTTTGTTTGGGGTGATTATCTATGGAAGGACTATGATCCTATAGGTTTTGGGGCATAATGGAGCACAAAATGATATAGTTGCTTTGTAACTCACATTATGGGTCCAGAATCAAGATCACGATGGTTCACTCACATAGAGTAACAACTTTAGGTGAAATTTGGCAAGGCTTAGTGATTTGTCCAGACAAAGGTGCTGTAAAAATTTCATACCAATTGGTTTTACCAAAATGGTACTTCCTTCACAGCTATCCCCTCTGTCCAGAAAATTGCAAAAATTCTAGAGAAATATTGGCTTTAAGAATTAATGCCAAATTTTCTGGAGATAAGTTATTTGGGTAGGAAAATGATCTGGTAAATTGTCAGGCAAAATTAAGCAATATAAAATATACTTGCTTCAAAACCTGAAAATATTGACAAAATCAAAAATTTGATGTTGTGCTCACATAGATCAAGGGATGGAGCTGAAATTTTGGGGCGTGGGATAATATGAGCACGTGAAGGAGTTTGCAAAATTTCAACTCATTTGGATAACCCTAGCTAGCACTTCCTTCACACAGGCTTCCTTAGACAGGAACTTTGAAAAATCACTGAGGAAGTTTGGCTAGGCAAATAAATTTGAATTTTGTCACAGGGCAATGATTTGGACAGGAGAAGATGTCCAAAAAGTTTGGGGTCAAAAGGGCAAAGATAAATAGCACTTGCTTCAAATGTGCCATTTAGGACAGAATAGGAAATGAATTTATTGAGTATGATGGGAAATATGGCCAATGAAATATTTTACCATATTTGAGGAAGATATGACCCAAACAATTTATAAGAATTATTTAGGGATTTTTGGATGGACAGAAATATGGGTTGCTTCACAACCTAGGACAGATAGGATTATTCCTTTAATGGAAAAAGGGAATTTTGCCTAGAAAAGAAATTAGGGTTTGGTCAAGCAGTGGAGTGACATGTTTTTGGCAAAGTTTTTAGGACGATGAGCCACTTGGGAGAGGAAATTAAAATGATTTCCCAGGTGGCAAGGCCACAGAACCACTCCAAAAAGAAAAACAGAGCAAAAACCAAATAAATCAAAAGAAAAAGGAAATGGCCAAAATCCAGGATGTTACACCCTCTGGATGTCTTCTGGTCCAAGAAAAATCATCGCAAAAGTTTCATTCTGTTTGGACTCTGTTTGGTATTCCTTTTCTGCGGAACTCTAAAACAAGAAAAAAAACAGGAACTGGCACTGGGCTCTTGGTTAATAGGTTAGTCCCAAAAAACATATAAAATAGCATATTAATGCATATAAAACATCCAAAACAGATAGCATAATAGCATGGAACAATCAAAAATTATAGATACATTGGAGACGTATCAGTGCAATGGCATGTTCAAAGGCGACGACAGCGGTGTCAAGGATTGTGTGTGAGGGGGTGGTGCGCAACATTGACTTCATCAACTTGCTAGTACCAAATGAAACTAGCACCCATGATCTGTACTAGTGGCTGGGACGCGCCCTGGGCGCGTCTCCTTTGTGGGATTGTGGGTACTAATCATATTGCCGTATTTGTTAGCGTCTCTATGCATAGTTTAGTGAAAATACTTAAGAAACAGGTATAAAGTCAACTCTTGTAGCTTATCAAGCTATAGGTGAATATTCATAAGATATATAAACATGAAGCAACTAATACAATTTGTCGGGGATATACCCCGCAGTATGACCCGGCCGGAGATATGACCCAGCTGGGACTTGGTATTTCATTGGTAAGCCGACAGATGTTTAAGCCAGATGTTTAAGATGGTTAAGTCGGCAGATGTTTAAGCCAGATGTCTAAGATGGTTAAGTTGGCAGATGTTTAAGCCATATGTTTAAGATGGTTAAATCGGCAGATGTTTAAGATGGTTAAGCCGGCAGATGTTTAAGCCAGATGTTTAAGATGGTTAAGTCGGCAGATGTTTAAGCCAGATGTTTAAGATGGTTAAGTCGGCAGATGTTTAAGATGGTTAAGTCGGCAGATGTTTAAGATGGTTAAGCCAGACGGTAAGCCAGATGGTAAGCCAGACCGTAAGCCAGATTGTAAGCAGGATTGTAAGAAGCCCAAGACGTTAAGAAGCCCACGGAGAGAAGCCCGTGATGAGAAGTTAGAATAGTTTAAGTCTTAATCCGAGTTGTACTCTACATGTAACCCGCCCCTTCAACTTATATAAGGAGGGGCAGGGCACCCCAAGAGGGAGAAGTAAGAAATAATCTCTAGGGCTAGGCACAACTAGGAGAGCCGGTTTATGGTGACTCTCTCGTGAGCATAATGAGACCTAGCCACAAACAACGTGTAGGGTTGTTACCGGATGATGTTTCCCGGGGCCCGAAGCTGTTTAAACCCTTGTCTTGTGTTGCGTCTCTCGATTCCGCTCAACCCCTCTCAAGCTACCACACAAATGCGCTGGCCTCACGACTAAGTCCTCACACTAGGACATCTGCCGTGACAAATCTACCACAGTTGGCGCCCACCATGGGGCTCACGCACGGTGGTGCTGAGTTCTTGGAGGGATCTTTCACAGGGATTGAGAAGTTTGCAATTTTCCGGATGAAGAAGAACCGGTTTGGAAGGATTTCTTCAGCTTCAAATTTATCCATCCAAATTTAAGATCTAAGAGATTTAAAGGTTCAAAAGGAATTAGGGTTGTTATTGAGCCACCGCCACCGGATGTGTAATCCATCAAATTATCGTCAAAGGTAACACGGACGGCGGCCACATGTCAAGTTTACATCTGATGGAAAACTACTCCCGTTGGAGACCAAAAATAAATCGAAGAGGATATCAGGAACCCCAATGCGGCGAAACTGCTAAGTAAGAGCCGCCGTACGGATCTCGCGCGTTGTCACTATCTCTGAGCCGGTACAAGGGTGCAGTAATTGTACCAAAGTCTTCCACTGCTCCATGTTCGTGATTACTATGGACGTAAACTCGTAGGACTGACCACAATCCGGAAGCAGGGAAGGACTCCGCCGCCTGACCTCGCAGAACCGCCTCCCCGGCTTGTTTCCATTGAGCCAGCCCCGAGCCGCTCCACCGCAGTGAGCCACCCCTCCGCAGGACGTCTTTCCAGCACCGCGGCACCAACGTTTTCCCAGCCCGTCGCCGGCTCAGCCGTGCCTTGCCATTAAACCGTCGTGACCTCTCCTTGCCTATGACCCGGCCTGCGCTTCTGCTGAACCGCCACGGGTTGTTGTCTTCATCATGGTCTACTTAGAGTTGCCAGTCCCCAAGCCGCCGGTTGCCATCCACAAATCGCCGCAAGCACCACCACCTGCAAAAGATGGACTAAAACATTCAAATAGAGTTTGAATCGATCTGGGAGCAGCTTCAATGTCACAAAACAACACCACCTTACATTACTCTGCCGACACCCACTACAGTTATCAGAAAATCAAGTGACACACTCGGAAACGAACAATAATACAAAACTGAATCCAAAGGAGATTTATGGAAGTGGCAGTCATATGAGGATGCAGTACAAAATTGAGTAATGAACCCAAATCAATCAAAGGGTCATGTTTTACAGAAAAGAACATCCACCTTCTTGATGTAGACGGACCTGCACATAGAATTACTGAAGGAAATATGCCCTAGAGGCAATAATAAAGTTATTATTTATTTCCTTATATCATGATAAATGTTTATTATTCATGCTAGAATTGTATTAACCGGAAACATAATACATGTGTGAATACATAGACAAACAGCGTGTCACTAGTATGCCTCTACTTGACTAGCTCGTTGATCAAAGATGGTTATGTTTCCTAACCATATACATGAGTTGTCATTTGATTAACGGGATCACATCATTAGGAGAATGATGTGATTGACTTGACCCATTCTGTTAGCTTAGCACTTGATCGTTTAGTTTGTTGCTATTGCTTTCTTCATGACTTATACATGTTCCTATGACTATGAGATTATGCAACTCCCGTTTACCGGAGGAACACTTTGTGTGCTACCAAACGTCACAACGTAACTGGGTGATTATAAAGGTGCTCTACAGGTGTCTCCGAAGGTACTTGTTGGGTTGGCGTATTTCGAGATTAGGATTTGTCACTCCGATTGTCGGAGAGGTATCTCTAGGCCCTCTCGGTAATGCACATCACTTAAGCCTTGCAAGCAATGCAACTAATAAGTTAGTTGCAAGATGATGTATTACGGAACGAGTAAAGAGACTTGCCGGTAACGAGATTGAACTAGGTATTGAGATATCGGAGTTGGAACATGCGCTTTGATAAGTTGATCAAAGCATATAGTTTTATACAGACTTGCGGTGAAGCCTGTATTTACAAGAAAGTGAGTGGGAGCACTACAACATTTCTGATAAGTATATGTGAATGACATATTGTTGATTGGAGATAATGTAGAATTATTCTGCAAAGCATAAAGGAATATTTGAAAGGAGTTTTTCAAAGAAAGACCTCGGTGAAGCTGCTTACATATTGAGCATCAAGATCTATAAAGATAGATCAAGATGCTTGATAAGTTTTCCAATGAGTACATACCTTGACAAGATTTTGAAGTAGTTTAAAATGGAACAGTCAAAGAAGAAGTTCTTGCCTGTGTTACAAGGTGTGAAGTTGAGTAAGACTCAAAACCCGACCACGGCAGAAGATAGAGAGATAATAAAAGTCATTCCCTATGCCTTAGCCATAGGTTCTATAAAGTATGCCATGCTGTGTACCAGACCTATTGTATACCCTGCCCTGATTTTGGCAAGGGAGTACAATAGTGATCTAGGAGTAGATCACTGGACATTGGTCAAAATTATCCTTAGTGGAATAAGGATATGTTTCTCGATTATGGAGGTGACAAAAGGTTCGTCATAAAGGGTTACGTCGATGCAAGTTTTGACACTGATCCAGATAACTCTAAATCTCAATTTGGATACATATTGAAAGTGGGAGCAATTAGCTAGAGTGGCTCCGTGCAGAGCATTGTTGACATAGAAATTTGCAAAATACTTACGGATTTGAATGTGGCAGACCCGTTGACTAAACTTCTCTCACAAGCAAAACATGATCACACCCTAGTATCTTTGGGTGTTAATCACATAGCGATGTGAACTAGATTATTGACTCTAGTAAACCCTTTGGGTGTTGGTCACATGACGATGTGAACTATGAGTGTTAATCACATGGTGATGTGAACTATTGGTGTTAAATCACATGGCGATGTGAACTAGATTATTGACTCTAGTGCAAGTGGAAGACTGAAGGAAATATGCCCTAGAGGCAATAATAAAGTTATTATTTATTTCCTTATATCATGATAAATGTTTATTATTCATGCTAGAATTGTATTAATCGGAAACATAATACATGTGTGAATACATAGACAAACAGAGTGTCACTAGTATGCCTCTACTTGACTAGCTCGTTGATCAAAGATGGTTATGTTTCCTAACCATATACATGAGTTGTCATTTGATTAACGGGATCACATCATTAGGAGAATGATGTGATTGACTTGACCCATTCCGTTAGCTTAGCACTTGATCGTTTAGTTTGTTGCTATTGCTTTCTTCATGACTTATACATGTTCCTATGACTATGAGATTATGCAACTCCCGTTTACCGGAGGAACACTTTGTGTGCTACCATACGTCATAACGTAACTGGGTGATTATAAAGGTGCTCTACAGGTGTCTCCGAAGGTACTTGTTGGGTTGGCGTATTTCGAGATTAGGATTTGTCACTCCGATTGTCGGAGAGGTATCTCTGGGCCCTCTCGGTAATGCTCATCACTTAAGCCTTGCAAGCAATGCAACTAATAAGTTAGTTGCAAGATGATGTATTACGGAACGAGTAAAGAGACTTGCCGGTAACGAGATTGAACTAGGTATTGAGATACCGATGATCGAATCTCGGGCAAGTAACATACCGATGACAAAGGGAACAACGTATGTTGTTATGCGGTCTGACCGATAAAGATCTTCGTAGAATATGTAGGAGCCAATATGAGCATCCAGGTTCCGCTATTGGTTATTGACCGGAGACGTGTCTCGGTCATGTCTACATTGTTCTCGAACCCATAGGGTCCGCACGCTTAACGTTATGATGACAGTTTCATTATGAGTTTATATATTTTGATGTACCGAAGGTTGTTTGGAGTCCCGGATTTGATCACGGACTTGACGAGGAGTCTCGAAATGGCCGAGACATAAAGATCGATATATTGGACGACTATATTTGGACATCGGAAAGGTTCCGGGTGAGATTGGGACAATACCGGATCACCGGGAGGTTATCGGAACCCCCCGGGAGGTATATGGGCCTTATTGGGCCTTAGTGTAAAGTAGGGGAAAGGAGCAAGGGAGGGGGTGCGCCCCCCAAGCCCAATCTGAATTGGGAGGGGGGCCGGCCCCCCCTTTCCTTCCTCCCTCCTTCCTCTTCCTTCCCTCTCCTACTCCTAATAGGAAAAGGGGGAGTCCTACTCCCGGTGGGAGTTGGACTCCCCCATTTGGGCGCGCCACCCTCCTTGGCCGGCCCCCTCCTCCACTCCTTTATATACGGGGGCAGGAGGGCACCCCAGAGACACAACAATTGATCATTGATCTCTTAGCCGTGTACGGTGCCCCCTTCCACCATAATCCTCGATAATATTGTAGCGGTGCTTAGGCGAAGCCCTGCGACGGTAGAACATCAAGATCGTCACCATGTCGTCGTGCTGACGGAACTCATCCCCGACACTTTGCTGGATCGGAGTCCGGGGATCGTCATCGAGCTGAACGTGTGCAAAAACTCGGAGGTGCCATAGTTCCGGTGCTTGATCGGTCGGGCCGTGAAGACGTACGACTACATCAACTGCGTTGTTATAATGCTTCCGCTTCCGGTCTACAAGGGTACGTAGACAACACTCTCCCCTCTCGTTGCTGTGCATCACCATGATCTTGCGTGTGCGTAGGAAAATTTTGAAATTACTACGTTCCCCAACAATTACTTCATGAGAGAAAGGAACAAGTTCAGAACTAACATCTCAAATTTATATTAATCAACATCCAGAAGTTGCATGCTTTCTTGGATTTTTATTTCTTGATAATCATGAAAGTTTATGTTATCTCATATCAATTGGAAAGAAGCACTTTGACAACCTTTTGAACTCTGCATGAAGGGCTGAACTATTAGTAGCTCTCCACAGAAGTTGAGTAGTCTTGAGCAGTTATAAAATGTAATAGGTTAAAAAGAACAATAGACATACATTGTCCACCAAGGGATAAAACAATTGCCAAATATAGGCAGAATCAGAAGACCATAGAATGTTTTTCACGTAATGAAATCGCACCACCTTCGATAAAAAAGATAAATGGAATACCATGCATGGGCAAGATGCAGGTAGAGTTATACGGTTCCCAACCTCTAGCTCGGGATGGCAGAGGAACCTATTCAATACACAACTAAATTAAGGTTAGATGTCTTTATGATATAAGCATACAGCCATGGCACTCGACACTCTTTGTAAGAAGAAACAAGGAGATCATTGTATGTTAAGGAGTCTGTAATTTCTGAATGTATCTCACTCATCCTCAAAACTATGCTACTGCTTTCAAGAAGTTAAGCCTCTCACTTTGCAAGTTTTTAAACAGGGGAAGCTTAAACTCGGATTGCAGACTTCCTCACCCAGCTTTTCGCTTATAAGCTTATGTAACATGAAGATAGTAATTAATAGGTCAGTGTCACCGGTGATGTAACAGAAGATGATAATCTTAAGATCTTGGAAAATATCTAAAAATATTTATTACTTGTGGAAACGGCTACCATGTATGAACTTTCAATCAAGAAGTATTCTTTAAATTTTTAAGAAAGGCCTTTACCGAGCCATGTTAGTCAGTAGATCACACTCTAAACCTACTTAATTACACTAATATGCAATTCATGATTATGCTTCACAAGCCACTATATGCAACGACTAGAATATGTAGCCAACAATACTCAACACCTATAACGGGAGGTGAAAATATGGAACTATAAGATTAAACTATTTAACTCATTTTGCATGGACACCACTATAATGCCAAATTAGTAACTGCTTTGCAACTGATAGGCATGTCGATACTAATAAAATAACGGGATAAGGACTCTGCATAAGAATCTATTTTTCAAAAAAAATGGTCAAAAGTCGGCCCTCTTATATAATTTGATACATGACAACAAGGCCACTTTGCACATAAGGTTGGTGCCAATTCTGTAAAAGTTTCTCTTTGTGCATCACATGCTCACGAATCATGAATCGAAGAGATAACACTTGAATAGATAAAGATGATTGTGGGAATAAATGCCATGCTGTGATATTTGTAGATGACTTGCAATATTTTCCCTAGTGAACTTCTCCATGTTCATAAGTTGAAGTATTCTTTTAGGTACAGCCTCTGCAACCAACAGTAAGAGAAAGGACGCAGCATGAATGGGTTTGCTGCAGCCTGCAAGAACATTTAACAGAAAGCAAAAGGCAACGTGGGGAGGTGTTTTTTATGTCAATCCCGAGCTCACCTGACCACACCACCCTCGGTTCTTCGACACTGAGGCCTCATCGTTGTTCTGACCTTCATGGTTGTTGTCTTCGCCTTTCTTTTCGCTATTCAGTTCTTTCCTCTTCTTGTTGGGCCACCCACTCAACACCAACGCTGCCTGTAGAAATCCAGCCCGCAACCAAATCAGCAAGCATAATTGCAATGCAAACCAAAAAAATTCTCATAATCCCTGGCATGTAAAGTAACCTTTATGCAGAAGGAAAACCGAGCCTCAACTCGTACAAACTGAAATCCGGGCTCAAAGAGGCAAATATTTCTCCCACCGAAGGAGACCGCCGCAGAATCTTATGCGGATAGAACCGAAAGAGCGGAGCATTGGGGTCTCACCTCGATGTCCCAGACGAGGTCCCGGTCCTCAGGCTTTTGTTAGATATATAGACGGCGTCACCCAAAACTGTGTGATCGGTTCCATGAAACCAGGCCCATGATAGTCAAGCTACAAAAACATCTAGCAATCATAGTGGTATAGATAACAGAAGTACCAAGATTGTAGAAGCTCGCTAACCTTTTCTGTTTAGATTACACGATTAATTAGAGTTATGCATTGTACCATCAAATTCTGCAATACATAGATTCCAAATTCTAGTTCCACATTATACCAAAATCAAATTCCAAAAAATATGAAGTCAAATGAATCGTCCCACTCTCCGCAAGGCAATTTCAGACATGTGGTGGTATATCGAAACAACAAAGTTAACTAACTAAAAACAGCAGAAGCAATCAACAACTACGTATGTCTTTCAGAGCAGTAATAACTACCTGATTAAGCTTGGTGTGCTTTTTGATCCAATGAAAGACATCACATGCCTGAAAGTAATTCACGGAGCACTTGAATCATCTGGCAATACTTCTTGATAGGACTGAATTTGGGGTCCCTTGAGGCGTAGAGACCCGGCGTATGGTTATACTGGGCCTCTTGACGATCCCCTCTGTCGCGGTGGCCGCCTGACGCGGGCGGTGGCGCTAGCAGCGCCTACGGTGGCGGTGCACCCATCTCCCCACCGGTGCCACCGTCCCCACCACCATCTTCTCGCCACGGCAGCACAGGAAGTAGGTGATGGTGGCGTGGCGAGGGAGATTATAAGTGGAGTAGCAGGCGGTGGCGAGGCTGGAGAAGAGCAGCAGAGATATCGGGATTGGGTAATGGTGTGCTACAGCTGTGGCCAAAAGAGCTAGGTCGGATTTGTTCGCCGGCGCCTTAGTCCTCCTATTTCTCATCTAGCTGACATGGAAGAGCACCCCTTTCTCCTCTGGAATCAATGGCAGCGAGACCACACCTGGATCCCGGGAGACACTCGCACATGGCCACCGATGGTGGAGGGGAACGGGGAGCAGATCCATTGCGGCGGCATCCTCCCATCTGTCCTCGTCGACGGCAACGACGACCTTCAGGCGATGGCGCCCGAGCAGAACCGCGGCGCCATCGGCTGAACCACGGCTAGGCGGGTGGATCGGGGCGGCGCTGTGAGAGGGACGAGGGGATGGGAGGTTGCGTGTGATGTGATGGGGTCAAAGAAAAGGAAGTGGCGTACGTCGGCAGAGAAGGGACCCAAGCGATTTCCTTCTCCTCCCTCTTTCTTCTAGACCAACCAGCGCCCGCGCGTCTCCAGTTGTTTTTGTTTCATAGCGCTGCTGGCGTGGACAAACCGATCGATCGCCCCTTGCGCGACTCTTATTGGATTGGATGGCTATCTGGCAAAGCTTGCGTGTGAAGTAAGTGTAAGAAGGATCCTCAGAAAAAGGCATTCACGGGGACGCTAGCACAAGATGGACTACCTTCGCGTGAGGACACACAGGCGCCCGCGTCACACGATCGCGTAGGATCGGACGGCGCCGGATGCGGCTTATACAAGGTCAATCTTTTTTTTTCCTGAGCGGTGATGGGAATAGGTGCCGTGTGTGGATGTTGGAGCAAGGATAAGAAGCGGTGCTACCCTAAAAAAAAAGGATAGAAGCGGTGCCGCCCACGGACTCGGCGCAGGCGCGCAGTCGTCCCTGCCCCGCCCGCAGACCGCAGTATATATCGTCCGACCCGCGGGCCGGATCCCCCACACCCGTTCCGTTCCCCATCGCAGACGCTCCAGCCCAATTCCCCACAACCTAACCCTAGGCCCCGGCGACCTCTCCCTGCCCTGATCCCGCCGCCGGCGATGTCGTCGGAGCCGACGCCCGCGGGGCCCTCCGAGGCCTCCAGCCCGCCGGCCTCCCCGCCGAAGGAGTCGGAGCCCTCCGGCTCCGCGGCCGCCGCCGCCCCCGCCGCCGCGCCAGGGGCCGCCCACGAGACGAACGCGCTGTGGGTCGGCAACCTGCCCGCGCACGCGGGCGAGGACGACGTCATGGCGGCCTTCGCCCCGCACGAGGCGCTAGACTGCGCCGTCACGCGCGCCGGCTCCCGCAGCTACGCGTTCGTCCTCTTCCGCTCCGTCGCCGAGTCCCGGGCCGCCCTCGAGGCGCTCCGCGGGTCCAAGGTCAAGGGCGCCTTCATCCGGGTCGAGTTCGCCCGGCCGGTAACTTCTCACCCCCTCCCTCCTTCCCCCACTCCGATCCGCTCCCACCTTGGATCCCCCCGGGATCTGGCTGCAGTATGATGTGAATTTTCCGGTAATTAGGACTTCGGTGCTTGTGATTTGTGGTTTATTTAGGCGGTGTGGGCTGAGGCCTCCAGCAGCTCTGATGCATGTAGTTATTCGAGCGGCGGCACACCGGATCTGCGGCGACGGGGGTGGTCCGGTCCAGGGGAGCGCGGCAAGCGATGGCAAAATGCTTCGCTTCTGCCCTAAGCGGTAGATTAAGCGTATTTTAAAATTTTGGCCAGAATTTGGCTGTTTTTGAACTGCTTCTGCTTAGCTGCTTGTGCAATGATGGCAGTATGTCATTTATCTTATTATTAGGGTCTGTATGGGAGCTGTTTCCTTCAGATTCTGGCCAAATCATGGCTACATGATCTGCATTTGGCTATGACTATTTGAACTGAACTGCATTTTAGTTGTCATTTTTCTTGCTGTGTGAAACTGATGTGTATTTGTTATGTTAAGTGCATTTTAGATGCTACTTCAACTACCCATGTGCCATGTTTCCTATTTTCTTATTTTAGATGCACAAAACAGTCAAATTCTGTTCAAGTTTTAAAAAAAATGCTGAAACGCGCTTAAGCGCCCATTGCTCTAAGCTGTGGCTTTCCGCTTTTTTGAACATTATCCTTTATAAGTAGGTACAGAAATACTCCTAGATTGGTGATCGTTTCTTGTTCTATGGTGAAATTGCTATGCTGGTGTTGTGTGAAGATTTATTCCCTCATGATGCTTACTTGTGTTTGTTGATTGGTTTTTACAGGCTAGAGCTGTTAGGAACCTATGGGTTGGAGGAATTAGTCCGTCTATTTCAAAGCAGGAGGTAGAGGAGGAGTTTCATAAGTTTGGGAAGATTGAAGGTGTTGCATTCTCCCATGATCAAACTTCTGCATACATCGACTTTGAGAAGCTGGAAGATGCCATTTCTGCCCATAGAGCCTTGAATGGGGCATATTTAGGGGGCAAGGAATTATGTGTTGATTTCCAGAGGTCCAGAGGCAGAGCGGTATGCATCTATTATTTTTGACTTGAGTTTGTGAATAGTACTTCTAGGCTGCAGTTTTTGAAGGAACGCTGTCTTACTATTTAGTTATTTGTACTGATTTGGATAGGAACGGTCGGAAGCAGGCAACTTCAACAGTAGAGGATCATTGCCACCCGGTGAAATTGGAGTTGGACATGCAAAGGTACTGCTGTTTACTTCTCTTGGTTCTTGCTGTTGTACTGTCCTCTTTGATCTGCGGGTTGCTTACTGTCATATCATGTTCTGTTTGTCAGGGTTCTGCTGGAGTACGAATGAGAGAGGCGAAAAATCCTACCAATGTTCTCTGGGTGGGTTTACCCAATACACATAAAGTTAATGAGGAGGCACTAAGGCGGGCTATGGCAGCACATGGTGTGGTTACAAACATCAAGGTTTTTCCAGAAAGGCAGTATGCTTTTGTGGAGTTTGCAACCATTGAAGGAGCTTCTAATGCTAAGAATCTTCTAGATGGGCGTCTTTTCAATGATACAAGGATTCATGTTCTTTTCTCCAGCAGTGGGCTTGCACCCAGTAAACTTGATAGCCTAACACCGCCTGCTGGGTTCCCTAGATCAGAGATGTACAATGATAGTCCATATGCCGCACCTGATTATTTTGGTGCTGGTCGCAGTAGTCATGGCACATCACAAGGGTATGATCCTCGACGTGGAAGATCAAGATACTTGGACTATGGTGCAATGCCAATCACTGGTGGTATCCTTCCAGCACCTGAAGCTGGCTCATCTTTGTTGACTGGACATTCTGGTCATAATGCGCTTGATCCGAGAGAAGCCAAAAGGGTGAGGTTGGATGCTGGCATGGACCCTTACCATGTAAGGGCAGGCAGTGAGGGTCTTCAGTCAGTTGCTGATGAGAGCTTTAGCTCTGTTATTCGGATCCAGGGCACGGTACACCAAACGTCATCCCTTGGGCACTTCTGGCGTGGCAGTATTGCCAAAGGTGGATCTCCTGTTTGTCGTGCTCGCTGCTTGCCTATAAGGAGGGGCATTGAGATACCTTTGTGAGTACAAACAACTTCAACTTTTTTCCAAAGTTTCTTGTATAGTTTACTGACCTTGCATATATTCCACTTCTCTTTGCAGGCCGGACATTGTTAATATCTCCGCTAGAACAGGATTAGATATGCTGGCAAAACACTATGGAGATGCTTCGGGTTTTGAAATTGTCTTCTTCTTACCAGACAGTGAAGATGATTTTGTGTCTTACACTGAATTTCTGCGGTACTTGGGCTCAAAAAGTCGCGCAGGGGTTGTTAAAGTTGATGCAGGAACCACTTTGTTTTTGGTCCCGCCATCTGATTTCCTGACGAATGTTCTGCAAGTTGATGGTCCAGAGCGCCTTTATGGCGTGGTACTGCACATTCCACAGATGTCCAATGCTGCTGTCCAGAGACCTGTACTGACTGGACCAGAGTCACAAGCTTATTATGATGGTGGTGATACCATGCTAGCGATGCAAAGAAATTACAATATGGGCTCTGTTAATAGCAACCATCATCAGGATGCTGATTATCGGGGATCTTTACGTGAGGAAGCAGTTCAGTCAGGTGTATCAAGCTTTCCCATGAGCCAAATAGCAGGACAGCAAGGACAGTCACTCAAGCCTGATATTATGGCCACATTAGCTAAACTTATGCCAAATGTGCAGTCAACAGTTCCAGCAAATAGTCAGGTAACCCCGAGCTCCACAGGAAGACCTGTGGCATCACTGTTGCATGATGCATCTACTTTTCTTATCGTATGGGAAGATGAAAATCTAACACTGACCTCTTATTTATCCTTTGAGCAGGTGGGTAATCTTCAGCAATCGGGTCAGCAGTTCGGCAGGCAAGCTCCAGCAAGCTATGGGGGCATGGTCGGTGCTCAGGAGCAGCACCCAATACATACTGCTTACAACCCTGAGGTTACCTTAAGCTTGCCTCCACCACCTCCTCTCCCTACACAAGGACCCGTGTCTGCTCTCCCTACACAGCAGCAGTATCAACCAGAACACTATTACGCTCCTCAAAACAATTACGGTTCCTTAGGAACAGTTAGCCAGTCTAACTTCCAGTCCAGCAATACCAACCTACCAGTCCCTCCCCCACACCAAATGAATGATGGACCATTGGCAGCAAATAACCAGATGGGGAATTTGGCACAGCTCCATCAGTCAACGTCATTCCCCACTGATAGGGTAAACTCGGATTTCTCCTCTCAGGTACAACAGCAACAAAATGTTGCTTCTGGTTCTGCTCAAGCTACTGAAGAGGCGGATAAGAACAAGAAGTACCAGGCAACGCTCCAGTTTGCTCACAATTTACTGCTGCAGCTACAACGTGGATCTGGAAACCAATCTTGATATTTAGTACTGCTTCAGGTAAGCTCACCTCTGCACCTAGTGTGTTATTTTGTTTGCTATTTCTTTTCTGCTAAAATTATGGATATAGTAATAGATTTAGCTAACTTAAGAGGATCAAACACAATTTTGCATGGATAAATCAAGGAGCATAAGTTTTCTGGGATGTTTGGTAAGGAATATAATAATTGACATAAGTTAAAAAAATTGCGGTTGTTACCTGGAATATTGATAACTGCCAATCATCCTGGATAGTGCTAAACTAATCATAAAACTTAGAATGTGAGACATAAGTCACACCTAGCATATCCTAATTGCACTAATATAGACCGACAGAAAACCTTTCAGCTATCATGTAATTAATTAACAAGTCATGGTATAGACTAGGATAGGTGCTGCAGATGAATGTTGCATCGTCGTGGTGGGTATGTGGTTGTGCAATACGGGTACAATTAAGCGGATCAGAACTAGTGGCTTAGATAATAAAGTTTATCTGACAAATTCACACATTTATCCTCTTGATAGTTTTATGTGCATTATCTGTTGATATTTGTTGCTTGCATAATAAATTGATATCAGCGTATTCTATCTTGATTGAATTCTGGAGTTCTGTTTTTTACATAGGGTCTGTAGTTTTGACTGCAGTAGTTTAAGAAGTCATGGTAGAATGTTGCATAGCTTGCTAGAGGAATTATTAGTTTTTTGATTGATATATAGATATATATGTATGAACATCTTTCATGTAATGGCCGGCCTTATTGAATCCAAACTGGTGATTTGAAACAAAGCAAAAACCATTACTCACTTGCATGTAAGTTGCAAGTCTGCAGTTCTCGTGGTACATCGAGATTCGAGATTACGTTTCTCATGCTACGATGAGACGATTTCGGCATGGTGCTTTGCTTTCCTTCGTGGACACTGCTGATGCCTCTTCCCTGCGAAACCTCGGGTAGCATACGTTGCCCCCTAGCGGGGGCCATCAGGATCGTCTTAGCCCGAGAAACATTTGAAATACGCAGTGATGGGTGCGAAAGGGCTGTGCGAAGCCCTAGCTCCTGCAGAATGTGCGAATGATCTTCTCTATTTTGGGGGCACAAGACAATGCATAGCTTCATAGTCTTCTGTCCATTATATGATGCGCCAGAATTCCTGTGCGCTCACACCTGTAGTTGCGTCGTTTTCTTGGAAACGCCGGGTTCATTCTCACACATCTATAGTTGCGTCGTTTAAATCGGAGCACACGTCCGCTCAATTTTGCGACTGTTGTTTTCCATAACCGTAAACGACATTGAGCAGAACGAGCCGTCCAAATACGTAATTCAGATTTGCTACTGCGGGGCTGCTGCGTGGCGATGGCCACTGGCATTTAGGACACGCATCCTCTCCTTCCCTTCCGTCAGATTCGTTGTCTTGTTCTTTTTTTTTACTATCAAAGTGGAAGTCGATCCTTGTTCGCTCAAAGCAACGTCCATTCATCCCGCCGGATGCTTCTCTTGAACCAAAATATCAGTTGAAAGACGGCCTGCAAAAGTTTTGGTACGCTCTCAACCTCTTAATCCTGGGCCCTACAGGTTTTATTAGTAGCACGTACTTGGGGAACTTGCAGATGCAGTAACGAACCAGGTGCGCTCAACCCAAACCTTGGGATAGCACGTGGTGCAGTGGGACTGCCACTCCCTTCATCTTCATCGTCTTATAATATAAAAGCGTTTTTAACACTACATTAGTATTAAAATGATCTTATATTATATTATGAGACGGAGAAGTAGGTAACATGGTTCTCCTCGTTGATTAGGTGCTCTTCCTTTTCTAAATACTCTATACATGCTCTGCAAATGTCCTGCCACACGACGCACCAAATCGTAACGAGGACGCTTTAGTATAAACTTCTAACCTCATCCTGTCTCTCCTTCCCTGTCTGCCTCTCCCCATCTAGCTTGTCCTATTTCTCTCTCGGCGTGTCGTCTGTTTCATGCTCATAATTATTATATGCACGTGGTGGTTGCAACGGCACTTCACCTCAACTGACTACCCCAATGTGGAGTAGTTAGTAGAATATGTTTGCTTTTTAAACGGGAAAAGGAGCAGGCGCGCCGATAATAGAACATCAAAATTGCTGTAAAAAAATAACAGGCACCAGATGCCGATTACACAGATCACTGTATCACCAAGGGGCGCTGACAACAGGAAAAAAGTTACAGTAACTTATCGTCTGAACAGTAAATTATCGTCTGTCAGCTCTACTCTTCTGTCTGGGGGAAGAGCTCGCTCTCAGTCCAACCGATTTTGCCTCCCAGATTCTCGGCCTACCTCCAATCCCGCCTAACGCATATGGTTACGCAAAGCCACAGCCACGTGCTGACTTTTCTTTTCCAAATAAAATAAAATGACGCTGCTATGCTAGGCGCACAAACCACGCACTATCTCCGCTCTATCTAGTGTCAAAAACGCTCTTATATTATATGTTAAAAATGCTTTTATATTATGAGGCTGAGGAAGTAGTAATTATTTTATTAGTGTTAGAAATGCTCTTATATTATGTGTCAAAAATGATTTTATATTATGAGATCGAATAATTATTTTATTATAAGTTGAGTCAGCTCGTACAAATGAACATCGTATTATTCCGATTTGTGTGACTCTACCTGAACAAAACACACGTTTGACAACTTGTATCTGACGGAAACGTGTGATCTGTAGGTACTGGCTTGCTCGATCTCCTCGCCTGCAGCGGAACAGAATCTCGTCCCGGCCCATGATGGTGTGCTGGCGGTTATCTATCCTCACCCTGACGTGGAATCGGTTGCTACCTACCGGAGAGGGACAGACAATCAAGCGTCAACTGCACTAGTGCACTAGTAGCTTCTCTGCCTCATACTATCCAGAAAGGGAAAACTCAGATATCTCCTTTTGCATCCCTGTATTGCTTTTTAGGTGTCGGATATTTTCAGCTTTGAACATTATGAGCGTCTGTTTGTCTATGCGGCCTCCTTGGCATGACATGTGGTACTTGTTTGGTTTTCTCGGTTTTGACATGGATTAAATCTGTTCTTGTTATGAGTTCATGTGTGACTTTGCTTTTTTCTTTTGCTAAATTGGTTCGAAGTTATAGGTTTCTACATCAAACTTTGTAGGTGTGCAAGAACCAGGAAATATATTATGGTAGATTCATGTTTTAAGCTAATATCTCTGGGGCCGGTTGAAGTTATAGGTTCTGTTAATCTTTGTTGGTTTGCAAGAAACAGGTAAGAGACTACTGTAGATTCATATTTTAAGCTAATAGCCCCCCCCCCCCCCCCCCCGAGGGGGGGGTGATACTGGCTTAAGTTACAGGTTCGTCAACCCAACTTTGTTGGTCTGCGAAAAATAAGGAAATATATTATGATTGACTTATGTTTTAAACTACTACTATTTCTGGGGCCGGTTGAAGTTATAGGTTCCTCCGTTAATCTTTGTTGGTTTGCAAGAAACAGGTAAGAGACTACTCTAGATTCATGTTTTAAGCTAATAGCCGCGGGGGGGGGGGGGGGGGGGGGTGATTGCTGAACTGGCTTAAGTTACAGGTTCCTCAACCCAACTTTGTTGGTCTGCGAAAAATAAGGAAATATATTATGGTTGACTTATGTTTTAAACTACTATTTCTGGGGCCGGTTGAAGTTATAGGTTCCTTTGTTAATCTTTGTTGGTTTGCAAGAAACAGGTAAGAGACTACTCTAGATTCATGTTTTAAGCTAATAGCCGGGGGGGGGGGGTGATTGCTGAACTGGCTTAAGTTATAAGTTCCTCAACCCAACTTTGTTGGTTTGCGAAAACAAGGAAATATATTATGGTTGACTTATGTTATAAACTCTGGGGCTGGTTCAAGTTATAGGTTCCTCTGTTAATCTTTGTTGGTTTGCGTTAATCTTTGTTGATTTGCAAGAACTAGGGATGAGATTATTGTAGATTCATATTTTAAGTTAATAGTGCAGGGGGGGGGGGGGGTGATTGCTGAACTGGCTTAAGACCCAACTTTGTTGGTCTGCGAAAACAAGGAAAAATATATTATGGTTGACTTATGTTTAAAACTAATATCTCTGGGGCTGGTTGAAGTTATAGGTTCCTCTCTTAATCTTTGTTGGTTTGTAAGAAACAGGGAAGAGACGACTGTAGATTCATATTTTAAGTTAATAGTGCGGGGGGGGGGGGGGATGATTGCTGAACTGGCTTAAGTTATAGGTTCCTCAACCCAACTTTGTTGGTCTG
The DNA here is from genome assembly GCF_056163025.1 of Triticum urartu. Classification (NCBI taxonomy): domain Eukaryota; kingdom Viridiplantae; phylum Streptophyta; class Magnoliopsida; order Poales; family Poaceae; genus Triticum; species Triticum urartu. Next base: position 493,302,497 of record NC_141877.1, read on the forward strand.
CGAAAACAAGGAAATATATTATGGTTGATTTATGTTTTAAACTAATATATCTCTGGGGCTGGCTGAAGTTATAGGTTCCTTTGTCAATCTTTGTTGATTTGGAAGAAGCAGGGAGGAGACTACTATAGATTCATGTTTTAAGTTAATAGTGGGGGGGGGGGGGGGGTGATTGCTGAACTGGCTTGACTTATAGGTTCCTCAACCCAACTTTGTTGGTCTGCAAAAACAAGGAAATATATTATGGTTGACTTATGTTTTAAACTAATATCTTCGGGGATGGTTGAAGTTATAGGTTCCTTTGTTAATCTTTGTTGGTTTGCAAGAAACAGGGAAGAGACTACTGTAGATTCATATTTTATGTTAATAGTGGGGGGGGGGGTGATTGCTGAACTGGCTTAAGTTATAGGTTCCTCAACCCAACTTTGTTGGTCTGCGAAAACAAGGAAATATATTATGGTTGATTTATGTTTTAAACTAATATATCTCTGGGGCTGGCTGAAGTTATAGGTTCCTTTGTCAATCTTTGTTGATTTGGAAGAAGCAGGGAGGAGATTACTATAGATTCATGTTTTAAGTTAATAGTGCGGCGGGGGGGGGGGGGGAGGGGTATTGCTGAACTGGTTGAACTTACAGGTTCCTTTGCCAAGCTTTATTGGTTTGCAAAAGCTAGGAAATAGATTATGGTAGATCCATGTTTTAAGCTAATAACACCTGTGTGTGTGTGTGGGGGGGGGTGTATTTTAGGCTTTCAAGCTGAACTGGTTTGGCGGCGGGGGGGGGGGGGTAATTGTTGAACTGGCTTAAGTTATAGGTTCTATGCCCAACTTTGTTGGTCTCCAAAAACAAGGAAATATATTATGGTTCATTTATGTTATAAACTAATATCCCTGGGGTTGGTTGAAGTTACATGTTCTTCTGTCAATCTTCGTTGGTTTGCAAGAAACAGGGAAGACCTTAGATTCATGTTTTAAGTTAATAGTGCGGCGGGGGGTGGTATATTGCTTAGTCTGCAAAAGATAGGAAAGAGATTAGATCCATGTTTTAAGCTAATAGCACTTGGGGGTATTTTAGGCTTTCAAGCTAAACTGGTTGAAGTTATAGGTTCCTGTACCAAACTTTGTTGAAAGAGATTACGCTAGATTCACGTTTTACTGTTGGGGGTTATTTTAGTGACTTTCAAGTTGAACATGTTGAAGTGTAGGTTCCTTTGCCAAACTCTGTTGGCCTGCAAAAAGCACAAGAGAGAATATGGTAGATTCATGTTTTAAACTAATAACGCTGGCTGGGGGTATTTTAGAAGACTTTTATGATGAACTGGTTGAAGTTAATAGGTTTCTCTGCCAAACTTTCTTGGTCTGCAAGAACCAGGAAAGAGATTATGGTAAATTCATGTTTTAGACGTATAGCACCAGGGGGGAGGGGGCGTATGTTAGAAGACTTTTAAGTTGAACTGGTTGAAGTTATAGATTTCTCGGTCAATTTTTCTTGATCTGCAAGAACCAAGAAAGAGATTATGGCACATTCATGTTTTAAATTACTAGCACTAAGGGGGGTGGGGCATATTTTAGAAGATTTTTAAGTTGATCTGGTTGAAGTTATAGGTTCCTTTGTCAAACTTTGTTGGTCTGCAATAACCAAAAAAGAGATATGGTAGATTCCTCTTTAAACTAATAGTGTTGGGGTCTATTTTAGAAGACTTTTAAGCTGAGCTGGTGGAACTTATAGGTTTCTCTGCCTAACTTTGTTGGCCTGCAAGAACAAGGAAAGAGATCATGGCAGCTTCATGTTTTAAACTAATAACGCTCTTGTGGGGATTATTTAAGAAGACTTTTAAGCTGAATAGGTTGAAGTCATATGTTTCTCTGCCAAACTTTGTTGGTCTACAAGAACCATGAAAGAGATTATGGTAGATTCATGTTTTAAACTAATAGCGTTGGGTGGGGGCATTTTAGAACTTTTATGTTGTACTGGTTAAAGTTATAGGTTTCTCTTCCAAACTTTTTTGCTCTGCAAGATCTAGGAAAGAGATTACGGTATATTCATGTTTTAAACTTATAGCGCTGAGGGGTGGGTGGCGTATTTTAGAAGACTTGTAAGTTGAACTGGTTGAAGTTATGCATTTCTCTGCTGAACTTTGTTGGTCCGCAAGAACCGGGAAAAGAGATTATGGTAGATCCATGTTTAAACTAATAGCGTTGGGGGTATTTTAGAAGACTTTTATGCTGAACTAGGCGAAGTTATAGGTTTCTCTACTAAACTTTCTTGGTCAGCCAGAACCAGGAAAGAGATTATGGTATATTCATGTTTTAAACTAATAGTGCTGAGGGGGAGGGGCATATTTTAGAAGACTTTTAAGCTGAACTGGATGAAGTTATTGCTGGGGAACGTAGCAGAATTTTAAAATTTTCTACGCATCACCAAGATCAATCTATGGAGTCATCTAGCAACGAGGGAGAGAGGAGTGCATCTACATACCCTTGTAGATCGCGAGTGGAAGCGTTCAAGAGAACGGGGTTGATGGAGTCGTACTCGTCGTGATCCAAATCACCGATGACCTAGCGCCGAACGGATGGCACCTCCGCGTTCAATACACGTACGGTTGGGAAGACGTCTCCTCCTTCTTGATCCAGCAAGGGGGAAGGAGAGGTTGATGGAGATCCAGCAGCACGACGGCGTGGTGGTGGAAGCAACGGTGATCTCGGCAGGGCTTCGCCAAGCTCAAGGAGAGGGAGAGGTGTCACGGGAGGGAGAGGAAGGCGCCAGGGGCTAGGGTGCGGCTGCCCTCCCTCCCCCCACTATATATAGGACCCCTAGGGGGGGCGCCGGCCCTAGGAGATGGGATTTTCAAGGGGGCGGCGGCCAAGGGGGTGGAGTGCCCCCCAAGCCAAGTGGGGCGCCCCCACTCCTAGGGTTTCCAACCCTAGGCGCAGGGGGAGGCCCATGGGGGGCGCACCAGCCCACTAGGGGCTAGTTCCCCTCCCACTTCAGCCCATGGGGCCCTCCGGGATAGGTGGCCCCACCTGGTGGACCCCCGGGACCCTTCCGGTGGTCCCGGTACAATACCGATTACCCTGAAACTTTCCCGATGGCCGAAACTTGACTTCCTATATATAAATCTTCACCTCCGGACCATTCCGGAACTCCTCGTGACGTCCGGGATCTCATCCGGGACTCCGAACAACTTTCAGGTTACCGTATACTAATATCTCAACAACCCTAGCGTCACCGAACCTTAAGTGTGTAGACCCTACGGGTTCGGGAGACACACAGACATGACCGAGATGACTCTCCGGTCAATAACCAATAGCGGGATCTGGATACCCATGTTGGCTCCCACATGCTCCTCGATGATCTCATCGGATGAACCACGATGTCGAGATTCAATCAATCCCGTATACAATTCCCTTTATCAATCGGTACGTTACTTGCCCGAGACTCGATCGTCGGTATCCCAATACCTCGTTCAATCTCGTTACCGGCAAGTCACTTTACTCGTATCGTAATGCATGATCCCGTGATCAACCACTTGGTCACATTGAGCTCATTATGATGATGCATTACCGAGTGGGCCCAGAGATACCTCTCCGTCATACGGAGTGACAAATCCCAGTCTCGATTCGTGCCAACCCAACAGACACTTTCGGAGATACCCGTAGTGTACCTTTATAGTCACCCAGTTACATTGTGACGTTTGGCACACCCAAAGCACTCCTACGGTATCCGGGAGTTGCATAATCTCATGGTCTAAGGAAATGATACTTGACATTCGGAAAAGCTATAGCAAACGAACTACACGATCTTTGAGCTATGCTTAGGATTGGGTCTTGTCCATCACATCATTCTCCTAATGATGTGATCCCGTTATCAATGACATCCAATGTCCATAGTCAGGAAACCATGATTATCTTTTGATCAACGAGCTAGTCAACTAGAGGCTCACTAGGGACGTGTTGTGGTCTATGTATTCACACATGTATTACGATTTCCGGATAACACAATTATAGCATGAACAATAGACAATTATCATGAACAGGGAAATATAATAATAACCATTTTATTATTGCCTCTAGGGCATATTTCCAACAGTCTCCCACTTGCACTAGAGTCAATAATCTAGTTACATTGTGATGAATCGAACACCCATACAGTTCTGGTGTTGATCATGTTTTGCTCTAGGGAGAGGTTTAGTCAACAGATCTGCCACATTCAGGTCCGTATGTACTTTACAAATATCCATGTCTCCATTTTGAACACTTTCACGAATGGAGTTGAAGCGACGCTTGATATGCCTGGTCTTCCTGTGAAACCTGGGCTCCTTGGCAAGGGCAATAGCTCCAGTGTTGTCACAGAAGAGAGTCATCGGGCCCGACGCATTGGATATGACTCCTAGGTCGGTAATGAAATCCTTCACCCAGATTGCTTCTTGTGCTGCCTCCGAGGCTGCCATGTATTCCGCTTCACATGTAGATCCCGCCACAACGCTTTGCTGCAACTGCACCAGCTTACTGCCCCACCATTCAAAATATACACGTATCCGGTTTGTGACTTAGAGTCATCCAGATCTGTGTCGAAGCTAGCATCGACGTAACCCTTTACGATGAGCTCTTTGTCACCTCCATAAATGAGAAACATATCCTTAGTCCTCTTCAGGTACTTTAGGATATTCTTGACCGCTGTCCAGTGTTCCATGCCGGGATTACTTTGGTACCTTCCTACCAAACTTACGGCAAGGTTTACATCAGGCCTGGTACACAACATAGCATACATGATAGACCCTATGGCCGAGTCATAGGGGACGACACTCATCTTTTCTCTATCTTCTGTCGTGGTCGGGCATTGAGCCGTGCTCAATCTCGTACCTTGCAATACAGGCAAGAACCCCTTCTTTGACTGATCCATATTGAACTTCTTCAATATCTTGTCAAGGTACGTACTCTGTGAAAGACCAATGAGGCGTCTCGATCTATCTCTATAGATCTTAATGCCTAATATGTAAGCAGCTTCTCCAAGATCCTTCATTGAAAAACACTTGTTCAAGTAGGCCTTTATGCTTTCCAAGAATTCTATATCATTTCCCATCAACAGTATGTCATCCACATACAATATGAAAAATTCTACAGAGCTCCCACTCACTTTCTTGTAAATGCAGGCTTCTCCATAAGTCCGCGTAAACCCAAACGCTTTGCTCATCTCATCAAAACGAATGTTCCAACTCCGAGATGCTTGCACCAGCCCATAGATCGAGCGTTGGAGCTTGCACACCTTGTCAGCATTCTTAGGATCGACAAAACCTTCCAGCTGCATCATATACAATTCTTCCTTAAGGAAACCATTAAGGAATGCCGTTTTGACGTCCATTTGCCATATCTCATAATCATAGAATGCGGCAATTGCTAACATGATTCGGACAGACTTCAGCTTCGCTACGGGTGAGAAAGTCTCATCGTAGTCAACCCCTTGAACTTGTCGATAACCCTTAGCGACAAGCCGAGCTTTATAGATGGTTACATTACCATCCGCGTCCGTCTTCTTCTTAAAGATCCATTTATTTTATATGGCTCGCCGATCATCAGGCAAGTCAGTCAAAGTCCATACTTCGTTTTCATACATGGATCCTATCTCGGATTTCATGGCTTCCAGCCATTTGTCGGAATCTGGGCCCGCCATCGCTTCCTCATAGTTCGAAGGTTCACCGTTGTCTAACAACATGATTTCCAAGACAGGGTTGCTGTACCACTCTATCTACTCAAGTCATCAGTGAGGGTGAGAACATAACGATAGCCACCACGAGCCTCAACACTCATTGGACCGCACACATCAACATGTATGATTTCCAATAAGTTGGTTGCTCACTCCATTGTTCCTGAGAACGGAGCCTTGGTCATTTTACCCATGAGGCATGGTTCGCACGTGTCAAATGATTCGTAATCAAGAGACTCCAAAAGTCCATCTGCATGGAGCTTCTTCATGCGTTTGACACCTATGTGACCAAGGCGGCAGTGCCACAAGTATGTGGGACTATCATTATCAACCTTACATCTTTTGGTATTCACACTATGAATATGTGTAACATTACGCTCGAGATTCATTAAGAATAAACCATTCACCAGCGGAGCAAGACCATAAAACATATCTCTCATATAAATAGAACAACCATTATTCTCGGATTTAAATGAGTAGCCATATCGAATTAAACGAGATCCTGATACAATGTTCATGCTCAAAGCTGGCACTAAATAACAATTATTGAGGTTTAAAACTAATCCCGTAGGTAAATGTAAAGGTAGCGTGCCGACGGCGATCACATCGACCTTGGAACCATTCCCGACGCGCATCGTCACCTCGTCCTTCGCCAGTCTCCGCTTATTCCGCAGCTCCTGCTTTGAGTTACAAATGTGAGCAACCGCACCGGTATCAAATACCCAGGAGCTACTACGAGTACTGGTAAGGTACACATCAATTACATGTATATCACATATACCTTTAGTGTTGCCGGCCTTCTTGTTCGCTAAGTATTTGGGGCAGTTCCGCTTCCAGTGACCACTTCCCTTGCAATAAAAACACTTAGTCTCAGGCTTGGGTCCATTCTTTGACTTCTTCCCGGCAGCTTGCTTACCGGGCGCGGCAACTCCCTTGCCGTCCTTCTTGAAGTTCTTTTTACCCTTGCCTTTCTTGAACTTAGTGGTTTTATTCACCATCAACACTTGATGTTCCTTTTTGATTTCCACCTCCGCTGATTTCAGCATTGAATATACCTCAGGAATGATCTTTTCCATCCCCTGCATATTGAAGTTCATCACAAAGCTCTTGTAGCTCGGTGGAAGCGACTGAAGGATTCTGTCAATGACCGCGTCATCTGGGAGATTAACTCCCAACTGAGTCAAGCGGTTATGCAACCCAGACATTTTGAGTATGTGCTCACTGACAGAACTGTTTTCCTCCATCTTACAACTGAAGAACTTGTCGGAGACTTCATATCTCTCGACCCGGGCATGAGCTTGGAAAACCATTTTCAGCTCTTCGAACATCTCGTATGCTCTGTGTTGCTCAAAACGTTTTTGGAGCCCCGGTTCTAAGCTGTAAAGCATGCCGCACTGAACGAGGGAGTAAGCATCAGCACGTGACTACCAAGCATTCATAACGTCTTGGTTCTCTAGGATGGGTGCGTCACCTAGCGGTGCTTCTAGGACATAATCTTTCTTGGCAGCTATGAGGATGATCCTCAGGTTCCGGACCCAGTCCGTATAGTTGCTGCCATCATCTTTCAGCTTGGTTTTCTCTAGGAACGCGTTGAAGTTGAGGGCAACATTAGCGTGGGCCATTTGATCTACAAGACATAGTGTAAAGATTTTAGACTAAGTTCATGATAGTTAAGTTCATCTAATCAAATTATTCAATGAACCCCCACTCAGATAGACATCCCTCTAGTCATCTAAGTGAAACATCATCCGAGTCAACTAGGCCATGTTCGATCATCATGTGAGACGGACTAGTCAACATCGGTAAACATCTTCATGTTGATCGTATCTTCTATATGACTCATGCTCGACCTTTCGGTCTTTCGTGTTCCGAGGCCATGTCTGTACATGCTAGGCTCGTCAAGTCAACCTAAGTGTATTGCATGTGTAAATCTGGCTTACACCTGTTGTATTCGAATGTTAGAATCTATCACACCTGATCATCACATGGTGCTTCGAAACAACGAACCTTCGCAACGGTGCACGGTTAGGGGGAACACTTTCTTCAAATTATTACGAGGGATCATCTTATTTAAGCTACCATCGTTCTAAGCAAATAATATGTTAAACATGATAAACATCACATGCAATCAAATAGTGACATGATATGGCCAATATCATTTGCTCCTTTTGATCTCCATCTTCGGGGCTCCATGATCATCATTGTCACCGGCATGACACCATGATCTCCATCATCATGATCTCCATCATCGTGTCTTCTTGAAGTTGTCTCGTCATCTATTACTTCTACTACTATGGCTAATGCTTTAGCAATAAGGTAAAGTAATTACATGACGTTTATGTTGACACGCAGGTCATAAATAAATTAAGGCAACTCCTATGGCTCCTGCCGGTTGTCATACTCATCGACATGCAAGTCGTGATTCCTATTACAAGAACATGATCAATCTCATACATCACATATATCATTCATCACATCCTTTTGGCCATATCACATCACACGGCACATGCTGCAAAAACAAGTTAGACGTCCTCTAATTGTTGTTGCAAGTTTTTTTACGTGGCTGCTATAGGTTTCTAGCAAGAACGTTTCTTACCTACGCCAAAACCACAACGTGATATGCCAATTTCTATTTACCCTTCATAAGGACCCTTTTCATCGAATCCGATCCGACTAAAGTGGGATAGACAGACACCCGCTAGCCACCTTATGCAACTAGTGCATGTCAGTCGGTGGAACCAGTCTCACGTAAGCGTACGTGTAAGGTCGGTCCGGGCCGCTTCATCTCACGATGCCGCTGAATCAAGATAAGACTAGTAACGGCAAGTAAATTGACAATATCGACGCCCACAACTCTTTGTGTTCTACTCGTGCATAGAAACTACGCATAGACCTAGCTCTGATACCACTGCTGGGGAACGTAGCAGAATTTTAAAATTTTCTACACATCACCAACATCAATCTATGGAGTCATCTAGCAACGAGGGAGATAGGAGTGCATCTACATACCCTTGTAGATCGCGAGCGGAAGCGTTCAAGAGAACGGGGTTGATGGACTCGTACTCGTCGTGATCCAAATCACCGATGACCTAGCGCCGAACGAACGGCACCTCCGCGTTCAACACACGTACGGTTGGGAAGACGTCTCCTCCTTCTTGATCTAGCAAGGGGGAAGGAGAGGTTGATGGAGATCCAGCAGCACGACGGCGTGGTGGTGGAAGCAACGGTGATCTCGGCAGGGCTTCGCCAAGCTCAGGGAGAGGGAGAGGTGTCACGGGAGGGAGAGGGAGGCGCCAGGGGCTAGGGTGCGGCTGCCCTCCCTCCCCCCACTATATATAGGACCCCTAGGGGGGGCGCCAGTCCTAGGAGATGGGATATCCAAGGGGGGGCGGCCAAGGGGGGTGGAGTGCCCCCCAAGCCAAGTGGGGCGCCTCCCACCCCTAGGGTTTCCAACCCTAGGCGCAGGGGAAGGCCCATGGGGGGCGCACCAGACCACTAGGGGCTGGTTCCCCTCCCACTTCAGCCCATGGGGCCCTCCGGGATAGGTGGCCCCACCCGGTGGACCCCCGGGACCCTTCCGGTGGTCCCGGTACAATACTGATTACCCTGAAACTTTCCCGATGGCCGAAACTTGACTTCCTATATATAAATCTTCACCTCCGGACCATTCCAGAACTCCTTGTGATGTCCGGGATCTCATCCGGGACTCCGAACAACTTTCGGGTTACCGTATACTAATATCTCAACAACCCTAGCGTCACCGAACCTTAAGTGTGTAGACCATACGGGTTCGGCAGACACACAGACATGACCGAGATGACTCTCCGGTCAATAACCAACAGCGGGATCTGGATACCCATGTTGTCTCCCACATGCTCCTCGATTATCTCATCGGATGAACCATGATGTCGAGGATTCAATCAATCCCGTATACAATTCCCTTTGTCAATCGGTACGTTACTTGCCCGAGACTCGACCATCGGTATCCCAATACCTCGTTCAATCTCGTTACTGGCAAGTCACTTTACTCGTACCGTAATGCATGATCCCGTGATCAACCACTTGGTCACATTGAGCTCATTATGATGATGCATTACCGAGTGGGCCCAAAGGTACCTCTCCGTCATACGGAGTGAGAAATCCCAGTCTCGATTCGTGCCAACCCAACAGACACTTTTGGAGATACCCGTAGTGTACCTTTATAGTCACCCAGCTATATTGTGATGTTTGGCACACCCAAAGCACTCCTACGGTATCCGGGAGTTGCACAATCTCATGGTCTAAGGAAATGATACTTGACATTCGGAAAAGCTATAGCAAACGAACTACACGATCTTTGAGCTATGCTTAGGATTGGGTCTTGTCCATCACATCATTCTCCTAATGATGTGATCCCGTTATCAATGACATCCAATGTCCATAGTCAGGAAATCATGACTATCTTTTGATCAACGAGCTAGTTAACTAGAGGCTCACTAGGGACGTGTTGTGGTTTATGTATTCACACATGTATTACGATTTTCGGATAACACAATTATAGCATGAACAATAGACAATTATCATGAACAGGGAAATATAATAATAACCATTTTATTATTGCCTCTAGGGCATATTTCCAACAGTTATAGGTTCCTCTACCAAACTATGTTGGTCTATAATAACCAGGAAAGAGATTATTCTAGATTCATGTTTAAACTAATAGCGTTGGGGGTATTTTAGAAGAATTTTAAGCCGAACCGGTGGAAGTTATAGGTTCCACTACCAAATTTTTTTGTCAGTAAGAATAAGGGAAGAGATAATGGCAGATTCATGTTTGAAACTAATAGCATTCGGGTGGGGGTTATTTTAGAATACTTTTAAGCTGAACATGTTGAAGTTGTAGGTTCCTCTTCCAAACTTTGTTGGTCTACAAGAACCAGTAAATGAATTATGGTAGTCATGTTTTAAACTAATAGCATTTGGGTGGGGGTAGTTTAGATGACTTTTATGCTGAACTGGTTGAAGTTATAGGTTTCTCTGTCAAACTTTCTTGGTCTATAAGAACCAGGGAAAAAATTATGATATATTCATGTTTTAAACTTGTAGCGCTGGGGGGGTATTTTAGAAGACTTTTAAGTTCAATTAGTTGAAGTTATAGGTTCTTCTGCCAAACATTGGTGGTCTACAATAACTAGGAAAGAGATTATGGCAGATTTATCTTTAAACTAATAGCGTTGGGGGTATTTTAGAAGACTGTTAAGCTGAACTGGTGAATGTTGTAGGTTCCACCGCCAAACATTGTTGGCCTTTAAGAACAAGGAAAGAGATCATGGTAGATTCATGTTTTAAACTAATAGCGCTCGAGTGGGGTTATTTTAAAAGTCTTTTAAGTTGAACAGGTTGAAGTTGTAGGTTCCTCTGCCAAACTTTGTTGGTCTACAAGAACCAGGAAATAGATTATGGTAGTCATGTTTTAAACGAATTGTGCTGGGTGGGGGTATTTTAGACGACTTTTATGCAAAGCTGGTTGAAGTTATAGGTTTCTCTGCCAAACTTTGTGGGTATGCAAGAACAACGAAAGAGATTGTGGTATATTCAATTTTAAAACTAATTGCACTAGGGGCGTATTTTAGAAAAGTTTTAGGTTCAACTGGTTGAAGTTATAGGTTCTTTTGCCAAACTTTGTTGGTATGTAATAACCAGGAAAGAGATTATGGTAGATTCATGTTTGAACTAATAGCACTGAGGAGTATTTTAGAAGACTTTTAAACTAAACTGATTGAAGTTATATTTTCCTCTGTCAAACTTTGTTGGCCTGCAAGAACCAGGAAAGAGATCATGGCAGATTCATGTTTTACACTAGTAGCGCTCGGGTCGGCGTTATTTTGTAAGACTTTTATGTTGAACTGGTTAATGTTACAGGTTTGTCTGCCAAACATTGTTGGTCTGCAAGAATGTGGAAAGATATTTATGGTTGATTAATTTTTAAACTAATAGCGTTGGGTATTTAGAAGACTTTTAAGCCGATCTGGTCAAAAATTATAGGTTCCTGTGCCAACTTTGTTGGTTTGCAAGAACCAGGAAAGAGATTATGGTAGATTCATGTTTCAAACTAATATTGCTGGGGAGTATTTTAGAAGAATTTCAATCTGAACTGGCTGAAGTTATAGGTTCCTCCGTCAAACTTTGTTGATTTGCACGAACCAGGAAAGAGATTATGGTAGATTCAGTTTTAAACTAATAGCGCTCGGAGAGTGTTATTTTAGAAGACTTCATCTAAATTGGTTGAAGTTATAGGTTCCTCTGCCAAACTTTGTTGGTCTGAAAAAACCAGGGAAGGGATTATTGTAGATTAATGTTTTAAGCTAATATCACGGGGAGGTGTATTTTAGAAGACTTTTAAGCTGAACTTGATGAATTTATAGCTTCCTCTGCCAAACTTTGTTGGTCTGCGATAACCAGGAAAGAGGCGACGGTAGATTAATGTTTGAACTAATAGTGCTAGGTTTATTATAGAAAACTTTTAAACTTAACTGGTTGAAGTTATACGTTCCCCTGCCAAACTTTGTTGGCATGCAAGAACCAGGAAAGAGATCATGGCAGATTCATGTTTTAAACTAATAGCGCTCGGGTGGTGGTTATTTTATAGGGGCTTTTACATTTGTACCCTTAACTCGAACCCACTACTCAAATTTACCCCTAATTTCGAAGTGTGCTCAAATTTGCCCCCTACTGTTAGGTGCACTTATAGAATGCCCTTTTGTGTCGTTTTGTTTGGTCAAAGGGCTTTGACACTCTACTAGATGTTTTCTGAACATTGTTACCCCTGCCTCCTTATGTCATTGACATGCGGGACCCTCTCAAACAAATCAAAGAAAAAAACTCATTCTCTCACCCCTCCCTCTCTCAAAGCACTTACATGTGGGGCCATACAGAAATAATAAAAGTAAAAAAAACTTTTCTCTCACAACCCCCTCTATCTCCCTGGCATGTGAGCCATGGGACCCACTACTAGGGTTAACAATGGTCCATGTGTGGCCGACCGTGAGCGGCTGCGCTCGCCAGCAACTTGCCATAGGGAGGTGGGACCGCGGGAGGAGGGGCAAGGCATGTTATGTAGCTATGTGAGGCGCATGAGACATGCTGGGCGCAACAGTGGTAGGTCAACATGCACACGACCTATCCAACCAAGGTTGGTCATGCCGGTCGGCTTCGGCAGAGGGCTCCGGGCACGGAATCGAGCGGGGGAAGAAGGGAGAAGGGGAGAAAGGTTTCTGCGATGACAACACGATGGTCTGGTAGGTCAACGGTGGCTCGAGGCGACCAAATTTAGGAGCGGAAGAGCGATGATCATGGCGGAGGTCGAGGTCCCCGTGTCATCTATGGGAGTCCCTAGGCCTGATTCACTTCTCAGAGTGGAGGAGAGGCACCCTACGGAGCTCATGGACATGCTCTTAGTGATCTATCTGGCCTCCGGCTGCGATGGCTAGCAACGGTGTCCTCGACAAAGCTCTAATGAGCTCTCAGGCGTACTTCGAGCAATGCGCTACAGGGCACGAGGAGGCTTGGTGTAACACCCCGGATGTAATTTACCTTATATGTATCCCAACTCTTGCCGTTTCCGGTGCTAAGTTATTTTATTTCCTCGGGTTCGGGTTTTTGTCTCTGTGTGTTGTTGCCTTTGTCATGTATCTCATATCATGTCATCTTGTGCATTGCATTTGCATACGTGTTCGTCTCATGCATCCGAGCTTTTTCCCCGTTGTCCGTTTTGCATTCCGGCGCTCCTATCTCCTCCGGCGGTCCTTTCTACCTCTTTTTGTGTGTGGGGGTTAAACATTTCTGGATTGGACCGAGACTTGCCATGCGGCCTTGGTTTACTACCGGTAGACCGCCTGTCAAGTTTCGTGTCATTTGGACTTCGTTTGATGCTCCAACGGTTAACCGAGGGACCGAGAAGGCCTCGTGAGTGTTGCAGCCCAACACCCTTCCAAAGTGGCCCAAAACCCACCTAAGATCTCTCCATCATCTCGGTCGTTCGATCACGATCGCGTGGCCGAAAACCGCACTCCATTTGGAGCTTCCTAGCTCCCTCTATGCCTATATATAGACCCCCTCCCGAAATTCCCGGATCTCCTCTTCTCCTAACCCTAGAAATCAGCTCCGCCGCCATCGGACACGTCCGACCGCAACCGGACGCGTCCGCCCGCCGCGCCCAGCCAGCCACACGCCGCCACGTGTCACCGCCGGGTCTCCCCCGCCGCCGGCCCGCTCGGCCCGGGGAGAGCCCCCGAGGCCCGCGCGCCCCGCGCCGCCTCTTACCGCGCGTGCCGCCGCCTTCGTCCGCGCCACCGCCAAGGTTCGCCGCGCCGGCGACCGCCCCGCGCCGCCGCCTCGGCTCGCGACTTCCTCGCCGCCCTCGCCGCTCCTCGCCGCTCCGGCGACTACGGTCGTCCCCCTCCTCATCTCCTCGCCCCGGCAAGCCCCCAAGTCCGGCGAAGTACTCCATCTCCGGCGAACTGCTACTGTTCCGGCGAGATCTGGATCTGGTGCTACAGTAAACCCTAGGGGTTGACCTCATTTTCCCCCAAGTCTGCATATTTTTTTGCATTGTTCATCGCATCGTAACTCCTCATCCGTAGCTCCGATTTGCGCGTGTAGCATATCAAAATGTTCGCCTCAAAGAGTACATCATTTCATCTCATTGCATAATTTTCATTTGAGCCCATCTTGATGCCCGAAATGCTGTTGGAAGAGGGCTATGTGATATAATTGTCAAATCTGTTTCATCAAATAGCTATTTGTCATTTTTGCCATGTTTAATGTGTGCAGGATATGCTCCTGAGCTCTACATGTGTTTTGTTATATGCCATGCCATATTTACATAGGTTCTTACCATGTATTTTTGTGACATGTGTGGTGACTAGCACAAGCTTGCAAAGTAGTGCATTCGTTAATGCTGATTTCAGGGACTTGGAATTTCTCTAAGTCCTTGACCTGTTTTTGTCATTATGCCATATGTTCATGTTGTTTCCTAGTGATTTGTGCCTCTTTTGAGGATGATCAGTAAGGATGATTTGTTAACATTTTGGTGCTCTATCCATCCATGTATTTTTTTGCAATTATGGAGCACCCTAGCTTGAGTCAATCGAGCTCTACTTTTGCCATTTCGTGAATCCTGGCAGATTGTTGACTTGTTAGCGATTTTGCCGAGGATGTTGTTATTGATCCGTGCATGCTATGTTGTTGTTCTTGCCATGTCTAGCTTCTATGATATGTATTCTTGATGGGTGTATGTTTAGTTTGTTAGGCCATGCTCTTTAGTGAGTGCATCGAGCTCGTAAACATGTCTACTCGCTATCTGATTTGCATGCTCCAGTTTTTCACTAAGTCTGTAATCTGATTATGTTTTCGCCATGTTCATATGCTTGCAATTGTATTTTCTGATCCCTTTTGGCTCAAGGTCACTAAGGGACTTTTGTTAAGTGCTTTGATAAGCTTCATGTCATGCCTTGCTTTGCCATGTTAAGTTCCTGTAGCATATAGTTTTCATGCTCCAAAATGTGTTACCTGATGTTAAATTCCAGACTTGTGTTAATTTCACTAAGTCTGAAACCTGTTTATCATTTGCACTTTTGCCATGCTTGTTTGAACCAGTTAATGGATGAATTGGCCGTAGATCAGTGTTCATATTTTGTCAAGCATCATGAATGGATCCCTACCATGTATTTTGTTGTCATGTTTGAGTGCTGTAGCATAATTATCTTGATGCATTTAGATGGCTACTTGCTGATTATCGCAGACCGGTGCCATATTTGTTTTGCTTGCCATTTCCAAATCGTGCATCCGATTCCGGTGAGCTTTATATCGATTTCAACCGAAATCACCTCACCTTTCTAGTGGCACTCTTGGATTTCCAAGTTGAGGCCAGGTTCAATCATTCCTTGTCAAATCTTATATATGCATCACATATCGCATCCCGCATAGCATACCATGTTCGCATCATGTTGTTTGAATTTTGCATGTGGTTGATTGTGTTCCTTTTGCTTGTTTATATTGTTTGGGTAGAGCCAGGATACGAGTTCGCTAACGAGGATCCCGTTGAATTTGCTTACGAGGATCAAGTCAACTCTGACAACTTTGCAGGCAAGATGATCATACCCCCGAAATCACTTCTATCTTTGCTTGCTAGATGCTCGCTCTTTTGCTATGCCTATGCTACGATACCTAACACTTGCTTATCATGCCTCCCAAATTGCCATGTCAAACCTCTAACCCACCATGTCCTAGCAAACCGTTGATTGGCTATGTTACCGCTTTGCTCAGCCCCTCTTATAGCGTTGCTAGTTGCAGGTGAAGATTGGAGGTCGTTCCTTGTTGGAACTTTGTTTATTGTTGGGATATCACTATATTATCTTGTTATCTTAATGCATCTATATACTTGGTAAAGGGTGGAAGGCTTGGCCTTTTGCCTAGTGTTTTGTTCCACTCTTGCTGCCCTAGTTTCCGTCATATCGGTGTTATGTTCCCGGATTTTTGCGTTCCTTACGCGGTTGGGTGATAATGGGAACCCCTTGTCAGTTCGCCTTGAATAAAACTCCTCCAGCAATGCCCAACCTTGGTTTTACCATTTGCCACCTAGCCTCTTTTTCCCTTGGGTTTCCGGAGCCCAGGGGTCATCTTATTTAAACCCACCGGGCCAGTGCTCCTTTGAGTGTTGGTCCAAACAGAGCCACTTGTAGCGCCACCTCGGGGAAACTTGAGGATTGGTTTTAGTTGTACGTAGTGTTCATCTGAGTGTGCCCTGAGAACGAGATATGTGCAGCTCCTATCGGGATTTGTCGGCACATTCGGGCGGTGTTGCTGGACTTGTTTTACCATTGTCGAGGATGTCTTGTAGAACCGGGATACCGAGTCTGATCGGAATGTCTCGGGAGAAGGAATATCCTTTGTTGACCGTGAGAGCTTGTGATGGGCTAAGTTGGGACTCCCCTGCAGGGATTTGAACTTTCGAAAGCCGTGCCCGCGGTTATGGGCAGATGGGAATTTGTTAATGTCCGGTTATAGATAACATGAAACTTAACTTAATTAAAATGAATCAACCGCGTGTGTAACCGTGACGGTCTCTTCTCGGCGGAGTCCGGGAAGTGAACACGGTGTTGGAGTAATGTTTGATGTAGGTTGTTATAGGATCACTTCTTGATCATAGTTCTTCGTTCGTGCTTTGCCTTCTCTTCTCGCTCTCTTTTGCGAACAGGTTAGCCACCATATATGCTAGTTGCTTGCTGCAGCTCCACATATTACCTTGCCTTACCTATAAGCTTAAATAGTTTTGATCACGAGGGTGCGAGATTGCTGAGTCCCCGTGACTCACAGATTACTTCCAAAACCAGATGCAGGGACCGATGATTCCGTTCCAGATGATGCGCTTGAGCTCAAGTGGGAGTTCGATGAAGACTCTCGCCGTTACTATGTGTCTTTCCCTGATGATCAGTAGTGGTGCCCAGTTGGGGCGATCGGGACCATGTCGCATGTTGGGGTTGATCTTTTATTTTGGTACCGTAGTCGGACCATGAGTGTATTGGATGATTGTAATGTTATTCATGTATTTGTGTGACGTGGCAAGTGTAAGCCAACTATGTACCTTTTTCCCCTATTATATATTTACATGGGTTGTTGTGAAGATTACCTTACTTGCGACATTTCTTTCAATGCGGTTATGCCTCTAAGTCGTGCTTCGACACGTAGGAGATATAGCCGCATCAAGGGCGTTACAAGTTGGTAATCAGAGCCTTCCCCGACCTTAGGAGCCCCCCTGCTTGATCGATTAGCTGGCGTTGTTGAGTCTAGAAAAATGTTTTGAGTCATTTAGGAATTATATATCGGAGAGTTTGGGAATTCTTTTTACTCCCCATTCCCTTCATCGCTCTGGTAAGGCATCCTGACGTAGAGTTTTGACTCTTCTCTTCTCAAATTTCACTAAAAAAAATTTAGGATCACGCGGGTATCTTGGAATCGTTCTGATCGATTTGTGACGAGAACATTTTTCTTGGTGCCTCCTGTCATTTAGGGGTTGTGGCAGTGTCCCGGGGAGTTGAGCTCCGAGGTGTTGTCGTCACAATTTTATCGTTGCAGTTCTGGAATACCTGAGTTTAGTTTTGCCGACATCGAAAATCTCTTTTATGCAGTTGTTGGTGAGATAACCTCGACGCCACCCAGTACTGGGGCGGGAGTTCGGGAGTATTGCCATAAATTTTATAACGGATGCTTTTCGAAGGTTGAGGTAGACGATTTCCGAAGTTTTTCTCGGTTATGTGTTGAAGGATGGATACAGCTAGATGTAGGATTTGCTAGATTTGGGTGAGATATTATGCTTCCCCTGTATCCCCAGCACCTGATTGCATAACCGGAAAGGTTCGGGAGTTTCATAGGTGGGAATTCTTGTAGCTCTAGTTCTTCTTCCATGGATATTTGGTTTGAGATTGGGTGATCTTTACCGAGTATTCGTTCTTGTTCCATACCTTGTTGTTGTTTTTTTCTTCTACCTCAATTCTAAGTGGCTTCTCAATTTATGGATATGTGACCATTTCAATTGGAATGCATTCATTCATTTTGTTCGGATGTGAAGACTATATGTTGCAATTTCTACCCGTTTGATTCAGCTTCAATTTTTGTCTGTCAATGTGCTAATGGATGTCAACCTGTTCAGGATGGCTCCTCCAACGCGCACGACTCCAAATCCTGATCCGCCACCACCACCTCCACCTCCGGAGGCATGGCAAGCTGTGATGGCCGCTACCAATGCAAACACGCAGCTGATCATGCAACTTCTTCAAGAGCGCAACCAAGGGAACCAGGGTAACAATCAGAATCACTTTGCTACACTCAACCAGTTCCTTGCTAACCAGCCAAAGACCTTCAGCAATTGTGTTGAGGCAACTGACGCTGATGATTGGCTCGTGGACATATGCAAGCATTTCGAGTGCAGTAACGTCAAGCCTGAGGACTTCGTCAAGTTCGGTTCTTTCCAACTCAAAGGCCAAGCTGCAGAATGGTTTCAGCAGTACAAAGATTCCAGAGGAGGCCATGTGATTACCTGGGATGAATTCCGTCAAGACTTCAAAGCTCATCATATTCCTCAAAGCATGGTTGAAAGCAAGCGTGAGGAATTCCGCAACCTGAAGCAAGGCTCTATGTCTGTCTACGAGTACAACAAGATGTTTCAGAAGCTCGCCCGTTTTGCTAAGCAGGACGTCCCTGACGAGAAGAGCATGATATACCAGTTCAGGGGTGGTCTCAGAGAAGAAATCCAGCTAGCTCTTGTCCTCTTTGAGCCCATGAGGTACGATGAGTTTTACAACATGGCAATGAAGCAAGAGACTGCTCAACTGAAGTGCGATGCTTCCAAGAAGCGAGTCAGAGATGCTACTCCTTCTTCCTCAACTCAAGTGGCTAAGCAGCAGAAGTATTGGCTTCCTCCTCCTCCGTTCCGTCAGCCTTATCAGCAGAAGAGCAAAGGTGGCAGTGGATCTTCCCACCCACCCAACCCTGGCTTTCAGAACAAGACTTCGTCTCAAGCTCCAAGATCGAGTGCTCCGTATCACCGTCCGCTTTCAGAGGTCACGTGCAACAAGTGCCAATAGAAGGGTCACTATGCCAACAAATGCTTCAATCAGAGGCGTCTCCCTCCTCCTCCTCCTGTGAGATCGGCAAGTACAGTTGTGGTCAAGCATAACCCCAAGCATGCCAAGGTCAACTTGCTGAGCGCAGCTCAGGCAGAGGACTCGCCAGATGTCATCATGGGTAACCTTCCTGTTAACGATGTTCCTGCAAAAGTTCTTTTTGACACTGGTGCATCGCTTTCTTTTATTTCAAGACCATTTGTTGCCAAGCATGATTTTGTGACCGAACGGATTCCTTTCCCGTTGAAGATTGTGTCTCCGGGTAAGCAAATGACTTCTAACAATTGCGTCCCGGATGTCTCTATCACGTTGGGCGACTACAAGTTTCTGTCCTCTCCGGTGGTTCTTGGAAACTCGGATATTGATCTTATTCTCAGAATGGATTGGCTTTCTAAGCACAAGGCCCATCTTGATTGTGCTGCCAGGCAGATTCAATTGACTCATTCGTCTGAGGATGTAATTGTCTTTGCCGCTCGTGATGATACCATCCGTCTGTTTTCTCTCAATGAGAAGGGTGAACTGGATGCCATCTCTCAAATTCCAGTCGTTTGCGAATATCAAGACGTCTTTCCAGAAGAGCTTCCAGGAATGCCTCCGCACCGGCCAGTTGAATTCGTCATCGATCTTGAGCCTGGCACGGAACCTGTTTGCAAACGTCCTTACAAGCTTGGACCTGAAGAGTTGAAAGAGCTGAAGAGGCAACTCGATATTCAAGAGCGAATGGGTCTCATCCGACCTAGTTCTTCTCCATGGGGTTGTGGAGTTCTTTTTGTGAAGAAGAAGGATGGAACGGACCAACTTTGTGTTGACTACCGTCCATTGAACAAGAAGACTATCAAGAACAAGTACCCACTTCCCAACATCAATGAGCTGTTCGAACAACTCAAAGGTGCTCAAGTATTCTCCAAGCTTGATCTCCGTATGGGCTATCACCAGATTCGAATCCGTGAGCAAGATATTCCCAAGGCGGCTTTCAGAACAAGCTATGGTTCATATGAATACACTATCATGTCTTTTGGCCTCGTCAACGCTCCTCCGACTTTCTCTCGCATGATGAACTTCATCTTCAACGCCTACACAAGTGACTTCGTCTTGGTCTACCTCGATGACATTCTGGTCTTTTCGAATAACAAGGAAGATCATGCCAAGCACTTGCGTTTGGTGCTCGATAAGCTCAGGGAACATCAGTTCTACGCCAAGTTTTCAAAGTGCGAGTTTTGGCTCGATGAGGTTCTCTATCTTGGGCATATCATCTCTGCCAAGGGCATAGCGGTGAATCCTGAGAAGGTGTCTGCAATTGTGAATTGGGAACCACATCAGAACGTGAAGCAACTCCGTAGCTTCCTTGGTCTCGCAAGCTACTGTCGAAGGTTCGTTGAGAACTTTTCAAAGATCGCGAAGCCTCTTTCAAACCTTCTCCAGAAACACGTCAAGTACGTTTGGTCTCCGGAATGTGACATCGCTTTCAACACTTTGAAAGAGAAATTGGTCACTGCTCCAGTTCTGACTCCTCCTGATGAATCCAAACTGTTCGAGGTCTTCTGCGATGCCTCTCTTCAAGGTCTTGGTGCAGTGTTGATGCAAGAGAAGAAAGTTGTGGCTTATACCTCTCGCCAGTTGAAGCCCAACGAGAAGAACTACCCCACTCATGACCTCGAGCTGGCGGCAGTTGTGCATGCTCTTTTGACTTGGAGACATCTCTTATTGGGAAGAAAAGTGGACATCTTCACTGACCACAAGAGTCTCAAGTACATCTTCACTCAGCCTAATCTCAACCTCAGGCAGTCTCGTTGGGTCAAAATGATTCAAGAGTATAATCCGAGTATCGAGTATACTCCAAGCAAGGCCAATGTGATTGCTGACGCTTTGAGCAGGAAGGCTTACTGCAACAGTCTGATTATCAAGCCTTACCAACCCGAGCTTTGTGAAGCTTTCCGCAAACTCAATTTGCAAGTTGTTCCTCAAGGTTTCCTCGCCAACCTTCAAGTCTCTCCTATTTTGGAAGATCAGATTCGTGAGGCTCAACTTCTTGATGCTATGGTGAAGAAGGTGAAGATTGGAATTGCCAAGAGTCAACCCAAGTACAAGTGCTATCGCCTTGATGACAAGGATACCCTCTTCTTCGAGGATCGCATTGTTGTGCCTAAAGGTGACCTTCGTAAAGTTATTATGAATGAGGCTCACAATTCACTCCTCTCCATCCACCCTGGGAGTACGAAGATGTACCAAGACCTCAAGCAGGCTTATTGGTGGACTCGAATGAAGCGCGAGATTGCTCAGTTCGTGAATGAATGTGATGTCTGCAGAAGAGTGAAGGCAGAACACCAACGACCAACTGGTCTCCTCCAACCTCTTGCCATTCCATAATGGAAGTTTGACCACATTGAGATGGACTTCGTGACTGGGTTTCCAAAGTCCAAGCATGGCAATGATGCTATATTTGTTGTCATCAACAAACTCACTAAAGTGGCTCACTTTCTGCCTATCAAAGAGTCTATCACTGCAGCTCAATTGGCGGAGCTGTATACCTCTCGGATTGTCTCTCTGCACGGCATTCCACAGTTGATCTCTTCAGACCGTGGCAGCATCTTTACCTCCAAGTTTTGGGATTCTTTTCAGAAGGCCATGAGCACCAACATCCGCTTCAGCACAACTTTCCATCCTCAAACTAGCGGTCAAGTCGAGCGTGTCAATCAGATTCTTGAAGATATGCTCAGGGCTTGCGTTATCTCTTTCAGTATGAAGTGGGAAGATTGTCTTCCATATGCCGAATTCTCCTACAACAACAGTTTTCAAGCAAGTTCGGGCAAGGCCCCATTCGAAATTCTCTATGGCAGGAAGTGCCGTACTCCTCTTAATTGGTCAGAGACCGGTGAACGTCAACTTCTTGGAAATGACTTGATCACAGAGACAGAGGAGATGTGCAAAGTCATTCGTGATAACCTCAAAGCAGCGCAATCGCGCCAGAAGAGCTACTATGATAGTAAGCATCGTGATTTGGCTTTCGAGATCGGAGACCATGTTTACCTCCGCGTCTCTCCAATGAAAGGTACTCGTCGCTTCGATATCAAAGGGAAGCTTGCCCCTAGATACGTGGGTCCTTTCAAGATCGTCAGCAAGAGAGGCGATCTCGCCTATCAACTCGAGTTTCCTCCCAACTTTGCAAATGTGCACGACGTGTTCCATGTCTCTCAGCTCCGCAAGTGCTTCAAGACTCCTGACCGCACCGTCAACTTTGAAGACATTGATCTCCAAGAAGACCTTTCTTATCGTGAGCACCCCGTGGCTATTCTTGAAGAGACTGAACGCAAGACTCGCAATAAGTCAATCAAATTCCTCAAAGTCAAGTGGTCACACCATTCCGAACATGAAGCCACCCGGGAACGCGAGGATCACCTCCGTTCTGAGTACTCGGTGTTTTTCCAGTCCTAGATCTCGGGACGAGATCCTTTCGTAGTGGTGGAGTGTTGTAACACCCCGGATGTAATTTACCTTATATGTATCCCAACTCTTGCCGTTTCCGATGCTAAGTTATTTTATTTCCTCGGGTTCGGGTTTTTGTCTCCGTGTGTTGTTGCCTTTGTCATGTATCTCATATCATGTCATCTTGTGCATTGCATTTGCATACGTGTTCGTCTCATGCATCCGAGCTTTTTCCCCGTTGTCCGTTTTGCATTCCGGCGCTCCTATCTCCTCCGGTGGTCCTTTCTACCTCTTTTCGTGTGTGGGGGTTAAACATTTCCGGATTGGACCGAGACTTGCCATGCAGCCTTGGTTTACTATCGGTAGACCGCCTGTCAAGTTTCGTGTCATTTGGACTTCGTTTGATGCTCCAATGGTTAACCGAGGGACCGAGAAGGCCTCGTGAGTGTTGCAGCCCAACACCCTTCCAAAGTGTCCCAAAACCCACCTAAGATCTCTGCATCATCTCGGTCGTTCGATCACGATCGCGTGGCCGAAAACCGCACTCCATTTGGAGCTTCCTAGCTCCCTCTATGCCTATATATAGATCCCCTCCCGAAATTCCTGGATCTCCTCTTCCCCTAACCCTAGAAATCAGCTCCGCCACCATCGGACACGTCCGGCCGCAACCGGACGCGTCCGCCCGCCGCGCCCAGCCAGCCACACGCCGCCACGTGTCGCCGCCGGGTCTCCCCCGTCGCCGGCCTGCTCGGCCCGGGGAGAGCCCCCGAGGCCCGCGCGCCCCGCGCCGCCTCTTACCGCGCGCGCCACCGCCTTCGTCCGCGCCGCCGCCAAGGTTCACCGCGCCGCCACCGCGCCGGCGAGCGCCGCTGCTCCGCGTCGGCGACCGCCCCGCGCCGCCGCCTCGGCTCGCGGCTTCCTCGCCGCCCTCGCCGCCCCTTGCCGCTCCGGCGACTCCGGCCGTCCCCCTCCTCATCTCCTCGCCCCGGCAAGCCCCCAAGTCCGGCGACGTACTCCATCTCCGATGAACTGCTACTGTTCTGGCGAGATCTGGATCCGGTGCTACAGTAAACCCTAGGGGTTGACCTCGTTTTCCCCCAAGTCTGCATATTTTTTGCATTGTTCATCGCACCGTAACTCCGCATCCGTAGCTCCGATTTGCGCGTGTAGCATATCAAAATGTTCACCTCGGAGAGTAAATCATTTCATCTCATTGCATAATTTTTATTTGAGCTCATCTTGATGCCCTAAATGCTGTTGGAAGAGGGCTATGTGATATAATTGTCAGATCTGTTTCATTAAATAGCTATTTGTCATTTTTGCCATGTTTAATGTGTGCATGATATGCTCCTGAGCTGTACATGTGTTTTGTTATATGCCATGCCATTTTTATAAAGGTGCTTACCATGTATTTTTGTGACATGTGTGGTGACTAGCACAAGCTTGCAAAGTAGTGCATTCGTTAATGCTGATTTCAGGGACTTAGAATTATGTCATATGTTCATGTTGTTTCCTAGTGATCCATGCCTCTTTAGAGGATGATCAATAAGGATGATTTGTTAACATTGTGGTGCTCTATCCATCCATGTCTTTGTTTGCAATTATGGAGCAACCTAGCTTGAGTCAATCGAGCTCTACTTTTGCTATTTCGTGAATTCTGGCAGATTGTTGACTTGTTAGCGATTTTGCCGAGGATGTTGTTATTGATCAGTGCGTGCTATATTGTTGTTCTTGCCATGTATAGCTTCTATGATATGTATTATTGATGGTTGTATGTTTAGTTTGTCATTCCATGCTCTGTAGTGAGTGCATCGAGCTCGTAAACATGCCTACTCGCTATCTGATTTGCATGCTCCAGTTTTTCACTAAGTCTGTAATCTGATTATGTTTTTGCCATGTTCACATGCTTGCAATTGTATTTTTTGATCCCTTTTGGCTCAAGGTCACTAAGGGACTTTTCTTACGTGCTTTGAGTATATTCATGTCATGCCTTGCTTTGCCATGTTAAGTTCCTATAGCATATAGTTTTCATACTCCAAAGTGTGTTACCTGATGTTAAATTCCAGACTTGTGTTAATTTCACTACGTCTGAAACATGTTTATCATTTGCACTTTTGCCATGCTTGTTTGAACCAGTTAATGGATGAATTGGCCGTAGCTCAGTGTTCATCTTTTGTCAAGCATCATGAATGGATCCCTGCCATGTATTTTGTTGTCATGTTTGAGTGCTGTAGCATAATTATCTTGATGCATTTAGATGGCTACTTGCTGATTATCGCAGACCGGTGCCATATTTGTTTTGCTTGCCATTTCCAAACCGTGCATCCGATTCCGGTGAGCCTTATATCGATTTCAACCGAAATCACCTCACCTTTCCAGTGGCACTCTTGGATTTCCAAGTTGAGGCCAGGTTCAATCATTCCTTGTCAAATCTTACATATGCATCACATATCGCATCCCGCATAGCATACCATGTTCGCATCATGTTGTTTGAGCTTTGCACGTGGTTGATTGTGTTCCTTTTGCTTGTTTGTCTTGTTTGGGTAGAGCCGGGAGACGAGTTCACTAACGAGAAGCCCGTTGAGTTTGCTTACGAGGATCAAGTCAACTCTGACAACTTTGCAGGCAAGATGATCATACCCCCGAAATCACTTCTATCTTTTCTTGCTAGATGCTCGCTCTTTTGCTATGCCTATGCTACGATACCTACCACTTGCTTATCATTCCTCCCAAATTGCCATGTCAAACCTCTAACCCACCTTGTCCTAGCAAACCGTTGATTGGCTATGTTACCGCTTTGCTCAGCCCCTCTTATAGCGTTGCTAGTTGCATGTGAAGATTGGAGATCGTTCCTTGTTGGAACATTGTTTATTGTTGGGATATCACTATATTATCTTGTTATCTTAATGCATCTATATACTTGGTAAAGGGTGGAAGGCTTGGCCTTTTGCCTAGTGTTTTGTTCCACTCTTGTCGCCCTAGTTTCCGTCATATCAGTGTTATGTTCTCGGATTTTTGCGTTCCTTACGCGGTTGGGTGATAATGGGAACCCCTTGACAGTTCGCCTTGAATAAAACTCCTCCACCAATGCCCAACCTTGGTTTTACCATTTGCCACCTAGCCTCTTTTTCCCTTGGGTTTCCGGAGCCCAGGGGTCATCTTATTTAAACCCCTCGGGCCAGTGCTCCTCTGAGTGTTGGTCCAAAGAGAGCCACTTGCAGCGCCACCTCGGGGAAACTTGAGGGTTGGTTTTAGTTGTACGTAGTGTTCATCTGAGTGTGCCCTGAGAACGAGATATGTGCAGCTCCTATCGGGATTTGTCGGCACATTCAGGCGGTGTTGCTGGACTTGTTTTACCATTGTCGAGGATGTCTTGTAGAACCGGGATACCGAGTCTGATCGGAATGTCTCGGGAGAAGGAATATCCTTCGTTGACCGTGAGAGCTTCTGATGGGCTAAGTTGGGGCTCCCCTGGAGGGATTTGAACTTTCGAAAGCCGTGCCCGCGGTTATGGGCAGATGGGAATTTGTTAATTCCGGTTGTAGATAACCTGAAACTTAACTTAATTAAAATGAATCAACCGCGTGTGTAACCATGACGGTCTCTTCTCGGCGGAGTCCGGGAAGTGAACACGGTGTTGGAGTAATGTTTGATGTAGGTTGTTATAGGATCACTTCTTGATCATAGTTCTTCGTTCGTGCTTTGCCTTCTCTTCTCGTTCTCTTTTGCGAACAGGTTAGCCACCATATATGCTAGTCGCTTGTTGCAGCTCCACATATTACCTTGCCTTACCTATAAGCTTAAATAGTTTTGATTGCGAGGGTGCGAGATTGCTGAGTCCCCGTGACTCACAGATTACTTCCAAAACCAGATGCAGGGACCGATGATTCCATTCCAGATGATGCGCTTGAGCTCAAGTGGGAGTTCGACGAAGACTCTCGCCATTACTATGTGTCTTTCCCTGATGATCAGTAGTGGTGCCCAGTTGGGGCGATCGGGACCATGTCGCATGTTGGGGTTGATCTTTTATTTTGGTACCATAGTCGGACCATGAGTGTATTAGATGATTGTAATGTTATTCATGTATTTGTGTGACGTGGCAAGTGTAAGCCAACTATGTACCTTTTTCCCCTATTATCTATTTACATGGGTTGTTGTGAAGATTACCTTACTTGCGACATTTCTTTCAATGCGGTTATGCCTCTAAGTCGTGCTTCGACACGTAGGAGATATAGCCGCATCGAGGGTGTTACACTTGGTGAGTGGGACAAATTGACCAGGGGGTCTCCTAGACCATGATACGCTTGTCAAAATCATTGAAGAGGCATGAGAGCGTCCACTCCGGTGATAATTGTGGGCGGCAGCATTATGCCAGAACCATCTCTTCCCCTTCCATGGCGTCGCCATACGCCACCATCCACCTTGACCTCCATCCCCTCCGCCAGAACACCCCGAGAATGCCCCTGTTGTCCTCACACGAGGCGTGTTGTCCCTTGTCGGCGTCGACCACCAGCCGAGCGACCAAGTCTCGCCATGACCAGGTGTGGATCGGTGTTGACCCTAGTTGTGGGTCCCGTGGCCCATATGTCAGGGAGAGAGAGAGGATTGTGTGAGAGAATTTATTTCGGTTGGGTCCGCTTGTATGTGAGAGAAAGACTAAGAGAGATTTTTTTTCCCTTTTTAACTCTATAGTAGGTCCCATGTGTAAGTGAGAGACAGGGTGAGAGCGACAATTTTTTTTCTTTTTTTTACTTTGGGGTAGGTCCCACGTGTAAGTGACATGTGCATAGAAGGGCAAATATGTCCAGAAAATGTCTAGTAGACGATCAAGACCCTTTGACCAGATGGAAATGGCACAAAAGGGCATTTCTATAATAAGTGCACCTAACGGCATAGAGGCAAATTTGAGTACACTTTGAAATTAGAGGTAAATCTGAGTTGTGGGTTCAAGTTAAGGGCACAAATGTAAAAGTCTCTATTTTATAAGAATTTTATCCTAAACTGGTTAAAGTTATAGGTTCCTCTGCCAAACTTTGTTGGTCTCTTTCTTCAAAAAAAACTTTGTTGGTCTGCAAGAACATGGAAAGATATTATGCTAGATTCATGTTTAAACTAATAATGCTCGGGTATTTTAGAAAACTTTTAAGCTCAACTGGCTAAAGTTATAGGTTCCTTTGCTACAGTCTGTTGGTCTGCATGAACTAGAAAAGAGAATATGGTAGATTCATGTGTTATAATAATAGCGCTGGGAGAGGGCTATTTTAGAAGACTTTTAATCTAAACTGGCTGAAGTTATAGGTTCCTCTAGTTGTTGGGGCATAATAATCCTCTAATTTTTCCTATTCCTTTGATTTGAAAATCCTGCAGACCAAATGAGCCCAAATGTGTAGCATTTGTTTCATAAGAATAGTGGTATTCAATTCCCTGTGACTGTGTCCATATTTAGACGATTCCTTCTGATTCTTAGCATTAGGTGACACCTCATGAGAAGTTACTCAGGACTGGAGTTGCTGATGCATCATAATCCTCTAATTTCCCCGTTGGTCTGATTTGTCCATATTGACATAATTCCTTATGATTCTACGCAACTCTAGTTTTTGTGGAGGATTTTCATCCTCTCCATGTAGCATTTGTTTCACAAGAATAGAGGTGTTCAATTCCTTAGGATTGTGTCCATATTGACATGATTCCTTACGATTCTTGTCATTATGTGAGACCTCATGGAAAATTGTTGAGGACTGGAGTTTTTGGGGCATCATAATCCTTTGAATTTCCCATTCCTCTTATTTGGAGATCCTGCAGACCGAATGAGCCCTCACTTTGTTGGTCCACAAGAAACTAGGAAAGATATTACCCTAGATTCATGTTAAAATGGTTTGCTGGTGCTTTCGCTTTTACATGGTCCTACTTACCTGTTGCTAATACTGCTAGCGGTATTTTAGAACACCTTTAAGCCTAGCATGTCTGAAGTTATTGGTTTCTTTGCCAAATAATGATGTTTGATAGTTGTGTTTAAAACTAAGGACATTTTTTGTTTGGAAACTATTTGTGGTTTGTGCATCTGGTTATAATGGGGTGACTAATTACAATCCTAAGATTGATATAGGAAATATTGATCATACTGGTAAAAAAGTGGACTCTATGGCAAACAAAAATAACCATATGCTTTTATGATCACGTACCTAAAAAGGGAAATCCAATGGTAGGTTTGTTTTGGAACGTTAGAGGTCCAGGTGGACCCGGTAATCATGATTCGTATGATGTCTTATGAGTATTCGTTACGTTCTTGAGGACTAAGGAGAAACCTTGTTGTTAGTAACCATGTTAAATTGAGTAAAGTTCAATGTTTTGATATTATGTTGTGTTTTAAGTATCTAGTGGTGATGTGTGAACGCTGACAACATATTCTTTCACCTTTATGGCCCTAGAGAGTAGAGCATTATGTGATAAGTTTGCTTAGGATGGGTGGCTGGAGTGAAAAATATTATCGTTGAGTATTGTGAATTATTGCATGAGTAATTTGGGACCACTAAAGTTTAATATTGTTGTTAGATATTATATTTATTATTCTCTTGTATGTGTAGGATGCTTGCATGGAGAGTATAACCATGAGAATGTATTTTGTTCAAGTAGGAACTATACATAAGTGTAGGCTCCACGACACAACAATTATCAAAGCAATGAAATATCAAATCAATGGTACTAGGTGAAAATTCGCCATCCTCGAGAACAATTTGATCCATATAAGTAATATAACCAGTTTGTCCTTGGCACAATTAAGGATTTAGCCACTTGCTACACCGTTATACTTTTGCCGTACATTAAATTCTTGCAATTTCTCTCTTGATCAAACAAATAACCAAACAGTCATTGCAGTGATACCTTGCTATTTTCATGAGCCAATTCATTCCCTTCCTCGTTGGTTTTGACACTCTACTTATCAAAAATATCTGCAATTGACCCCCCCTATACATTAGGATTATCAGCCTATCATATGGGGCCCACAAGGTCTCCTCTGTTGACTCTTGTGCCCATGGATCCGTCCTTACTTGAATCTTCACGATTTTTTTTTGATTTTTTGGTCCCAAGAAAGATTTTTATGTAAATTCCAAAAATAGGCAGAAACAAACAACTTGGGCACTGAATTAATAGGTTAGTCCAATAAATCAATATAAATTGTGCCAAAGTGATGCAATAATGGTGTGAAAGTAGCATGAATGAACATATAAAAATAATACCCCCTTCGGTTCTTTTTCTCTGCGTGTAACTTCAACCACGCATACCAAGGACAACTAAGATCTAAAAAAATCTAATAATTTTACCTTATAGTGCGCTTGAACTGCATTGCCCAGCTATAAATTGTAGCAGCTTTTGCTTAGCTTTTCTCTCCTCGTTTCCCTCCCAACAGTTAAATATGACACATGCACCCCTGCATGCAAGATTTGCATGGCCCTTCCCTACATGCATGCACGCCTTTCCTACATCTGACAGAATTAGTGCGGTGGAGGCAGGGGATAGGGCAAACTTGGAAACCAGTGGATAAGAGGGGGAGAGCACACACTAATTAGAGAAAAAACAGGAAAAAGTTAAACACAAAGAGAAAATGAACGGGGGAGTAGATACATCTGAGCCGTATCAGTCATGTGGATAGAGCCTAAGGTTATGTGATGCAAAATGATTGACCTATGTATACTTATGACTATACCCTTAGCAAGCATCCGCAACTAATGAGAATAATTAAGACAAAGTTTAACCATAGCTGTAAGATATGAATTCATGTTCAACCCTCACGCTATAACTCGTAAAATTATGGCATTATATTATGTCACTACGGCCTCCCCTCATAGGCTTATTGTAATAGAATGCTCTACTCTAAGCCCATAATGGTGAAGTGACATACAATCACATCCATACGTCACCACTAGAGAATTACACCATAATATACAATCAAGGATCAAACTTTATTGAAAATTCATATGCCTCTTAACAACGGGGTTTATCCCATGTAATCAAGAATGTGATGGAAATACTCACAAGACATCATAATGAACACTGGCATTGGGAGATGAATACATATGACAATCTGAAAGTACAAATATTCCCCTAATAAAACATAAAGCATCAACTACTAAGAAGCAATTAACACTAGAAAGAGATCATGGTAACTCATACGTCCCCAGCGTATCTATAAATTATGTATGTTTCATGCCTATTATCCTTTAATCATGCAACATTTTAAAGCTTTTTGAGGGACTAACCTATTAATTCGGTGCCCAACGCAGTTCCTGTTTTCTGTGTTTTTGGAATTTCAAGAAATCACCATACCAAAAGTCCATGAAACAATTACAAGGAATTTGGAGGCAATTTTAATGCCGAAATAAGACCATGGGACCAAGGCCCAACACCAGTAGAGGCCCAAGGACCGTAGGCGCCCTGTGGAGGTGCCCTCAGCCCTAGGGCGCCTAGAGGAGGGGGTCTATGGCCCCTGGGCACCTCTCATTGACCTCTGGTGCCCGATGGCTTATATGTACCTCTAAAGTCACCCCTAATTTTTGAAGGATTTTTCACGCTGCCACCACTCCCTCTTTCGAGGCGATCTTCATTTTTAGCCCTAATCGGCCACTCTGCCGGGAGTAGAAAACCTTCATCTTCAATCTCTACATCAATCCTTGCTGCTCTCATGGTGATGTGGGAGTATTCCACCTTCAAGGTTGAGGTTTTTGGGTAGTAGCTATGTGTCATGTACCTCTCTTTCTTGATCTTATGAATTTCCACAAAGATTATGATCTTGGGCATTGATGTTAGTTGAATTGTATGATGTACCTCTCATGATGAGTACCTTTATGGATCGAATCTTGTTCATGTTATATTCTTAAGATTTGGGAGTTAATGAAATTACATGATGCATATCTAGTATAACCCCTGGAGACACCTGATGTGACATTGGTATGACGCATTCGACAAAGATTAGAATGATACATATCATATGGTGTTGTCGTAGCATAACTTTTGGGGCTGCTCGAGGTGACATTGGGGTGTCTCAATGGAATAAGATTACAAAGATAACTTTTGATATGGTTTGCACTTTGCACACCTACAATATCTCATCCAGAATTGGTCTAATAAAAAAGAACTATGTCAGGTTACATCATGTATTTTAATGAAGTTACCATGTTGAGTGTTGATACTGGTGAACCTACACACCCTCGGCCTTGTTTCCAATAATTGCAAACCTCATTTCAATCAAGTTTCCATCTTGAAAAAATACAAAAATATTGTTGCTTTCTGTATTATCTATCTATCATCAAATCAATCTCTTCGTTGAACCAATGCACCTATACAATGACAACTAACTAGGTGTTGGGGACACAAGAAACTTATTGTATCTTTTTGCAGGGTTACTTGAGAGGAGAATACAATCATCCTACCATAGATTGATAAAACTTATTTCATCCACTTGAAGGAAATTTGTTGATGTCCTACAAACTGATACGTCTCCAACGTATCTATAATTTTTATTGTTCCATGCTATTATATTATATGTTTTGGATGTTTTATATGCATTATTATGCTATTTTATATTATTTTTGGGACTAACCTATTAACCTAGAGCCCAGTGACAGTTCCTGTTTTACCTTGTTTTAGAGTTTCGTAGAAAAGGAATATCAAACGGAGTCCAAACGGAATGAAACTTTCGCGGTGATTTTTCTTGGACCAGAAGACATCCAGAGGACTTGGAGTACACGTCAGGAAAGCCACGAGGCGGCCACAAGGACAGAGGGCGCGCCCCTCACCCTTGTGGGCCCCTCGTGACTCCACTGACCTATTTCTTTCGCCTATATATTCTCAAATATTCCCAAACCAACCAGGAGAGCCATGAAAACACTTTTCCATCGCCGCAACCTTCTATACCCGTGAGATCCGATCTAGGGGCCTTTTGCGGCGTCCTGCCAGAGAGGGATTCGATCACGAAGGGCTTCTACATCAACACCATTGCCTCTCTGATGAAGCGTGAGTAGTTTACCTCAGACCTACGAGTCCATAGCTAGTAGCTAGATGGCTTCTTCTCTCTCTTTGATTGTCAATACCATGTTCTCCTCGATGTTCTTGGAAATCTATTCGATGTAATACCTTTTTGCGGTGTGTTTGCCGAGATCCTATGAATTGTGGATTTATGATCAGGTTATCTATGAATATTATTTGAATCTCCTCTGAATTCTTATATGCATGATTTGATATCTTTGCAAGTCTCTTCGAACTATCGATTTGGTTTGGCCAACTAGATTGGTTTTTCTTGCAATACGAGAAGTGCTTAGCTTTGGGTTCAATCTTGTGGTGTCCTTTCCCAGTGACAGTAGGGACATCAAGGCACATACTGTATTGTTGCCACCGAGGATAAAAAGATGGGGCTTTCATCATATTGCTTGAGTTAATTCCTCTACATCATGTCATCTTACTTAATGCATTAATATGTTCCTTATGAACTTAATACTCTAGATGCAGGTAGGAGTCGGTCGATGTGTGAAGTAATAGTAGTAGATGCAGGCAGGAGTCGGTCTACTTGATACAGACGTGATGCCTATATTCATGATCATTGCCTTAGATATCGTCATAACTTTGCGCTTTTCTATCAATTGCTCGGCAGTAATTTGTTCACCCACTGTAATATTTTCTATCTTGAGAGAAGCCTCTAGTGAAACCTATGGCCCCCGGGTCTACTTTCCATCATATAAGTTACCGATCTACTATTTTAGTTTCCTATTTACTTCCTTTGCAATCCTTTACTTTCCGTTCCATAAACCAAAAATGCCAAAAATATTACTTTACCGTTTGTCCATCTCTATCAGATCTCACTTTGCAAATAACCGTGAAGTGATTGACAACCCCTTTATCGCGTTGGGTGCAAGTTGGTGTTTCTTGTGAAAGTATTTGGTGACTTGTGCGTTGTCTCCTACTGGATTGATACCTTGGTTCTCAAAATCGAGGGAATACTTACTCTACTTTGTTGCATCACCCTTTCCTCTTCAAGGGAAAAACCAACGCAAGCTCAAGAAGTAGCACAAACCTATGCGCTTGGAGGCCCAATAAGGTCTACATGAATAGAAGTGTGTCATAGATATTAGTAACCGATCTATACCAATTGCTCATAGGGTGATGTAGATGAGGATGGGCATTGGCTCTATGGATAGATATGGTGATGATGGTATGGATGAAAGTGCTCCCAATGATGCGCCGGTGTTTGATAGCCCACAAGTATAGGGGATCGCAACAATTTTCGAGGGTAGAGTATTCAACCCAAATTTATTGATTCGACACAAGGGGAGCCAAAGAATATTCTCAAGTATTAGTAGTTGAGTTGTCAATTCAACCACACCTGAAAGACTTAATATCTGCAGCAAAGTATTTTGTAGCAAAGTAGTATGAAA
Organism: Triticum urartu; assembly: GCF_056163025.1. Taxonomy (NCBI): domain Eukaryota; kingdom Viridiplantae; phylum Streptophyta; class Magnoliopsida; order Poales; family Poaceae; genus Triticum; species Triticum urartu. The sequence continues at coordinate 493,336,707 of NC_141877.1, forward strand.
GTAACGGTAACGGTGGCAAAAGTAACAGTAGTAGTTTTTGTAGCAATCGTAATAGTGGCAACGGAAAAGTAACTAAGCAAAGATTAATATGTGAAAAGCTCGTAGGCAATGGATAAATGATGGATAATTATGTCGGATGCGATTCCTCATGCAACAAGTTATAACATAGGGTGACACCCAACTAGCTCCAGTTCATCAATGTAATGTAGGCATGTATTCCGAATATAGTCATACATGCTTATGGAAAAGAACTTGCATGACATCTTTTGTCCTACCCTCCCATGGCAACGGGGTCCTATTGGAAACTAAGGGATATTAAGGCCTTCTTTTAATAGAGTACCAGACCAAAGCATTAACACTTAGTGAATACATGAACTCCTCAAACTACGGTCATCACCGGGAGTGGTCCCGATTATTGTCACTTCGGGGTTGCCAGATCATAACACATAGTAGGTGACTATTGACTTGCAAGATAGGATCAAGAACTCACATATATTCATGAAAACATAATAGGTTCAGATCTGAAATCATGGCACTCGGGCCCTAGTGACAAGCATTAAGCATAGGAAAGTCATAGCAACATCAATCTTAGAACATAATGGATACTAGGGATCAAACCCTAGCAAAACTAACTCGATTACATGGTAAATTGATACGTACATTTTGCATCATGCTTTTATATCAATATTTATTGCATTATGGGCTGCTATTACACATTATGTCACAATATTTATGCCTATTCTCTCTTATTTTACAAGGTTTACATGAAGAGGGAGAATGCCGGCAGCTGGAATTCTGGGCTGGAAAAGGAGCAAATATTAGAGACCTATTCTGCACAACTCCAAAAGTCCTGAAACTTCACGGAAGTCAGTTTCAGAATATATAAAAAATATTGGGCGAAGGAAGCCCGGAGGGGGGCCACCCACCATCCACGAGGGTGGGGGGCGCGTCCTACCCCCTGGGCGCGCCCCCTGCCTCGTGGGCCCCCTAGCAGGCCTCCGGTGCCCATCTTTGGCTATATGAGGTCTTTCGCCCTGGAAAAAATCATAAGAAAGCTCACGATACAAAACTCCGCCGCCACAAGGCGAAACCTTGGCGGAACCAATCTAGGGTTCCGGCGGAGCTGTTCTGCCGGGGAAACATCCCTCCGAGAGGGGGAAATCGTCACCATCGTCATCACCATCGATCCTCTCATCGGGAGGGGGTCAATATCCATCAACATCTTCACCAGCACCATCTCATCTCAAACCCTAGTTCATCTCTTGTATCCAATCTTTGTCTCAAAACCTCAGATTGGTACCTGTGGGTTGCTAGTAGTGTTGATTACTCCTTGTAGTTGATGCTAGTTGGTTTACTTGGTGGAAGATCATATGTTCAAATCCTTTATGCATATTAATACCCCTCTGATTATGAACATGAATATGCTTTGTGCGTAGCTACGTTTCTTCCTGAGGACATGGGAGAAGTCTTGCTATAAGTAGTCATGTGAATTTGGTATTCGTTCGATATTTTGATGAGATGTATGTTGTCTCTCCTCTAGTGGTGTCATGTGAACGTTGACTACATGACATTTCACCATAATTTGGGCCTAGGGGAAGGCATTGGGAAGTAATAAGTAGATGATGGGTTGCTAGAGTGACAGAAGCTTAAACCCTAGTTTATGCATTGCTTCGTAAGGGGCTGATTTGGATCCATATGTTTCATGCTATGGTTACACTACAAAAAAAAGACACATCCGTGACATTTTGGGCCGAACGATTTTTTTTCTGTCATACATATGACACTTCTATGACGATAATTGTGACAAAACCCGGTATCATCGTAGATGTGGTGGGCTCCTACTTCTATGACAAAAAATCATGACAGAAAATGGGCTTTTCGTCCTGGGCGGGCCGGAGACGCAGTTGCATGACATTCTTTGGGCCGTCCATGACGGAAAAAACCATGGTAGAAGCAAGGGCGAGGAAAATTTCGGTGAGTTCCCGGTTACGGTGGGAGGTCGGGGCCGAGCGATGCGCGTTTCTCTCGTACACGTACGCACGTGTGTGCGAGGTGTTGGCTCTAACTGAACCCAAGCGAGGCGTTGGGCTCTAACTGAACCCGAGTGATTGCACTGCAGGCTACGCGTTACTGAACCCGAGCGATCGATCGATGGCTATTAACTGAACCCGATCGAGCGATTCCTTCGCTACTGCTGCTAACTGAAGCCGATCGATGCTGCCTGTGGGATGAACAGTGAGCGTTGCGGGGGGGGGGGGGGTTGGATGAACAGTGAGCGGTGGCGTTGCCTCTGGATGAACAGGACCCCGTGGTGTGGTGGAGGGCTGGATGAACAATAGACGGTGGAGGGGTGCCCATGGAGGGGTGGTTGAAAAGGACCCCGTGGTGTGGAGGGCTGGATGAACAGTAGACAGTGGAGGGGTGCCCGTGGAGGGGTGGTTGAACAGTAGCCGGTGGAGTAGCGCGAGGTGGAGGCTGGATGAACAGGAGCCCGTGGAGGCTGGAGGAGGTCGACGGTAGCCCGTGGAGGCTGGAGGAGGTCGACGGTGGAGATGAACAGTATCCTGTGGAGTCCCGTTTTGCGGTACGCCACACCCCTCCCGATGAACAGGACCCCCGTTTCGACCGTAGCGCTCCAACACAAGTCCGTTTCGTCCGTTTTGCGGTATTCCACACCCCTCCCGATCAACATGACCCCCGTTTCGACCGTAGGAGGTCCATTTCGTCTGTTTTGCGGTACGCCACACCCCTCCCGATCAACTGGACCCCTGTTTCGACCGTAGGAGGTCCATTTCCTCCATTTTGCGGTATGCCAGACCCCTCTCGATCAACATGACCCTGTTCTGAACGTAGGAGGTCCGTTTCCTCCGTTGTGCGGTACACCAGGCCTCGTTTCCATCGCCTATTCCGTCCAAGCCCTTCCGATGAACACGACCATGCATTCCGTTCCGACCCAGCCGGTTGGCTCCCACGTGTTCCGTTGCCTCTCTATGAACACGACGCATTCTGTTGCCTCCCCATGAACACGACGCATTCCGTTGCCTCCCCATGAACACGACGACGACACTGTTTCTCCGTTCCGACCCAGCCATGTACACGAGCCCTGACCGTACGTATGCACGAGTAGGCGTTCGAGACCCCGCCCGTATGTACACATACGTGGCCGTATTTTCTTTCTTGCACCCTGGCCGCTGTACGTACGTGTATATGCTACGTGCGCGCCTCTACTACAACACGTATGCGCCTCTACTACGACACGTGCGCGCCTCTACATCCACCAGTATATATGTACGTACACGTTCGCGACCAGAATGACAACGCTACGTACGCTTCGACCAGGTGGGTCCCGACTGTCAGACACTTCCTTGCGTGTGAAGATGTAGCTGGTGGGTCCCAGCAGTCAGGGGGCGAATCGTTTTTTTTGCCCGGACGCACTTCCTTGCGGGCGAAGGTGTAGCTGGTGGGTCCCAGCAGTCAGGGGGGAAACATTTTTTCGCGAAATACGGTGGCCCGTCCGGTGGGTCCCCATTGTCAGGTGGAGGAATAATTATTTTGCGCGTAATAAGGAGGCACTTCCTTGCTGCAGCCGTGGACCCAGCTGTCAGCGTCTCCACGCACAGTACTCTTTCGATGTAAGTCGGTCGTTGACCACATTGACCACGCCGCGCCGAGAGCACCACGGCGGTGGACGACGGCGAGGCCTAGGAAGGGGACGACACGGAGGCAGGGAAGACTCGGCAGTTGTTTCCCACGCGGAGGGGAGTACGACTGTACGAGGGTTTACTAGTTCGTCTGCCGTCACCGAAGAATAACAGCAGGTGTGGGTGAGTAGAGGGATGGCTAGGCCAGCGATGGGAGTACGGTGGGGCGGTGAGGCCTGCGCGACAGCACAACTGGCCGCGGGGAGGAGGGAGCAGGCAATCCCGCCGACGCTTGTTTGAGCGGCTGGAGCAGGAAGAGCAGAGATTGAAGATGCACGACGGCCGTTCGATGGACATCCAACAGTCACTGCTTGTGCGTCAACCTTTTTTAGGAAAGCCTCAAATCTGTGGAAAACAGCATACATCCCATCTGCCATTATTTATAATAATTTACAGCCCATTTGCTAATTCTTAAGGTTTTTTTTGGAGCCCATATTCTTTTTGTTAGCATTACAACCCATATTGTGGCCACGGTTAAAAAATTATACAAAATTTTGCATATTTCGGTGCGGTCCGAACTGTTTTTAATCCCGAAATTTCGACTCACATTCAAACTGATTTTAAAAATAAATGTATATCAATATAAAATCCAACAAATTCTCCACGCATAAAAAATAATGTAATTTAAAATCTCGAAATGAAAAAAAGATATTTGAAACTAATTGCCGGTTTGATGTGTTTTAAAAATGTACATCCCATTTCTCATTACTGATGAGCCATTTTCTCAGCCAGCAGAATGAAAGCTCTCCTCGTCTTGAAAGATTTGCAGCCCAACAGGCCTAACAAAGCGACTTACTTGGTAAATCACAAAAAAACTGGGCTGTGTCCGTGGACCCATCTGTCAGCCTCTCCACATACAGTACTCTTCTGATGGAAGTCATTCCTTGACCACGTTGACCACTCCGCGCGGAGAGCACCACGGCGGTGACGCGGAGCCGGGGAAGACGCGGCAGTGGAAGCCCGTGCGGAGAGGAGTACGAGGGTTCACTGGTTCGGTTGCGGTGTGAGGCTGCCATCGCCGCAGGGCCTGGCCAGCGGTGGGAATAGTAGGGGGCGGTGAGGCCTCCGCGGCAGCACAGCCGGCCACGGGAGGCAGGAGCATGCGGCATGACCGGCGCTGCTTTGGGCGGCTGGAGCAAGAAGACCAGAGGTTGAATAAGCACTACGGCCGTTGGATGGACATCGTACGGTCACTGGAGCTAGAATCGTTCATATTGACTAAGTTGACAAAGCCCTCCGTCCCCGTCAACTTAGTAGGCCCACAAGTCAACCTCCCACAATGGTGGGTCCCAGCTAGCAGGGGGTATTCATTTTTTTGTGCGTAATAAGGAGGCACTTCCTTGCGTGCGAAGATATAGCTGGTGGGTCCGACATGTCAGCGGAGGGGACGTTTTTTTGGCGAAATACAGAGGCCCTTCCGGTGGGTCCCAGCTGTCAGGTGGAGGAATCATTATTTTGCGCGTACAGTCCACGGCCGATAGATGTCGTTCATTGACCACATTGACCAGGCCGCGCCGAGAGCACCATGGCGGTGGACGACGGCGAGGCCTAGGAAGGGAGCGACACGGAGCCGGGGAAGACTCGGCAATGGTTGTCCACGCGGTGGGAAGTACGAGGGTTTACTGGTCCGGCTGTCGTCGCCGGAAAATAACAGGAGGTGTGGGTGAGTAGAGGAATGGCCTGGCCAGCAATGAAGTAGGGTGGGGCGGTGCGGCCTGTGCGGCAGCACAGCCGGCCACGGGAGGCGGGAGCAGGCAGTCCCACCGGAGCTGGTTTGAACGGCTGGAGCAAGAAGATAAGATATTGAAGAAGAAGCACGGCCGTTAGATTAACATCCAACGGTCACTGCTGCTAGAATCGTTTGTGGACTAAGTTAACAAAGCCAAAGTACACGTCAACCTAGTAGACCCACAAGTCAGCCTCCAAATCTGTCCCAAATAGCATACAACCCGAAATTTCTAGCCAGATTCAAATTAATTTTAAATCTAAATATACCTTAATTTAAATTCAACGAAATTTTACCCGCACAAAAACAATGAAATTTCAAATATCAAAATCCGAAAGAAAACAGTATTTTGGAACTAATTGCCTATTTGCTGTATTTTTTCATTTTACAGCCCATTTATTATTACTTATAGCCCATTTCTTATTACTTATAGCTCATTTTCTGGGCAAAATGCATCCCTCCTCGTCTTGAAAGATTTCCGGCCCAGCAGGGCGTAGAAAAGCAAGTAGGCCTACGTTGGTTATTCTGCAAAAAACAAAATAGTTGGCTAGCCATTTTAAGAAAGGAAGAAAACAAACTGGGTTGGTCATGTGCTAAACATATGAAATAAAAGCATGGGCTAGACGGGCCACGGGTCCCGCACAACCCAGTTGATACCCTTCTCCGTCCCGAAAAAACAAAATTACTGCGCGCGTTGCTGGGTCCCTACTGTCATCCTCACCATGTACAGTCATCTCCTTATTCCTCTCGGTTGTTGACCATGTTGACAACACCGGAGGGCGGCGCCGCGGTGAGCGAACCAAGGCAAAGGACGATGGTGAGGCCTCAGACGGGAACTAACATGAGCCAGGGAAGATCACAGCCAGCAGTGGGAGGCGGGAGCAGGCGGTCCCGCCGGCGCTGGTTTGGCTTTGGCGGCTCGAGGAAGAAGAGACTGAAGAAACGCGAAAGACGTTGAATGTCAATCCAATGGTCAAGGTTGGCACAATTGTTTGTTGACTAACCGAACACCAAGTAGCATACTTTTTTATATATAGAAAGAAAATCAAAGACTTGGGAAGGCGTACAGAACAAGCTAGTGTACCAGTAAAGAGACGTTGCCGAGTTTTAGAAAAAAGAAAGACGTGCTCCTATAGCTGGTTTGAATCCAAACCTAGACTATGACTATATATGGTGCTATGCTACTCTGCAAGTAATGAAACTGACATATCCAACGTTCGCTTCTCCTCTTCTCTACTTACTCTGCCTAGCATCAGAAGCTCTGGCCGCAGCAACCATGTCCGCTGGCTGCTCGTCCACCTGCTCTTCAGCAGGCAACAACCAGATATGTGCCAAGTCGCCACCCGTACCATCGCCTGTGGGTCTCATCACACCCCCGTCGGCACGCGCACCGCAGCCGATTGCTCATCGCAACCCGCTGCCGTTGGTGTGGTGCCACTGCTGCAAATCACGCAGAGTCATCCGTCGTGTCTCAACCACAATCCGCAACAATGGCCGAGTCTTCTACAAATGCCCCATGGGGTAATAATATGTTTAAGTGTTGTTCTGCTGCTTTCAGTTGCTGGTTTTTTTAATAGTTTGGTTGATGATCTTCCAATTTGATTCGTGCAGAAAAGGGAAGATTCGTGTGATTTGTATTTCTGGGAAGTTGCTGATGTGGGGGAATGCAACTACGCTGATTATTTGGTTAGCCGAGGAATCCCAATACCAGCACGGTGGGGTGTTGGACAAGTAACTGATGGAACGGCAGAAGAGGAAGATGCAGAGCAGAAGGTTAAAGATGCAGTTCCTCTGATCATGGCCAAGCAACAGCTGCTGAACGGCCTTGACAACAATGAGGAGATGAAAGAGCTTGTGAAGATAATGGGCAAAATCGATGTGCTCTGTAGGATAATTGTCTCTTTATTTGCAGTGTATGTAGCACTCGTGATGTATTCAGTGGCTACGACATGAGCACTTTACTGAAACTAATAATGAATGAAACCTGCGTAGCAGGCTGGGCGTAGTGTTGTGAACATCTAATGATTTCTATTAACGAAAATCAGGGGGTATCCCCTTTTGCTCATATAAATAAATAAATAGCAGAGGCCCTGTCAGGTCAGCTTTGTTCTCATTCGAAGACGTCGAGCAAATTGCAGTCCAACAACAAACTATGTCATCAAATTCAAGTTTCACAGCCAAATATGAGTACAACTAAACAACAATGTCATCATGTTTTAGTTGTCATACAATCACCAAACACAAATCAACATACATAATAAGTGATGTTCTTACAGCAAAATACTAAACAATATGTTCATCAGGTTTCAGTTGTCATAGCAAACACAATTTCACATAATAGATAAAAAAACATCTTCTGACAGGCAAATACGACAAAAGCAATGTAATCATCATCTGCAGCAGCAGCGTCAACATCTTCGCCATGTGTATCAGTCTGAATCGTAATTCCCCGCGGTGCCATCTTCTTCTTCGTCCTCAACGTCCTTGACTGTTGGCTTCTTCTTGATCAACTCTTGTATGTCCACAACACGACGGGCAATCTTTTCGCCGGCGTCATTGACGTGATGGTTCTCAAAGACATTAGGAACATCCGTGGTATCTTGTACATCAGGAGCAGTGTAAGCATCATCTTGTTGTGCAACTTCATTAAACGAATTCCTCTTCTCAAACCTTTGCAATACTCTCCAGTCATCGCTACATGCAAATGTGTCTTCCAAGAAAAATATCTGTGTTGCTTGATTTGCCAAAATAAAAGGCTCGTTGGTCTGGTACGCCGCCTTGACATTGATGGATTTGAAATAATCATCAGCTCTGGGTTTTGCGGTCCTGGAAAACAGGTTATACCAACGACAGGACAACCGAACTACACACCGATGATCCTCGAAACTGGAGATATACTGCAACTGAACAATGTCTGTTATGTTAGCATACATTTCAATTGTCTCTTTTTCATACGTATCCATGCTCATGATGGCACTGTTTTTTGTCTTCCTGCCTTCATCTCGTGCAAGGGTGTTGTAGCGCACATCTCCAACAACGCAAGATTCATAATGTCTTACCCGAGTATCAGGACCCATTGCTAGTGAGTAAAGGGCATCATCAACTGCCTGCCCATTCTCCCGCATCTTATTAACATATGGTTAGAAAATAGATAAGCTGATCATCTTATGTACTCAATATATTAAAAAAACTTACAGTGCACTTCAAAAGCTTACATGGTTCTTGAACCATTTCGCAAATCCTGCCATAACCAGTTTGTCAATGTTTCTTGGATTTTGCGGCAGTAAATCCTCTTTGTAGATGCTGCACAACATAGTGATCGCGTCAAACATCTAAATATATAAGAATGTGCTGCAAGTTTAGTAGATTACGATGTATAAGCTGCAGTACTGCACTTACTTGATATAAGGTAGTATCTCAGGACAGTTATTCAACACATGCCAAACCATTTTGTCCAAATCTTTAGGTTTGTCCTCTTGTCGACTCTTCCCTGTAACTCAAACAGAATAATCGAAAACATTGAGCCCGGGATTGTCTTCACCCACCTTTTTGCTAAGATGATCAGCTGTTTCAATGTATTTTGAGCAGGATGTCAACGCTTCTGTAGCAATGTAGGCCTCTACAATGGAACCCTCAGGTCTAGCTCTGTTCCTAACATAGCCCTTGAAAGTGCCTAGCCGCCTTTCAATAGGGTACATCCAACCATACTGTACTGGACCTCTAAGTAGTGCCTCATCAGGTAGATGAACAGCCAAATGCACCATCACATCAAAGAAGGCTGGAGGATATATCTTCTCAAGGTCGCATAGGATAGTTGGTATCTTGTCTCTAAGACGCTCCAAAGCATCTATCCTGATATTCCTACTGCAGAGTTCCCTGAAGAATTGTCCCAACTCTGCAACTGCTCTGTATAAGTCAGGGTGGCCCAATCCTCTAAGGATAACAGGTAAAACCCTTTGAAGTAGGATGTGACAGTCATGAGTTTTCAACCCGTGTACCTTGTTTCCATCTGCACTGACTCTCCTTTCAAGGTTGGAAGCAAATCCATGTGGGAATCTCACACGTGACAGGACCTCGCAGAATTCTTTTCTTTTTACCTTGTCCAAGACGTACAGAGCTGGTGCCATATCCCGTGGTTTACCTTCATCTTGCACCTGCAAATCCTTTCTGATACCCAGGTGTGTCAAATCAATCCTAGATTTTAAGGTATCTTTCGTCTTGCCTTCAATATTAAGAAGTGTGCCGGTAATGCTGTCACATATATTTTTCTCGATGTGCATCACATCATGATTATGCCGCAGATCCAAATCTTTCCAATACTCCAAGTCCCACAAAGTGGAGCTGTGGGTAAACAATAATCTCTCTTCTACCTTGCCACACTTTCTTTTTCCGCTACCATTACCAGGATGGTTTCCTGGTGTAATATGCCTGACCTTCTCTAATTCCACTTGCAGCTCATCGGCGGTGAGCCTCTTTGGCGCATCACGGTTTTCATGCTTTGCATTGAACACATGTCTTCGGTATTTTTTAGGATGCAGCTTGTCCTTGGCAAGGAAACGGCGGTGTCCAATGTAGCAGATCTTGCTAAGTATTGCGTATGACAGCGGATTCCTGTCACAACGAACACATGCATTGTAACCATGTGTCGTTCGCCCTGACATAGTGCCCAAAGCCGGATAATCATGGATGCACCAAATTATAACAACACGCAGAAAGAAATCAGCTGGTGGGCTGCTATATAGGTCTCGAGTGAGAACACCCTTCCATAGCTGTTGAAGTTCCTCCACAAGAGGCTCCATGAACAAATCAAAATCCTTTCCAGGACTTTTTGGACCTGGGATGAGCAAGGCCATCATGTAGTTTGATTTTTTGGTGCAGACATTTGGAGGCATGTTGTAAGGGATAACAAGCACTGGCCACATGCTATATGTGGCGCTCTGGTGGCCAAATGGGTTAAATCCATCTGAAGCTAAGCCAAGTCTAATGTTTCTCGGGTCAGCAGCAAACTCTTTGTGTTTATCATTGAAGCTTTTCCACTCACTACCATGAGATGGATGGCTCATTACATTCTGATATTTGTACTCCTGGTTCCTAGAATGCCACAATACATCCTCTCTTGTTTCAGCATCATGAAACAACCTCTGCAATCTTGGTGTAATTGGAAAATGTCAAAGAACATTATGAGGAATCCTCTTCACAGCATCGCCATCTTTCCATCTTGATGATTTGCATTTCGGGCATTCACTTAAGTTGGCATAATCCTTCCGGAACAGAACACAATTATTCTTACAAACATGGATCATATCATATCCAATTCCAACTGCACGAAGGAAATTCTTCATTTTACTGTAGGTGTGTGGCAGCTCAGACGCATCTGGGAAAGATTTGCGGAAAGCAGCCAACATCGCATCAAATGATTTGTTGGTCATTCGCTCAGATGTCTTCACCTGAAGAAAGGTGACCATAGCTGAGAATACTGACAGCTTATTTCCTGGGGTGATAGCAACATTGCATTGTTCCAACATGCGGGCCCACCGTTTTTCTTCTGCAGGTGAAAGTTCACGGAATGCATGAGCATTTCGTAGCATTGTTTCAATGTTGGTCAAACTCACTGGCTCCGCCACCACCACCTCCTCCTCCTCTTCCACCTGAGCATCAGGCAGATCAAGATGGTGATCTGCTGCTTCCACGTAGTCAATAACATTGATGTTCATAGCTTCACCATGATCAACCCACCTAGTATATGTGACCGACATCCCATACAAGTGTAGATGATTTTGCACAGTTGACTGGGGTCTTGTAACTGAATTCATACAACTGCTACACGGGCAGAGCACATCTGATTTCGGACCATCGTACTCAGCTCTGATAAAGTTCATGCAGTTTTCAACCCCCTCGACATATGCAGCGGAGAATCTTCGAGCAGAAGTTATCCAAGTCCTGTCCATCTGTTAGACATACAAATTAGTTCTTCTACTAAATATTACAGGAAAAACATATATGCTTTTTTATGAAGTCCAAAAAAAATACCTAGGTCGATGTCTAAAGCTATGGCAAGATATTTGGACGAGCAGATCTAAGTAACGAAATATATGTAAAGCTAATTTAGCAAACAGATTTGAGTGTCAAATTATGGCAGGCTGTTTCAGCAGTCAATGAGGCCGAGCACACAACCATCGAACTATCAAAGGCCATCGCAGCAACAAAGATCGAGTATAAAACGGTGTAGAGCTATTTCACCTAACAGATTGGCTACTAGACCATGGCAATCTACGTCACAATAAATATATGGCAGGATATTTTAGCAACTAATCGGCCTTGGCATGCCATCTCAGCTAAGTAGATTGAGTGCAGAATAGGGCAAGGAAGCTTCTTAAGCAGAGCATATTGACAGTAAACTACTTTGGCAAACAGTGAGATTAACAGCGTCTATCAGTTAACATTCAGCGCTACACCGACATGAACGGGGCCTCAGTCTAGAATGCGGGTACCGTGGGAGAAGCTGACCGCCGTGCATCTCCACACGAACGTCGCCAGCGGTGGCGGCGCTGACCGCCGTGCGCCTCCACAAGAACGTAGCCAGAGGTGGCGGCGCAGCTAGAGGACGACAGTCTACGAGAGCGTACTGTGGGAGCGAGAGGATCGCCGAACCGCGGCGCCGACGTATCGGCGCGGCGGGGAGGGCGGCTTTGGCGGAGCGAATGGAGTGGAGGGGGATAGGGGGGAAGGGGGGTTTGGGGAATATTATTGGCTAGTTGGCCGAAGGGCGGTTGAATCGGATTTGGGGGGAATTTTTGGGTGTGGGGGGGGAGGATTTTCGCGCGGTGGGCGGGGGGAATTTGGCGCATGGTCGGTTTCTCCAAGTGCAGTCCCACATGTCAGTGAAGATGCAAGCCAAAGTGCGTTCCGTTTGCGTGAGCCGTGTGCAGGACCGAACGTGTGTGGGGTGCAATGCGACCGCGACAGGAGTGCTGTGAGTGTACTGCCTTTTTTCCTTTTAAACTAGGTGCTTCGCCCCCTCAAAAATTTTTTTTTGCTTCACGCGATCCATCGATACTACTACTAGTAATCCGGTAATCCCGACTAAAACGGCGTGGCCGAGTCTTTTCCCGCGCGATATGCGATATGCTGGGAGGTTGGCTTAGTTGGGTTTTTTAGGACGAGTAATGCTACAACTACGTAATCCCAGTTACGTAATTAATGTAATGTGAAACGTGTGAGCTGTTGATTGTAGATTGGGGGGAGGGAGGGGCCCACCACCATGAAAATCAGGGGAGGAGAGAGAGAGGCAATTTACGTTAACCCTTTCGTAGGTTCCCATAGATGTAGAAAGATATGAAATGCGTGAATGTGTAGTGGACGTACTATTGGAGTGCCTAAGATAATTTGTGTATGTATAGACCCTGTGTGTTTATTTTACTTCGCATGTTAGATTTGTCTCGGTTCAATAAAAAGTAGAGTTGGTGATGATGGTGTGCCTGTCATCCTGCAATATAGGTCGTCCGATCTATATCTAACGGATAGGAAGGAAACTATGACAATTTACCCGCACTCCTCTCCACATTTGCAGATAAGGCTTTCCCTCGTTCATCCTTTTCTCCCACAAGATCTTGATCTTCTGTGCAACGCACGGGCATCTTGCTAGTACTCCTACAATATGTATATTACTAGGAAAAATGCTCGTGCGTTGCCACGGGAGACACAATTGATGTGTATTTAAATTTAGTTAGAATTAGATGAGCAAAACACAATGATAGTTCATGCGAAATTTAATGCGCACCAAAATTTTAGACCCACACAATAGTAAGTTATATATGGATTCCAAATGAACTTGAATTCTCTATATAGAGCTATGATTCATCGTCATATTCTAAGTTAAAATAGAGTTGGTTATCTTCTCCCGACTTGAAATATATTCCATGATGGTTGTAGATGTGGTGTTGGCATGTGCTAGTGGCTGGTGAGCACCAATTGTCAGCGATCCGTGCCGCTGTCACACAATATTAACAAAATAAAAAAGTGGAAATACTGGCATTTTACACAAAGAATTCTAAAAAACAAAAATAGTAGGTATCAAGCTGTAGAGGTCCTAAAACATGGTTTCAATTGTAATAAGGAGAAGACGTACTGCCTTATCTCTCTAAATAACATTAATATTAATAAAAAGCATAAATAATGAGATGACATGGCTGATTGACATATTAGTACATTTTATGGAAGACTTTAATTGACTTGGTAGCATGTGATTTGCTTTTATTATTGGGCCTGTAAAGATCGATAGGAAAAAATGTTGTTAGCGTCGATACAAACGGCCATCATTGCAATTGAAGAAACAAAAAATTGTACATTTCTAGAGACACATTGTTTTAATTCTTCTTTTTTGTCACCATTGTGGTGGTCAAGTTTGTCCGGATCACACAATCCTCCTCAACCATCTTCAAATATTCAGCTCATAATCAAATCATTCCTTTTCGGATCATACAGTCAACCGTCTTCAAATATTTACCCCGCAATAAAATCCTTCCTTTTAATTATTAGCCTCACATAATCCCTTGTTAAGGATCCGATCCATTTAAATATTCTGGCAAGCTCACCCACAATCCTTCCTTACCTTATTAAGGATCCCATCCATTCAAATATTCAGCCGAGCCCACACCATTATTAAGGATCCCATCCATTCAAATATTCTGCCGAGCCCACACCATCCTTCCTTTATATTCTTCCGAGCCCACACCATCCTTCCTTTGAATTAGCCGCATATATTTAGCCACAATAATTAGCTACCCTTTTTTCAGGGCTGTTTGTTAATTACTGCGGCAGCTGGTGTATTAACTGGTTTGGATGTGTTCAAAATTGCGAGGTGGGACTATTCTTCACGTAATATGTTTATATCAGTTGGTTGTCCTGGCCGAAAGAATTAGACAGATCCCAGGCTCGATTCTGCATTGTAGTAGTTTTTCTTTTCTTTCTCTAATACCGAAGATAAGAAAGCTTGCACGCAGCCCATAAGGAAGGCCCATGTTTTTGCGGCTAGTTAGATGGGCTGGCGTGGCTGCCGGTACCCGGACGTACAATTCTTTTAAAATCCGATCGAGGAGAGGAGACGTGAAGAAAATAGTACCACCTCGTAGGAACCGGCAAAAGAGACCACGTAGGGAAGAAGTGGAAAAAAAAGAATGACGGTGAACCCGGAGACTCAATCCGTGCTTTATTATTAGGGAGAGATTGTGAAAGTTCATATACACCGACCGAGATTAATGCAAACACGGCAGATTTTCATTACATTTCGAACTTTTATAGGATAGAAAAATAAAAGAAACCCGACCCTAAACCTATTCTACGGCGGCGACCGACGTCCTCCATCTGCGATCTCTATGTACGGGTGCGGGGTTCAAGACCCGTGAAGTGAAGGTGCGGTCTCCGGCGAGGAAGAGTAGAACACGGGATACGGACCGGCCAGTTGGCACACCATGGCCTACCGCCTCCCATGCCCTACTCATCCTCGGAGGAGTCCCCGACCTTCGCTGTGCCGGACATTGGACGGCGGCAAGTAGGACGCGTGGCTGACGGTGCTCCCGTCGTCGGCCGCCAGCGTGGCCACCGCTTGTGCGGTCGCGTCCGCGTCCGGCTACGCCGCTATTGCGTCGCGAGAGGCGACTTGAGCGAGGGCGGCGACCTCGAGCTTCATCCCCGAAGACAAGCTCTCCCGCAGAGCGTTCGCACTTGCGGTCATGGCGGATGTGGTGCCAGGTAGGAGGACGATGCGCTATGGTGTGGAGGTTAGCTGGGCGTTGCCGCTTTAAGTAGCGCATTCCGGTGAGGCCAAGCGTCCGGGTGCGTCATTAAGTTGCCGGAGTTGGTTCCTCGGGCACCGAGCCTCTTAACGACGACATACGAACGGACGGCATGAATGCGGGCAGCTGGCGCCGGCTGGGAGCGCACCGCGCGACGGCGCGAGGGACGAGGGTTTTGGTGTGCCAGGGTAGTCAGCTGCGGTCGTGGCAACATTGGAGATGCCCTTTGCTCACATGCGATCCCCGCATGTCATTGAAAAAGCAAGACGACCCGGCATGGTCTCAGGTCCAGAGGATGCAGTTGGCCGCACTACACCACTCCGCGGACGCGTCGCGGTGCCCCGTGCATCCTCGACGAGTCGGGTGTTGGGGTGTGTTTGGATTGTGGCCAAAGTGCACCTTACCAAAATTTTGGTCATGACCCAAAGATTGGTCTTTGTTTGGATGGTTACCATTTTCTTGGCATGCCAATGAACTTTAGCCAACTCAAATTCATTTTTCTTGCCAATGTCGGCCAAATCATGGGCAACCAATACCTCAACCAAAATTTTGGTCATGACCCAAAGATCTATCTTTGTTTGGATGGTTGCCATTTCTTTGGCATGCCAATGAACTCTAGCCAACTCTAGTTCATTTTTCTTGCCAATGTTGTCCAAATCATGGGCAACCAATACCTCAACCAAAATTTTGGCTACCCAATGCTTTGACGGGGCAACCTTGGGCACAAACCAAACATACCATTGGTCGTGCCACAACACTAACGCCACCCTCGGCACACTGAAACCGACCGTGTCTAGCTATGATATGAGTGTGTCGCTCACCGTGGTCGCCGTGTCCAGAGGTGGTGCTGGAGCTGCGCCCCGTTGTTGGCCCCAACGACCCACATGAACGGTTGTCGGTGGCGAGGAGGTCGTGGGACAGCTCCTCCATTGGACTAGTCTGCGCTACGTCGTCCCGACGGGTGTGCCCCACATGTCGGTTTCCCTGTTTTCCCGGCCATATTCGAGCGTCAGTGCTCCGCGTTGCGCATTAGGCCTTTCACTATGTAGGCCAAGCGAGACAACTTATTGTTTATTTGAGCCGTTCAAGTATAATCATGTGGCGTTTGCTTATTTCTCATTCCTCTCCAACCCTCTTCTCCATCGATCATGTCGCCCTCCAGTCGAGTCCATCCTCCTGCATGCCTCATTTGAACATTCCGCCGAGTATCATTCGCATGTACCCACCCTAGTCCTCTTTCAATAGATCTCCGGACCCCGTGATGAAATCGAGAGGGGACGAGTGGGGGCACGTGATACCTAAGGCGGATTCAAAATTTTGACCCGGTGATCATAGCATCTGCAAATCATATATAAAGGGTATTCAATGTTCGTTTCGTTTTTGAACGTACAATATACTCCCTCCTATCCTTTCTAGTTTACATATAAGTTTTATGTGTAGTCAAAGTATCTCTACTTTGATCAAAAAGGTATCAACATTCAACAACGCCCAATCAATATTGTTAGATTCGTACGTACTCCTAGATTTGTACTCGAGATGGTTTCCAATTTGACTATTGACAAGATTAATAGTACATGAGATGTATAATGTGAAAATTATATCATTGGAAACTCCTTTCACATACTAATTTGACCGTATGCTTTGTGTAAGTTGCATGTCATATATTATTACTCTAACATTTGGTCAAAGTTAGCCTCGAAAAATGCATTAGACCCTGTATGCTTTGTGTAAGTTGCATGTCATATATTATTACTCTAACATTTGTGTAAGTTGCATGTCATATATTATTACTCTAACATTTGGTCAAAGTAGTATAGTGGAAGTGGATCCTCTGACGTAGGTATCCCTGCCTTACCCTCCCTTTCGGTCACTTACTGGCGGACCCCATGCTTGCTAGGCCCATCATATCAGTTACTCAATGGGTTTGGCCACGTTAAGGGATCCTCATCCGTAGTATACTCCCTCTGTTTTTATTTACTCCGCATAAAACGAAGGGAGTGGTGGTATAATAAATGACGCAGGCGGGGGAGGGGGAGGGACGTCGGTTTGCTCTCAACTACGGTCCCACAAGTGAGCGAAAACACAAGACGAAGCGCGTTCCATTCGATGAGCGACGTGGAGGGTCCAGCGTGCCGGGCTGCAACGTGAACGCGACAAGAGCGATGTACAGTCAAAACCGATTGACCGGTTGTCACCGGAACCACTATTCACACCAGAATCTTCGCTGCTCGGCCTATGCCGGCCACTGCCCTAAAACCACACCAAATCTCCAGCCCATTCCCCCATCTTTCGATCCCCTAGCCCGCATCAAGCGTCCCCTAGTTCGCTGGAAAGCCATGGTGCGCCGCAAGATCCCTTACTACAAGATGTTGACGCTGGAGCGCCGCGCAGAAATCGCGGCGGCTGTCAGCGCCACAGACCTCCGTTCCCAAGCTCGCTTTGCGGCGGGCCAATCCCCAAGTTCTCTGGAGCCAAGCTACGAGGAGGAGGAAGCCGATCCAATGTTCATGGCGGAGGTCGCGGCGCAGAAGGCCCCCGATGGGTATGAGACGATGGACGTCGACTTCGTGCCGGCGTCCGAGTCCCCCATGGTGCAGGCGGACCAGCGGTTCAACATGGCAATACTAAAGGAGGACTGGGAGGCAGAGGCTCAACTCGACGCGGAGCGGGCGCATGCCGCTGCCATCGAGGCTCTCCTGCAGGCCGAACCGGATGTCGTGCATGTGAACCGGGTGGCGGAGGCTCAACTTGAGGAGGAGCGCGCGGATGCCGCTGCCATCGAGGCCCTCCTGCAGGCGGAACCGGACATCCTGGACTTGAACCGGGCGGCAAAGGCTCGACTCGACGCAGAGCGCTCGGATGCCGCTCTCAACGACGCCCTCCTGCAGGCGGAACCGGACGTCCTAGACTTGAACCGGGCGGCGGAGGCTCGACTCGACGCGGAGCGCGCGGATGCCACTGCCATCGAGGCCCTCCTGCAGGCGGAACCGGATGTCCTCGACTTGAACCGGGCTGTGCTCTCGTCCGTGCAGAGCGCCCGCACGCTCCGCTTGAACGAGTAGCTGGAGGCCGTGGACAACCACGGTGCGGATACACACGTCGGCAGCGACGGCTGGTTCGCGCCGGCAGCCAAAGACGACGAGGCCGTCTCTTTCCGCGAGCAGTGATAGTTTTTCTTTATGTTGTTGTTTTTATGGATCTTTTGCTGTGTAAAACATATATTTGTTATGCAAGTCGCCTGACTTGGGTCCGTCTATCATTTCAGGCGGTTGGATGAATATCCTACGTCTCCTAACCCTTCTTTCCTTCTTCCTCACCTCTTCTTCTTCCCCATCAGACCACCGCACGGGCCGTACGGATACTCCCCAACATGCGGTTGGATAAACATACTCTATAAACAAAAATTATGTGTCAGCGATAGGATGGCTGAGTTTGGTTTGTTCACATGCGACAGCACGTGGCAATGAGGGTGCGTTCCCTTGGTTGGGTTTGCGGCGTGCATGAGCGATTGTGTGAGGGTGCGGTGCGACCGCGGCGTGCAGGAGCGACCGTGTGAGGGTGCGGTGCGACCGCGACAACCATGCGCAAGTGTACCTCCTTCTCATTTTGAAAACTTTAGGTAAGCTTGGCAAAAATGTGTGGCGAAGTTTGGCAATGCAAGGCCTAAACCCAAACAAGATAAGTACGTACGTACTAGGAGTACTAGTCTCTTCCTATAATCTATCCCTAATAATAAAACACGGATTGACTCCGTGGATTCACCGTCACAATACTAGTCTCTCCCTATAATCTATCCCTAATAATAAAGCACAGATTGACTCCGTGGATTCACCGTCACAATACGTTTCTTATCGTGAATTTACGCCATGGATTCACCGTCACAATACGTTTCTTACCGTGAATTTACGCTTTAAGTTTTTTTTAGGGTAAAATCTATTTTAAACCTTGAACTCGTAGAGCTTGTCCGAACTGAACCCTGACGTCTAAATCCCTGAAATCGGCACCCTCACCTTTTTTATCCCAGTTAATATCAACCTTGAATTTGTTTGGCGCATCAGGAAAATATCAATCCCGCCCAGGATCAAAGTCTAGTATCGCTGACGTCCATGCTCCACATGTCGTATACATCCTCAATCCCCTCCGCTGCATCTGAAATCAGCGCTGGTCCAGCCTCTGCCTCACCCACTTCCTCCTCAACTGCGCCACTGCCGGCCGCCAATGGCGCCTCGACGTTGCCGAATTAACCAGAGAGGTGCACGACGAGCGCGTACATCGCTGTACGGGCCTGCTCGACTTCGTGCTCGAGTCCTCGGTAATCACATCAGTTGGCGACTACGTGCTGCGGCGCGCCATGAACCTGGTGACCAAGGTGCTCGGGTTCTTCCTTGAGACGTGTCTGGCATGCTCCCGGCGGCGGCATGCCGGCGGAGCACGACAAGATGAGGGTGCGGTTCCATCTCACCAGGGGAGAGCTCACGAGGGACCTTGTGCACTTGTACATGCACGTGCGCCAACTGCATCTTGATTGTGAGGAACAAAGCTCGGAGCTGGTTCCGCCGTAGGACGATGACCGTGTCAGCGCATGCCACCATGGGCAATTACGCACAGCCTCAAGACGCCGAGTCGTCGCCGAGTACTCTGCGGCGAACACTATTGTGCAAAGCTGACTCGCACGATTTTGGTATTCTAGCGTATTCACGTAAGCTGACTTTGAAGCCGGTGGACATGTGGATGGATTTTCCATGAGCTAGCTAACGTATGTAATGACTTACACGCCGGCTAGCTTGATCGATCTGTACCGGCGGAACTCAGCTAGCTGCCGTTCAATGGACGCGCGAGTACGCCCGAGAGCACGGCCTCTGACTCGGCTTCGGCATCTCGGCGGGTGTCGGAGCATGCCGTGGAGTTTGCCATGGATCGCAGTGCTGGCTGTTGCAGCATCGCTCGGCGAGCTCGGCGCGATAGCCGAGGGGAAGAAGATGGATATGGCTTGCAGTGAACCTGTAATCCTGCCCGGGATTGCAGTTTTCCAGTGCGACAAACAGGTCTAGGATCGGTGTAGGGTTGATTTTGACCGGGATCAGATAGGTGAGGGTATCGATTTCAGGGATTAAAAGGTTGAGGTCCGATTCCGACCAGCTCTAGGAGTTTAAGGTTTAAAACAGACTTTACTCTTCTTTTTACCTACATCCGAGGTGGTATTATTCTCTGACCTTTTTGCTTTTTTGGGTGATGTATGTCCGTCCGACAATTGATCCAGTCTATGCTTTGTAGGGCTGGATCCTATTTGGCGCACTCAGTGCCGAATACAGCGTTAATCGTACAGGACGCACATCTCCCCATGCGGGCCAGCCCACATTCCTTTTTTTTCTAAACTGATGCAAAAAATCAAGTGCGAGGACGAGGATTCGAACCCGCGATCTAGCGGTTAAGTGTGCCACGCCATAACCACCACGCCACGTGCCATTGTGCGGTCAATTTCATTTTCTTACCTCTTTTCTTCTGTCTTTTTATTCTTTTTCTAAAAAGGTTACTGGATTTCATGAACAATTTTTCAACTTTAACGAACATTTCCAAAATTGGGGATCGAGGCCACCACCTTCTTCCTCTCTTCCTTCACCATGAGCAAGAGCAAAAAAGCAGGGAGCCGATGCCGCCACAGCACCACGGACGTTGTCGCATCGCCGCCGCCTTCCAGGTCACTGGTCGCCGTCGCCCGTCCCGAGCCGTTCCTCGCCGGCGGGGCGCAGCAGTCGGCGCCCGTCCTCCTCTGTGACCGACGCCGACCATGCTGCCATGGACCGTCTCAGGTCGTCCCTCGCCGGCGGGGCGCCCGTCTGATTATTTTGTGTTTCCAAGGTTTTCCATCGCCGGCGCGGCGCCCGTCTGATTATTTTGTGTTCCCAAGGTTGCATATGTCCCGTGCTCAGGATTCCTTCAACAATTAGAGATTTTTTTTCCTCCTTTGGCTTTGATCAATTTCATCCTTTTCATTCCTTTTTTGGCTTTCCTTCCTTTATTATTCTGTCAGATTTGAACGGTCCCATGAGAGCTTGCCTTCCTTAATTAGAGATTTGGGTTTCCTTCCTTTGTTCTTCTCTCAGATTTGAATGGTCCCCCATGAGTGCTGCTTAGTTCTCACACCCTTCGCTCATTAATTCATGTGACAGCTGCTTGACAACAAGAAAACTTAAAAGTGTATATAAATTGGGAGGATTTAATGTAAGGAGGCGAGGTGGGACTATATTATGCATAATAGTAATTTTTTGTCTCTCCTTATGTGGGTCGGCTTCATTGAGCCCAGTGCAGGCTGCCTCCGCCTTGCCTTACGTGGATAAGTGGGCCGGCTTGGAAATATAACATCAGCCCAAAAGCTCATCGCTCGAAGGGAGTAGTTTAACCTACGAAGGAGACGAGACCTCCTCTCCGGTGCCTTATGCGCCCGTCCGCTTAGCGGGCGCTCGCACGCAGCCTCACATGGGTCGGCCCAGGTAGCACGCTCTCTTCCTTTCTTCGCTTCGATCGCTCGCTCATGTTTCCTTTGTTCGTTGTTTTTTTTGGTGTTCATCCTTTCGTTCACAAAACTGAAAACACATGAATCTGAAATTTACGAATCTGAAAAACAGTTCATGAATTTCCGAAAGTTCATCAATTTTGAACACATAAAAAATGAAAAAGTTCATCGGATTTGAAAAAAGTTCATCGGATTTGAAAAAGTTCATCAGATTCGAAAAAAAAGTTCATCGGATTTGGAAAAAAGTTGAATCGAGAGCCTACGGGGGAGGCCTTGAAGTAAAGTAGTGGCTACCGTTGAGAGGGGGACTGGGAGTGCTGCTCATGGTGGTAGTTCCCCGCTGGATAGGGAGAAGGAATCGAGAGTGTGGGAAGAGCAATGGGGGAGAGACGAGGATGAGGGACGCTAAGAAGATATCGCAGGGACAGACATCGGTTCGTCTAGGGTCAGACGACACTCGTCGGCCCCGCGAGAGGGCTCGTGGAATCGTTGTAGACAGATGCAATGGGCACCCGAGCGGGCTGGACACGGGAGTGAATGAACTAGACATATGCTGGTCGGTGATTGGATTGCTAAAATCTTAAACGTTTAACCCGCGGTACTAATTTAAGTGGTATGCGGTCAATAAACGTTTCGTTCGTGGGCTGACGCACGGGCTCTCCTCCCCCCGCGCAGCGCCCCCGAGCTCCAGATCGGGAGGGGAGCTCCCGATCCAGAGCCCCTAACCGCCGCGCTGCCTTCGCGCTCGGCCTCGCCACCGGCCGCCGCGCCGCCGTCGACCATAGCCGGACCTCCACGTCTCGCGCCCCCTCTTATGGTTGGCCCTCTTCTCCGTTTCCTTCCCCTCTGTTTCTCTCCCTCACACAAGGATTGCCTGTCCCCTTCTTCTACAGGATCAGCCATGGCCACCGGCCGCCGCGCCGCCCACCACGACGAGCTGCTCAGCACTCTCCTCGCCGCCGCGGGCAACGGCCGGGAGGAGGAGGAGGACGCGCGGGAGGCGCGGCAGCATCAGAATCAACGCGTCGAATCCGGCCTCGGCTTACGGCGACACGGACGTGGATGCTCTGGTTGCGACCGCCGTGCTCTATGCCCCGACCCTGCTCGCCGAGTCCGTCCGACCTGCTGATCTCGCCGGCCAGCGACGGGAGGAGGGTGGCAAGCTGAGCCGGAGGAGAGCGAGGCGTCCACGTTACTTTAAGTGCAAAGCAGAGAAACACACACACACTCAGGCACGAGCACAAGCTCTCCTCGCCTATGGGTACGGCGCCGCCGCCGCCATGCGCGGCCGCGCGGAGCGGAGGCCGTGATGGCAAGGCAGCCCTTTGGAGTCGCTCCTCCCTGACCAGGCCCAACCCCGCTCCACCAGCTCGACCTCCTATTTCCTTCCCAATGCCGGGCACTGCCCGCTCTCCTCTCTGATTTCCGGCATGGAAAACCCTCTTCTCCGACTTTCGGCCTCTCCCCGACCTCTGGCCGGTGCTGCGGGACATATACAACATCTGCCCTCCATGCCATTGCAACTTCCAGCCTCGACGTCCATCGCCTTCTCTAGATCCAGCGGCCATCTGCACGGCTGCACGCCAACTGTTCGGTCAATTGACCCAACAGACACGAGGTGTTTTTCTTTTTTTTCGTTCCTTTGGTGTTCCATCCAGCACTAATGTGAAGGTCTTCGTTCAGATGCTACTCATGTTCTGTACATTCTAATTGATTATATTAGCCTAGAGAATGGAGAGAAAGAGGAGAAGTTGTCTTCAGCACCATACTGAACTATTGAAGCAACAGGAAGATGAGTGTATCATGCAAGAGGAGATCCTGGCCGCCGTCCTGTGCCTCGGCGACCAGTATGACCATGTCCTCGCGTGCCTCCTGCTGGTTGATCCGGTGCCAGCAACTGTCATCTTCCCAAAATTTAACTGGACATTTGAATGTTCTTAATTTTTTTTCTTCTGAAATGAACATAGCTGTGAGTTTTTTTTATGGTGAAATCAAGTTCTGACGGAATTTACAATATACTTTGTATTGTTGTTTTTTAGGTCTTACACACCTCATGTACCCAGGGCCATCCACACCCATTTTGACCGTTCATTAGATGTTTATCGGTTAGCAGGGGAGGCCATGAACAATCTTTAAAAAAACCCAGGTTTGTAGCGTTAAACACATGCTCCGGAAATGCTATACATGTTCTCTTATTTGTTCTTTTGGTAATCTACTTCACCACTGACTCAATTGTTGGTTCAACCAGTCTTTGTTGATTGAGTTCTTGATATTAGCGAATATTTTTCTGACCGGCAGGTGCAAGTGCTGAGTTACAACGCGACATCGACGACACAAAAGCCAGTATGTTTGAGCTAAGGGAACGAGCTACGGACAGTACCACCCGGCTGCCCCAGCACTTAAGCTGACTGTCCAATTCCACTTTCATCCATGGAGGCTGCGGTTTAATTCTCAGGTTTGGCAACCTTTTCTCTCTACGGCTGAGTGTTGTAGTCCTGTCAAATGAAGCAGTGTTGTTTTTGCAATATAGAACAGATATATAAGGTGCTTCCAATTTCTTAATCCCAGAATTGACGAGACCTTATTTAGTTTGGACTCATAATAATGTGTCAATTAGAAATAGAGCATTGTCATTATCACGACGGATGGATGTATATCATATGTTCTCTTGTGTTGTATTTTGGTGAGAAAAAAGGAGAAATATGAGAGGAACAGAGAGAGCAGAGAGAGAGGCTCACATCACTGAACCCTTTTGGATTCTAATGCAAGGTTGGATAATATGAAGTTTTTTGGCTTATCGTTGCGCCTCATGTTTCCGACCTCGCGTGGCTGTACACTTCTCGTACTCGACTGTTCGCTGGAACTTTGTCTGACCTGAGGTACATACTGCAGTGTCATCAATTTGCATCTGTCATCAAAGACTACTTTTGTCTATCATTTAAATTGCCACGAGGATTTGAAATTCATTCTTCTTACTTTTTCAGATAATATAGTATATACTAATTTTGTTCAAGTATATACTACTTTTTATCACTTTTACTTTTTCTCACCGGATGCATGCATGCTTCTCCTCACAGGTTTCCCTTGGTTCAGTACTTAATTTTTTTGGTGTATACTTTCTCCTCGGCAGTGAAGTATATGTACGACAAGACAGAAAGAAACATATACTGTTGATCGATACTGAAACACACCATACAGAAAGGCCCTCTCTTCTATACCCCTTTGCGAAAAATAGTATACTATCATTTGAAAAGAAAACACACCATACACTCCTTTGTGACAATGAGTATACACTGATCGTTATTGCCAGTATCATAGGTATATACTCTGAGAATAGTTGTATATATCCCATTTGAAAAAATAGTATGTATATACTCCTTAAAAACTACTCCATATCGTTTAATTGTTTTTACATAAGACTATCCGTCGAGATACAATAACTAATTAGTATTTTAATAACTTGAATTGCATGGCTTGATCGCTCTGCTTGGGTCTTCTCTTATGTATGAGTGCACCATGTGCGGGTTAATTTTTTTGGGTCTTCTAACTCTCTGGGATAATTTGCATCTCTATTTGTGCTAATTGGCAAGGTGCATGAATAATGATTTATCTAAGGTTTTTTGCTTAACGGAAAGGCCTTTTCAGTTAAAAAACCCTACTGATTTGATCAACAGAATATGCCTCTATTTTTAAATAGCAGTAGTTCCTCTCAACTTCTACTTATTTAATTGACTATTTTGGTGTCAAGATCCAATAGCCTTGCTGTTAGTTAATGCTATTTATATTTTCTTCCAACAAAGTGTTTACGGCCAAAAAACTCGTCATTTCCAGCAAAAACAATGGCTCGCTCCCGCCAGGCCGCAGCAAAAGTTTTGGCCGGTCCCATAAAAAATAGTTCCAGCAAAAAAGATTGTTGTCCCGGTCATAGGTATTGTATGATTCCACTCTACTCCTCTGTAGTTATTTGGCTGAAGATGTGCATTAGTGGTTGGCTGTGATAATACATATAGTAAGATTGCATGTTATGCTTAGCAGAGCTTAGCGGAAATTTGCTAGAGGAGTTGCAACAGCCTTGATCAAATATTATTTTCATTATTCCTTCTTGGTTTTAGATAATCTTCATCGAAATTTGCTAGAGAAGTTGCAACAGCTTTGGTCAAATATTATTTTTATTATTCCTTGTTGGGTTTAGACAATAAAGTAGAGAATCGAAATCCTTCTACTATATGTGTACCTGTAATAGAGCAACGCTTGTTGCAGCTAGCTGCAGGAAGGACCAACTTGACTTGATGGGGATACAATCACCAAGAAAGATTCATACCTGAACTTACCTTTATGCATTGCACGAACTACCAAGATATTGTATCTTCCTGTATGATCCATAACTCATAGACACATGAGTAGCGATGGGATACTATTTGGTATGAACAACATCATCGTGTTGCAATTCTAACATGTATTCGTTGAACTTATTTATCCACATAATAGTGATGCATCTTACGTATCTGTCTATTGTATCTGAATCTAAATTGTAATTAACTCCTTAATTTGCCTTCAACAGGATTGATATTTAAATTAACCATTTTTTATAATGACAATGAACATGTCATTTCTAAGCACTGGCATGCACTTTTTATTTCATGTCGATAACACGGTGATGCTTCGCGAAATGTTTGAACAGGGTAGATAGCCATTCAACTAGGGGGAGCTGATTTTTCCCCGTTGCAATGCACGGGCACTTTTGCTAGAAGTAGAGGCATTTATTAACTGAAGCAAAGTCGCTCTGTCTTTATCATGTCAATAGGCAATTGTGCCTACAAATTAGACAATAGGGGGGATTTAGCAAGTCACCGGCTCTGAAAGCATAAAAAATAATTCAGTATATAGGCGACTACTCGATTTTGAAGAGGTACTTCTTCAAAAAAGATAGTACGTGAGCCTTTTCTAAGCTGTAGGATATCATAGTCTGCTCTGCTAGCTGTAAATTGTAAGATAGGTGGCTGCATGTCTCATATTCCCGCTATTTACATGCTCGACACTGAGATAACCATCTCATCGGCTTCTGGTAAGCTCCCTCTCGACATGCTTGCATACCGGACAGTTTTGGTGCATTTGTAGTAGCTCGTATCAATGGTTTCAGCTCTGCTAAACAATGGGTTCAATTATTTCATTAGTCTTAGCTACTGTGATTTGATAAGGAATATACTAACAAATTTTGTTTGGTTCACTTGAACTCCGCCCCTTAAAGAGGTACTATATCTTATCAAGCCTGCGAGACACTGAGCACTCCTCCCTATCCGACCACAATTCTTCCAACCCAGTACAGTAGCTCAAGGCGTCATCGATGGTCTAGCAGCGACCCGTAGCAACGCACGGGCACATTTACTAGTGTTAAAAAAGAAAGACGGGGTTTTCCTTCGCGGGATTTAATCGATACAAATCCTTGTTTCACGTGTCAGTTAATGCGTATTTTTTTTCTCTAAAGACCAAAGAGCTAACCATCTCACTCCTCATCGCTTGATTAATGCAGCGCCATGCAAATCAACCTTCTCATTTTCGCATGCATGCAGGGGATATTAATGTCCTTGGTTGCTAATCCCATCAATTTTGCCTTGGTTAGTGTTAGTGGCGCTTTGCAATTTGTAATTTTGATATACTGGCCTTGTGTACAAAAAAATGGAGGTAGTAACTATATTTGACTTCCTTCCCCATTGCGGTGCCGTCGACGATATCTTTTTTTTTGTGGTTTGGCGAAGTGCGTTCGACGGAGAACACCATTGAGGGAGACCACGGTAAGTCGTTCGCAAGTGTCGCCTGCAAGCCGAGACAACTGCCTTATTTGCATCCAGGAAGTCCTTTACTAGTACTACTAGGAGTACTAGTGCGATGAGATGGTTTCTTGAAGAAGACGATGGAGAAGTGGAGTTAGTGAAGAGTGAAATGATGGTTGCTTCGTCTGTGCTTTTGTGATTTGACGTCTCACTGCTTTGTGATTTGTGATAGAAGGGACAGGGGAGTAGACTTTGTGCTCTATACTGTACTACATGTGTCCAAGCATGGGAGAAAGAGGAGAGATGTTGCATTTTTCTATTCCTTCAATCAATCAATTAGGGAGTTTCGGTTCCATCTTTTTGGCTTTGGCAACATCGTCCACAATGGTTCCCATGATGCCAAAAGCTATTTCCACATTTGGCTACACATTGTGGATGTCCTTAACCGTACCACTTGGTTTTGCTCCTGTGTGCTATCTATACAAATCTCAATTATATTGATCTAAAAAATTATAGAATCAAGATTAGTAAAAAGGAAGTGATTTTGCCGCGTGGATGGCGAGGGAGGTTTCTTATTTGAGCAATGCTACATCCACGTAATGGTTTACGTAAAGTTATGAACTGATGTGATGTGGGACTATTTGATTGGATTAAAGGAGAGGATTAGGCCCACCCCACCTGAAAATCAGGGGGGCATATATAGATTAGATGAAAAGTATATGTAGCAGCTACGTAGCCCTTTTTACTTCGGACGACATTGTCCTGGCGGTTTGCTAACATGCGGTCCGACGTGTCAGTGCTTTACCAAGCCGACCTGCATCCCACATGAGGCAGAACAACAACAGAAGCAACGCGTGGTTAAGTTGAAGAAGATGAGGGAGAAGCGGATTCAACAACAAGTGAAATGATGGTTGCTTCGTCCCTCCAACTTAACTGCGGGAAAGGTGCAGCTTTGTGATTTGACGCCTCATTGCTCATTACTACGCCGGCGCCATGACTGGGGTGCTTCACCCCGGCTGCTCTGCACTGTATTCCGGTATGGCACGTGGACCCGGTAGCTTGATGTCCCACATGTCGGCGAAAGGGACTAGAAGATTTATGAAAGCGAGCGCTCCACTCTTATGACGGAGGAGTATACGACACGACGGCCCAGTGAACTGTCACTTGTAATGTATAGTACTATAGTTTTGCTGTTTCGCACGATCCATCGATACAAACTCGATTAAACAGGAAAGGGAGGGATTTTCCCCGCGCGATAGATGATACTGGCCATACATTTCAAAAGCAATTTTAATGTATGCAAACTGAATAATTATAAGTAACAATATGATATCTAGTAAAACTAAAAACACATATGATTTATTGTTGTAGAGTGTAGTAGTAGTGCTGTATTGCATAGTTGTTAGATGTAACATGTGAGAATGTGTAGAGATGTAGTTTTGGAGGGCCTACAAAGAGAAAAACGTAATATGGTCACCGAACTTCAGAATAAGCTGATTACGGTCACTATATACGTTTTGCGGTGATTATACGGTCACTTTGCTCACAGTTCAGCATCGGATTGCACTCTGTTGACCGGCCAAATAGTCTGCGTGGCGCCATGTTGACTAGTTAAATTGACCACGTTCCTTGTGGGTCCCACCTGTCAGTTCGCATATAAACACAAATTTACGCAGGTGCGACAAGGCTCCAACCCGTGCGCGGGAATCACCTGGTTGTGTATGTGTCTGTCAGGGCCTGATGTGTGCACATGCACATGTAGGTTGAGCACTTGAGCGTGAGAGTGTGTGTTGGTCGTGTGGTGTACTGGTGTGTGCATGCATGCGTGCGTGTGTGCGTGTGAGTGTTGCGTGCGTGCGTGGCTATGTGTGTACGTGTGAGTGTTGCGTGCGTGTGTGGGTGCATGTGTTTGTGTAAGTGTTGCGTGGATGCAGTCTGTGTGCATGTATGCGTGTGTGTATAATCACCACACCAGCTCATGTGTGTTAAAACAGACGACTCAGCATACCAATACGAGGCCACCTTGTCCGTTGTGCCCGCGGTCATGACTTCGAACCACCGTCCAAATATATTTTTGTCGTTTGTTTTCATTCTTACTAGCAAGATGCCCGTGCGTTGCACGTAACATCAAGATGCATTTGTATGACTTGTTTATCTTGTGAGAGAAAAGGATGAACGAAGAAAGGCCTTATTTGCAAATGTGAAGAGGTGTGTGGGTACCTTTTTGCAAAATTGCCATAGTTTCTTTCCTATCCGTCAGATATAAATCGGACGGCCTATATTGCAGGATGGCAGGCACACCATCATCACCAACTCTGTTTTTTTATAAGAGTGTATTTTATGTATTTTATAAGAGTGTAGATGTAGAGTAGATACAAGTCGACGGGTGGGCACGATGGTAGTGAGATAATGTGATGCAACACTAGAGGTGCCACGTGGAGCGTTTAACTGGTTAACTAGTCATGTCATGAGCAAATACAGAGTTGTATGGTGAGCCCGTGACTGTATAATAACCACTAAACGTAAATGGTGACCGTAATGAGTGGATTCTGAAGTCCAATGTACGTATCGTGCTTCCGCTTCAAATACAATGATCGTCATTGCATATATCGCGAGAGAAAGATGAAACATGCGTGAATTTTCTGAGGGCTTACTTTTAGAGGACCTGGAGATAGTTTTGTGTGCATACGTGAAAGGGGCATACAGGAGGGTATGTGATGGAGAGAGAGATGCTCTTCGTTTCTCTTTATTATGACTAACTTTGTATATAGTATAAAAATATACAAATTCACAGTGCGGAATAAATATCATTGTGGGCACCATGCAATGCAAATTAGCGTTCATACTCCTCCATATAACTTTGTAATGTTGTATATATGTAGAAACTCTAAAATAATTTTTTGGCCACACTTTATTCAAAAGAAATGTTGTATGCGAAATAAACGTGAAGAGAGGGCCTTTTAGATCAATGGGGTACGTGATGTAACATGTGTGAATGTGTAGTTGATGCATTTGGCGGGGCCTAGAGAGGTATGTGTGTGTATTACGTATTCGAGAGAGGCATGGATAGAGGGGCCGACGGGGGAGGGGCGTGGGAGAGATAGCACGAGAAATGAGAGTGGTCTAGAGAGAGAGATGAATATGACGTCACGACAAGAGATTTCATTCCCTTGAGTGTGTATATGCATTTTATGTGTGTGTGGTGTTTGTGTTGGTATGTGTGGGTGTGAGAAGATAATGGGACGTGGGGGCAAAGGGTGTGTCACCGCGTGAGGTCCGGTGGGTCGAGGTGAGGCCCTTCGTTCGGTTCCGTCCTGCGCCACATTGGTCGGCCCGTGACGCATTTAGGAAGACCCATGGATGACTAGTCGTACAAGACAAAGATAACAGAATTGTGAAGGACTCTGTGTCCACTGACAAAGCCGGCTAGGATTTGTAACCCTAGGTTCTCGGACTAAGGTAACCCCTTTGTCTCTGATATTACTATTCATCCAACCTAACTTTAAGTGGCATCCTACAGAATGCTCTGCTAGAATCATACTCGTCGATTAGGAAGAGAGGTGTGAGACAATGCGTGAGAGACAGGCGTAAAGATAATGTGCGTACATGAGTCACGTAGGCAGGTCCATGTATATAGAAAGGGTCGATGAGGATTGTGCGTGTGAATATTTGCGAGAGGAAGGGTGCTTGTGATAAAGGTTAGTGGAAACAGTTGTAAATGGTTACGAGAGGGAGGGAGGGTTATATCTAGAGCATGTGTGCGAGAAAGACACCTCAGAAGAGAGTGTGTGAGCATCTGTGAGAGACCACCGATGGAGAGTGAAACTACACGTAAAAGACTGCTCTACACATTGATTAAAGATATAAATTGTATCCAAATATTAGGATGGGATCATGATATTTGCAATTCGCATAAGGAGCGGTCATTGATCCATCAGACATCTAGATTCTATCGAATTTGAGCATGTCTATGTTATTATTCGACACAATTGATCCACATAGTTAGTATTTTGAACTCCAGACAATGCATCGCTTTAGCAATCGAATATAAACGTGAGTATAGTTCATGTTGTGTGTGTAAAGCACATTATACATACGAAAGTTACACAATGGACATTATAAATAGCTACCTATGAACTAGCATACATTTGAATTCAACTTAAGGTGGTTTACGAAAATCAAATTCAACATGAAGTCCATTCAATTATTTGAATTTGATATCATGGCATTTGTAAACCATACCTAAATTATGGGGGCACCAATCTTTGCTCTGATTTTGTACATAATAGCATATGTAGTCGTGTACAAAATAGATTCAAATTTAGCTCCTCCATTCTAAAATAATCGTAGTTATAGGATTTTCAAGTGTCAAAATTTCAAAAAGAAGCGGATAATTTAATGAGGTTTTCAAACATACAAGGTCAAATATAACGTTGTCTATTTAGGTCAATCCTCATAGTTCAAGAGTACTCTAAACGTGAATGCTTGTGTTTCAAAATTTCGAACGAAGCGCTAAAAGAGCCTCTACTCGCCCGAAACCGCGTGAGACCAATGTTTGGTAGTACAAGGAAATTACTTTTCTAATAACTCCGACCCCTGAAACTTACCGGCCCGACGTCCAAAGGTCTAAACCGGGGTAGGTTTGTAGCTTCATCTAGACGCCACACAATCGCATCCGAAAAACATTCATACACAATGGCCGCCTAAGCACACATGCGCGCGGCCGAAATCGCTCCCGCCCACTATTTGGGACTCCTGGGATTACCATCCTACCCCCGACCCGCAGTAGGTCCGAAATTTAAGAGGGGGGCAAAGTTTGTACTTTCCCCAAATTTCAAATAAGCGCGTTCCATCTTCTGTTCAAAAAAGCCAAAAACAAGCGCGTCCCAGACCGAAACATGGTTCCCCCCACCCGTCCGATTCCCCATTCATACTCCGTGGGCGCCAAAACTACCTCTCCACCAGCCGCGAAACCCCGGCGTCCTCCGTCCGCCACCCCATCCCACCCATCAACCGCCGCCCTCCTCCATCACGCCGGAGCCGATACCCCGACGTCACCGTCCACTGCAACCTCAACCGCAACGCCCTCCACGACTAGTAGTTGAAGCCGAGGCCAAGCCGTCCGTACCCGAGCCAGTTCAACCACGCCGTCCTGCACCTCACCGTTGTCGCTCCAACTTCGCCACCCTACACCGCACCGGAGTTGTTCCTGCTACACCGTCCTTTGCCACCTCGGATCTACTTCCCCTCCGCCGACATACGGCCACGACAACACAGTCAACAATTTGGCCATGGGTTCGTCCAAGCCTGCACCCTCCAGAACATCGGTTTCCCCGGTAAAAAGAAGAAGATCGGCGCGACATGTGGAGGTGACCACACCGGCAACCGAAAAAGGTACTCCTCTTCCCTTATTCGTGCAAATCTTACGTCTCTGCTTGCACGGTATTCATCCCATAGAAGACACTAGTTGACCGCTTCTTCTTGATACTAGATGTTCCTAGTAACTCGCGATGCATAAGGTTTCTCCTCATATACTATTTCACCTTAGCTAGGGGTCCGTCGCCCCCCTGAATTTCAATTTTTGGCCAGTTGATTCCCAATTAACGGAAGCATTCCCCGGCGTAACAGGCGCTAGTACGCCTATTATACCGGGGAA
This sequence comes from Triticum urartu, assembly GCF_056163025.1. Classification (NCBI taxonomy): domain Eukaryota; kingdom Viridiplantae; phylum Streptophyta; class Magnoliopsida; order Poales; family Poaceae; genus Triticum; species Triticum urartu. Next base: position 493,369,869 of record NC_141877.1, read on the forward strand.
GCAGCGCCTTGGTGTTTATCTTAGGGGCGTGTGTGGCCTAGAGCTACTGGTGCCTGATCTGGAGGTCGGCCGGGATTAAAGGGATGGCCTAGGGGCGCTGCCAAGCACGGCGGAGGTGTGAGGTCGATGGGAGGGCGGGGCGGCGGAGGCAGGGGTCTGGGCCGGTGGTCGCTGGCGATTCGAGAAAGATCGTCAACAGTGACTGGCGGGAGGTAGACGAAGGACATCTGCCCGTTCCTTATAGATCGAACGGTTCATTAAAAAAATCGACTGACCTATTTATTTTCAGTCGACTGTTATCTTAGATATGACCACATGTGGTGGTGTGCTGGAGGAGTACCTGCATTTCCCGTGCTCATATATTACAAAATCATACAGAGTAGAATCTAATTTTGTTTGCCATGCAATGTTGTAGAGCTATCATATGCCTCATGTCATTTATTTTTCAGCCACCTGCTATCTGCTACTTTTACAGTGCACTAGTTCTGCACACACTTCACCCTTACTCTCACTATTGTGTTTTTATGCAAGGGTATTTCAGACTCTGCTACCATGAGAGAAGCCAAAAAGAAAAGAGAGAAGTCGCTCCAGCTTCGTATGCGGGTAGGCAAGACACGTTACAGCGCTATAAAGGGTGCAGTGTCAGCAGATGGAGACGGTAAACGTAGCTCTGGAGTTGATGACCTCGCTCGCAATGAACCACCATCCTAGGTGCTTGCTTTAACTTCGCGGTGTCATATGTGGTTGCATGTTCCATATGGTGTCTAGCTTGTATTCGAAAGGCCGAAGTCGGTAAGATAAGGAAAGATATTTTTTTACATGAACCACCATGCCCTGAGCACCAGAAGACAAATAGCTAGTCAGGGCACCGGCCGAGCTAGTGACAAGCCCAGCAAAGATAGGCATCACCTAGAAGCCAACTAAAAAGCTGCGATGGTGGCGAAGCAGCCCGCCTTCCACCAGGCTCTCAGGTCCTAGATGATCATGCTCACCACTCCAGCTGGATGTCTAGCTTGTATTGCTTCCAATTTGGTTAAATTGCATCTGCTTAGCTTACACATTATACCTTTGAATATGACATGCCTTTCTGTTTTTGGTACATACTAGTACATCTGTGTATTAACCATGTTCTTACATTAAACTAATGTTCTTGTGTATCCCTCATCAATCACTTATGACGAGGCAGGCAGGCAAGGGGACTACTCCTCATTTAAAGAATGCAGCGTCAGCCTCCCGGCATGATTCTCAAGAAACGGAAATGCTAAATGAAGATAGTGAATGTAGCTCTGTAGTTGATTACAGCATTTCCCCTACACTAGCATCGCAGGTGCTTGCTCTAACTTGGCAGCGTGATATGTGGTTGCATGTTGCATATGGTGTCTAGATTGTAATTCTTCCAATCTGGTTAAACTGCATGTGCTAGTCTGCTTAGCTTATACATTATACCTGTTAATGTGACGTGCCTTCCTGTATTTAGTACATAGTACATCTGTCTATTAAGCATGTCCTTACATAAAACTATTGTTTTCTTTGTATCCCGCATCAATCAACATGACGAGGCACCTTTAGTATATGCAGTGCGATATTAGTTGCATCTTTCATATGATTTATAGCATGCGCTGCTTCTAATTTGTTGAAATTCCATTTATGATGGGACGCTTTTAACTTGGCAGAGTCATATTGGTTGCATCTTTCATGTGGTGTCTAGCTTGCATTGCTTCTTATTTGCTGGAATGGTTTCTGCTTAGTTTACACAAACAGTTGTGAACATGCCATGCCGTCCTGTTTTTCGTACATATTCCATCCTGGTATCATGTGTTTGCCTTACATCAAAGTAGTGATTGTCAGTATCATGCATGAATGAGTTCTGAAGAGAGAATTTTACTGCTTTTTCTTGTCGGTTTTACTTGACAATTCAAAATCAATAAAGTGGAAGGAATTTAGCAAGGCAACGGATAAAGGTGCTCCTTCCGAACGGAGGGCCTCTACAGTTTCTACTCCTCCACACCCCCAATATGATTTCTAAGACAACACATGCATAGACACTCAACAAAGCTGTGTTTATGATGAGCACGTCTCCCCTAGTGCAGCATCACCGGTGCTCCCTCTAACTTGGCACTGTTATATGTGGTTGCATGTTATGTGTGATGTCTAGCTTGTATTGCTTCTAATTTTGTTGAATTCCATCTGCTTACTTTACACATTATACTTGAATAAGACACGTGTTCCTGTTTCTAGAACATACAACATCTGTCTATCACACCATGTTCTTACATCAAATTACTACTGTTGTGTAACCTGCAACAATCACTTATCATAAGACACGTTTGACTTCGGAGTGTGATATAGGTTACATCTCACATTCTTTTCTAGCTTGTACTACTAATTTGTTGAAAGGGCACTTATGACGAGACAGTTTTAACTTGGTAGAGTGATATTCATTGCATCTTTCATATGGTGTCTAGCTTTCATTGTTTCTAATTTGTTGAAATGCCTTCTCCTTAGTTTACACATCATAAGCTGTGAATATGCAATGCTGTGAATATGCAATGGCACTAATGACGAGAGACCTCTAACATGGTAGTGTGATGTTGTTTGCATCTTGCATATGATTTATTTCTTGCACTGCTTCACATTTGTTTAAACGCCATTTATGATGAGACACTGTTAACTTGGCAGAGCGATATTTGTAGCATCTTTCATATGGTGTCTACCTTCCATTGCATTGCTTCTAATTTGGTGAAATGTCTTCTTCTTAGTTTACACATCATAGTTCTGGTTATCTCTTCCATCCTGTTTTTCATACATATTACATCCTCCTATCATGTGGTTGTCTAACATCAAAGTTCAGTTCGTCTGCATCACGCATCAATTTGTTCTGAAGAACTAAATTGTTATTCGTTTTTCTTGTCGGCTTGACTTAACATGGCACAGAGAAAGAGGAAGAAACACAGAATGGCAGGGAATGAGAAGCGGATGAATCCTGCAGATTCTGCTGGTACTGATGGTGCAATAGAAGGTCAAAGTCCAGCGGAAAATTCTACAAACACGACATCCCATGCTACACGAGTTGCAAAAAAAGCCAAACAGAAACAAATAGCTGCCACCAAACAAGCAGAGATAGCCCTAGTTCTTGCAACACCTACCATAGTACTACCAGCTGCATGACTTACTCGTGCGTCAATTGAGCTAGCAGCACGTTCCCAAGCTCCCTTGCCACCTGACACTACTTACCAAGCACTCTTGACACAAGATGAGTTGGCAATATCAGATGAACCTTGTGAGCTTCAACAGCAAGAAGGTAGTTGCTGGAGTCAAGTTACAGTTGCATGCTTCTTTATATGTAGTCTCACAGTTTGATGTACACTAACACTTCCTATGTTCGTTGTTGGACTAGCACCTAGGCGCAAGAGGAAACAAACATCAGGGATAATGCTACAGAGTCAGCCAAGTTAGTATCAGAGGCAGCGGTTTCCGTTAGGTGTCATGTACGTATCCTCCCAACATGGATTCAGTACAGGAATGGCAAAGACGAAACCCAGTTCAACACCTTCCTTGACCATTTATCTGTAAGTATGGTTATGTATGGAAACTAGTAATATCGTCTTGCTCTGTCCCATACTTTCTAGGTTGCTGATAATGAGACTCCCATAATTTTCAACAGATGAGGTTCAAGTTGGATAGCCAAGATGATGCAACCAGACAAGCTTGCACCCATGTTTTCAAGTCTGCTCTGCGATAGTATCGGTAAAACTTGAGGAAAACTCACTTTGAAGGCAAGGCTAACAGTGAACTTTCCCAAACATCTCCAGTGGAAAATATATCGGATGAAGACTGGAGGGGCCTTGTTAAACACTTGTATGATCCGAAGTATCAGGTACATTATATATATGTGATCATATCACATGTTGAAGTCCTATTTACGCATGTGCCACACAAATCTATCTTCTTGTAGCTGAACTGTTCAAAGAACAAGGCCAACCGTACGAAAGTGAAATTCCAACAGACGACAGGATCTCGTAGCTATATTGCACACTGCGAGGCTCTTGTAATTAGCTGATGTTTCACTCTTTTCTTTGTACCATATTATCATATCTATATTGACTTGTTCGAAATGCAGAGGAAGCCCGCAAGGACCAAAAAGTACCTGAACCAAATGTTGTGAAAATCTTCAAGGACTGTCACATCAGCAAGAAGAAGGGCATGACTACACCAGTCAAAGCCGTTGTTGTAAGTCCTTAATCCTCATGCCTTTTAACTACTACTTACTCTGACTTGTGCCTTGAACTGCATGGTTTGCAGCCAATGTCTATTACTCTTTTCAATTTTATACACAATTGTCTTAGAGTATCATTGCACCTTACAAGGTTTAAAAGAGAGGAGTGATGTTCCTTTGATCTTGACCCGTAATCTAGTTCCGTGCTGGACTTGCCCACACAACGTTACAATTGCCTGTTTGTCTGTTCTCAGTTGTTTTGTGATATGAATGATGTCATACTATGCTTACCGTATTATAAACTTCGTCTCTTTATCCTTAGCCCTCAATACAATGTGAAGAAATAGACAATACATTAGCGATGGTACATGGTCATATGTTTGGAACCTGGTTTTATTATGTACTTTGCAATAAAATACAACTAATATTTTACATGGGTTCACCAGAATAAGTTCTGTATATAGACCAAAGCTATTTTGTTTGGTTTTGCTGCCTCCTTAATATCTTCTGTTCTGGTACTACTAATGTAAAACCTCAACTTTTCAGCGAGCTATGGAAAAAATGGTGGAACCAACACCTTCTGAAGGTGGCGAGGCAACTATAACCGCAATGTTAGCTCTTGCTGCAGTGGGTCAGTACCTGTCCACTAACAATGCCAAAAGCACGTTCCTGCGTAATACTGGGTTGGTTGTTAAGGCAATATCGTCCAAACTGCCTCATGATCAAGATATGCAAGCTCAAAGCAATGTTGTATCTGTGCTCCAGACACAAGTCCATTCCCTAACAGAGACCCTTTGTGAAACAAGGAGAAACATTGCTCAATGTCGTCAAGATATGCATGGTTTTGAAACCAGACTATCAGACATTTGCTATGTTGTTCAGGAGCCTAGGGGAAATGAAGGCGAGGGTTATGGTGCTACATCGGACAATACAGCATGAAAACGTAACAGTCAGGTCAAATGAACTGAGCTTCTGAACTTCTGGTGGTGCATTTATCTGCTAGACTGTTAAGTTTTATGCCAACCTTCCTTTTGTTATATAGTTGTAATTTGTTTTGGTGCGATACAAAATTTATTCTTAACGTGCAGCCACCGGCTGAAGAAAACAGCAAGCCATTTTTGTATAGTGTAGGGTGTTCCCTATATTTGCACTGGTGGCGATCTTTGATGCCGAGTGGATGTAATCTGTGCAATCGCCTTAATAGCCTAGCGTTAGTTTCGGCCTTATTTATTTCCTAGTCTTCTTTTTCCCTAGTTTGCTAGTGGCGCAACTACCATGGGCCATATACGGGCCGTAGGATCCATGGGTCTCCTACGGGCCGTCGATAAATGGGCCTGTAATCGGTGGGCCTCGGGCCGTCGGATAAATGGGTCTACATGGGACGTAATCGGGCGTAATTGGTATCGGCCCACCATGGTAACAGGCCGTTAACAGGACGTAGGACAGCAAAGGCTTAATTCTGTCACAGGCATAACAGGTCGTTAATGGGCCAGAATATAGGACGGGCTGGAAACGACGCAACGGGTTAATAGGCCAGAAACGGGCCGACTCTTGCCATGGGCCGAATTTGGCCCATTAGGGTAACAGGCCAGTAACGGGCCAACTCTTACCATGGGCCGAATTTGGCCCATTAAGGGAACAGGCCAGTAACGGGCCGACTCTTGCCATGGGCCGAATTTGGCCCATTAGGGGAACAGGCCGGTAACAGGCCGGAAGTAATCGAGGGCCGAAAAGGAGCCCAAGAACGTATGGGCTGTCAATAGGTCGAAAGCTAACACGGGCTGGAAACGGCCCATGTAAATCACAGGCCGTTAACGGGTATAAAGAAAACTACTGTTCATTATGGGCTAGAGTCACTGTGGGCCTGTAAAGGGCCGAAAGATACTAAGGCCTCATATGGGCCGAAAGACGTCGTGGGCCATACATGGGCCGAAAGTGAAATGGGCTGGTGTTATATTCGATGGCCCACATGACGTTGTTGGGCCGATTTCCTTTAGGGCCTAACGGGCCATGAGTTAACGGGCCGTAAAATGGGTTATTTGCGAAGAGACCGTTAACAGGCTTTTCATGGGCCAGCCCGTTAACTTTTGACCAAGTCAAACGGGCTGGCTTTGTAAGCTAAATGGGCCACTGGTGGGCCGTGGCACGTGTCGACATATCATAGGCGCCTATCTGACCCACTGACGAGCTGACATGTGTTTCGTCCGGCCAATAAGAATTTTACACGTGGAAATTTCCCATTGGTCGGGGCTGTTAACAGGTTATCGGATCCAAAACCCGACCTGATAGCTTAACGGCGTTCCGTTACGGTGGATGCCATGTGTCGGTCACCCTTGACGAAAGCACTTCTGTGACGCGTGATTTATCATCATGGAAGTGGACACTTCCGTGATGATAATTTTGGTAATGTCATGGAACACTTCTACGACAGCACAGGTATGACTATCTTGATTCTGTCATAAATTTGTCATGGATGTACATGCATGACAAAAAACGCGACCTACTATGACAAACACGTATCATCAAGGAAGTGTATTTTTTTGTAGTGTTAGGTTTACCTTAATACTTCTTTTGTAGTTGCGGATGCTTGCAAGAGGGGTTAATCATAAGTGGGATGCTTGTCCAAGGAAGGGCAGTACCCAGGCACGAGTCCACCCACATATCAAATTATCAAAGTACCGAACGTGAATCATATGAGCGTGATGAAAACTAGCTTGACGATAATTCCCATGTGTCCTCGGGAGCGATTTCCTTTATATAAGAGTTTGTCCAGGCTTGTCCTTTGCTACAAAAAGGATTGGGCCATCTTGCTGCACCTTATTTGTTACCCGTTACAAATTACCTCATCACAAAACTATTTGTTACCGATAATTTTAGTGCTTGCAGAGAATACATTACTGAAATCTGCTTATCATTTCCTTCTGCTACTCATTGGGTTCGACACTCATACTTATCAAAAGGACTACGATAGATCCCCTATACTTGTGGGTCATCAAGACTCTTTTCTAGCACCATTGCTGGGGAGTTAAGCACTTTTGGTAGGTGGAATTTGGTAAGGAAAAATTTATATAGTGTGCTGAAATTTACTGTCACTTGTTACTATGGAAAGTATTTCTTTGAGGGGCTTGTTCGGGGTATCTTCACCCCGACCAGTAGAGCAAAGAGTTGCTCCTCAACCTACTGAAAATTTTTACTTTGAAATTCCTTCAGGTATGATAGAGAAACTGCTAGCTAATCCTTTTACAGGAGATGGAACATTGCATCCCGATTTGCACCTAATCTATGTGGATGAAGTTTGTGGATTATTTAAGCTTGCAGGTATGCCCGAGGATGTTATCAAGAATAAGGTCTTCCCTTTATCTTTGAAGGGAAAGGAATTGACATGGTTTTGGCTATGTGATGATATGGGATCATGGAACTACAACTGATTGAAATTGGAATTTCATCAGAAGTTTTATCCTATGCATCTGGTTCATCGTGATCGTAATTACATATATAATTTCTGGCCTCGCGAAGGAAAAAGCATCGCTCAAGCTTGGGTGAGGCTTAAGTCAATGTTATATTCATGCCCCAATCATGAGCTCTCAAGAGAAATTATTATTCAAAAAAATTATGCTCGGCTTTCTCTCAATAATCGCTCCATGCTTGATACTTTTTGTACTGGTTCTTTTATGATGAAGACTACTGAATGCAAATGGGATTTATTGGAAAGAATTAAACGCAACTCTGAAGATTGGGAACTCGACGAAGGTAAGGAGTCAGGTATAACACCTAAGTTTGATTGTGTTAAATCTTTTATGGATACCGATGCTTTTCGTGAATTTAGCACTAAATATGGACTTGACTCTGAAATAGTAGCTTCTTTTGCTACTCACGTTGATCTCCCTAAGGAGAAGTGGATCAAATATCATCCTCCCATTGAAGTAAAAGTAGTTGAACCTATTAAAGTTGAAGAAAAGACTATCACTTATAATGTTGATCCTATTGTTCCTACCGCTTATATTGAGAAACAACCTTTCCCTACTAGAATAAAGGATCATGTTGAAGCTTCAACTTTGGTCAACAAAAGTAACATTAGAACACCCAAACCCTCTGAGCAAATTAAGGTTGAACCTAGTATTTCTATGGTTAAAGATCTCTTGTCCGATAATATTAATGGGCATGTCATTTACTTATGTGATGAAGCTGCTAGAATTGCGAGACCCAATACTAAAAATAAACATAGACCTGTTGTAGGCATGCCTATTATTTCTATTAAAATAGGAGATCATTGCTATCATGGCTTGTGTGATATGGGTGCTAGTGCTAGTGCAATACCTCATTCTTTATATGAAGAAAATTATGCATGATATTGCACCAGCTGAGTTAGAAGGTATTGTTGTTACAACTAAGCTTGCCAATAGATATACTATTTCACCGGTTGGGATTGTTAGAAATGTTGAAGTCTTGTGTGGGAAAGTTAAATATCCTGCTGATTTTCTTATTCTTGGTTCCCCACAAGATGACTTTTGTCCCATTATATTGAAGGAAATATGCCCTAGAGGCAATAATAAAGTTATTATTTATTTCCTTATATCATGATAAATGTTTATTATTCATGCTAGAATTGTATTAACCGGAAACATAATACATGTGTGAATACATAGACAAACGGAGTGTCACTAGTATGCCTCTACTTGACTAGCTCGTTAATCAAAGATGGTTATGTTTCCTAACCATGAACAAAGAGTTGTTATTTGATTAACGGGATCACATCATTAGGTGAATGATCTGATTGACATGACCCATTCCATTAGCTTAGCACCCGATCGTTTAGTATGTTGCTATTGCTTTCTTCATGACTTATACATGTTCCTATGACTATGAGATTATGCAACTCCCGTTTGCCAGAGGAACACTTTGTGTGCTACCAAACATCACAACGTAAATGGGTGATTATAAAGGTACTCTATAGGTGTCTCCAAAGGTACATGTTGGGTTGGCGTATTTCGAGATTAGGATTTGTCACTCCGATTGTCGGAGAGGTATCTCTGGGCCCTCTTGGTAATGCACATCACATAAGCCTTGCAAGCATCGCAACTAATGAGTTAGTTGCGAGATGATGTATTACGGAACGAGTAAAGAGACTTGCCGGTAACGAGATTGAACTAGGTATTGAGATACCGACGATCGAATCTCGGGCAAGTAACATACCGATGACAAAGGGAACAACGTATGTTGTTATGCGGTCTGACCGATAAAGATCTTCGTAGAATATGTAGGAGCCAATATGAGCATCCAGGTTCCGCTATTGGTTATTGACCGGAGACGTGTCTCGGTCATGTCTACATTGTTCTCGAACCCGTAGGGTCCGCACGCTTAAGGTTTTGATGACAGTTATATTATGAGTTTATGAGTTTTGATGTACCGAAGTTAGTTCGGAGTCCCGGATGTGATCACGGATATGACGAGGAGTCTCGAAATGGTCGAGACATAAAGATTGATATATTGGACGGCTATATTCGGACACCGGAAGTGTTCCGGGTGATTTCGGAGAAAACCGAAGAGCCGGAGGGTTACCGAAACCCCCCGGGAGAAATAATGGGCCATATGGGCCTTAGTGGAGAGAGAGAGAGGGCAGCCAAAGGTGGGCCGCGCGCCTCCTCCCCCCTGGTCCGAATTGGACTAGGAGAGGGGGGCGGCGCCCCCCTTTCCTTCTCCCTCCCCACTTCTTTCCCTCCTCCCCTTGATCCTTTATATACGGGGGCAGGGGGCACCCCTAGACACACAAGTTGATCCACGTGATCATATTCTTAGCCGTGTGTGGTGCCCCCTTCCACCATAATCCTCGATAATATTGTAGCGGTGCTTAGGCGAAGCCCTGCGACGATAGTACATCAAGATCGTCACCACACCGTCGTGCTGACGGAACTCTTTCCCAACACTTTGCTGGATCGGAGTCCGGGGATCGTCATCGAGCTGAACGTGTGCTAAAACTCGGAGGTGCCATAGTTTCGGTGCTTGATCGGTCGGGCCGTGAAGACGTACGACTACATAAACCGCGTTGTGCTAACGCTTCCGCTGTCGGTCTACAAGGGTACGTAGATCACACTCTCCCATCTCGTTGCTATGCATCACCATGATCTTGCGTGTGCGTAGGAAATTTTTTGAAATTACTACGTTACCCAACAGTGGCATCCGAGCCTTGGTTTTATATGTTGATGTTATATGCACGAGTAGAACACAAGTGAGTTGTGGGCGATATAAGTCATACTGCTTACCAGCATGTCATACTTTGGTTCGGCGGTATTGTTGGACGAAACTGCCCGGACCAACATTACGCGTACGCTTACGCGAGACCGGTTCTCCCGACGTGCTTTGCACATAGGTGGCTTGCGGGTGACAGTTTCTCCAACTTTAGTTGAACCGAGTGTGGCTACGCCCGGTCCTTGCGAAGGTTAAAACAGCACCAACTTGACAAACTATCGTTGTGGTTTTGATGCGTAGGTAAGATTGGTTCTTGCTTAAGCCCGTAGCAGCCACGTAAAACTTGCAACAACAAAGTAGAGGACGTCTAACTTGTTTTTACAGGGCATGTTGTGATGTGATATGGTCAAGACATGATGCTAAATTTTATTGTATGAGATGATCATGTTTTGTAACTGAGTTATCGGCAACTGGCAGGAGCCATATGGTTGTCGCTTTATTGCATGCAATGCAATCGCGCTGTAATGCTTTACTTTATCACTAAGCGGTAGCGATAGTCGTGGAAGCATAAGATTGGCGAGACGACAACGATGCTACAATGGAGATCAAGGTGTCGCGCCGGTGACGATGGTGATCACGACGGTGCTTCGAAGATGGAGATCACAAGCACAAGATGATGATGGCCATATCATATCACTTATATTGATTGCATGTGATGTTTATCTTTTATGCATCTTATCTTGCTTTGATTGACGGTAGCATTATAAGATGATCTCTCACTAATTATCAAGAAGTGTTCTCCCTGAGTATGCACCGTTGCGAAAGTTCTTCGTGCTGAGACACCACGTGATGATCGGGTGTGATGGGCTCTACGTTCAAATACAACGGGTGCAAAACAGTTGCACGCGCGGAATACTCAGGTTATACTTGACGAGCCAAGCATATACAGATATGGCCTCGGAACACGGAGACCGAAAGGTCGAGCGTGAATCATATAGTAGATATGATCAACATAGTGATGTTCACCAATGAAACTACTCCATCTCACGTGATGATCGGACATGGTTTAGTTGATTTGGATCACGTAATCACTTAGAGGATTAGAGGGATGTCTATGTAAGTGGGAGTTCTTTAAGTAAATTAATTGAACCTAAATTTATCATGAAACTTAGTACCTGATAGTATCTTGCTTGTTTATGCTTGATTGTAGATAGATGGCTCGTGCTGTTGTTCCGTTGAATTTTAATGCGTTCCTTGAGAAAGCAAAGTTGAAAGATGATGGTAGCAATTACATGGACTGGGTCCGTAACTTGAGGATTATCCTCATTGCTGCACAGAAGAATTACGTCCTGGAAGCACCGCTGGGTGCCAGGCCTGCTGCTGGAGCAACACCAGATGTTATGAACGTCTGGCAGAGCAAGGCTGATGACTACTCGATAGCTCAGTGTGCCATGCTTTACGGCTTAGAATCAGGACTTCAACGACGTTTTGAACGTCATGGAGCATATGAGATGTTCCAGGAGTTGAAGTTAATATTTCAAGCAAATGCCCGGATTGAGAGATATGAAGTCTCCAATAAGTTCTATAGCTGCAAGATGGAGGAGAACAGTTCTGTCAGTGAGCATATACTCAAAATGTTTGGGCATAATAATCACTTGATTCAATTGGGAGTTAATCTTCCAGATGATTGCGTCATTGACAGAATTCTCCAATCACTGCCACCAAGCTACAAGAGCTTCGTGATGAACTATAATATGCAAGGGATGAATAAGACTATTCCCGAGCTCTTCGCAATGCTGAAAGCTGCGGAGGTAGAAATCAAGAAGGAGCATCAAGTGTTGATGGTCAACAAGACCACTAGTTTCAAGAAAAAGGGCAAAGGGAAGAAGAAGGGGAACTTCGAAAAGAACAGCAAGCAAGTTGCTACTCAAGAGAAGAAACCCAAACCTGGACCTAAGCCTGAAACTGAGTGCTTCTACTGCAAGCAGACTGGTCACTGGAAGCGGAACTGCCCCAAGTATTTGGCGGATAAGAAGGATGGCAAGGTGAACAAAGGTATATGTGATATACATGTTATTGATGTGTACCTTACTAATGCTCGCAGTAGCACCTGGGTATTTGATACTGGTTCTATTGATAATATTTGCAACTCGAAACAGGGACTACGGATTAAGCGAAGATTGGCTAAGGACGAGGTGACGATGCGCGTGGGAAACGGTTCCAAAGTCGATGTGATCGCAGTCGGCACGCTACCTCTACATCTACCTTCGGGATTAATATTAGACCTAAATAATTGTTATTTGGTGCCAGCGTTAAGCATGAACATTATATCTGGATCTTGTTTGATGCGAGACGGTTATTCATTTAAATTTGAGAATAATGGTTGTTCTATTTATATGAGTAATATCTTTTATGGTCATGCACCCTTAAGGAGTGGTCTATTTTTATTGAATCTCGATAGTAGTGACACACATATTCATAGTGTTGAAGCCAAAAGATGCAGAGTTGATAATGATAGTGCAACTTATTTGTGGCACTGCCGTTTAGGTCATATCGGTGTAAAGCGCATGAAGAAACTCCATACTGATGGACTTTTGGAACCACTTGATTATGAATCACTTGGTACTTGCGAACTGTGCCTCATGGGCAAGATGACTAAAACACCGTTCTCCGGTACTATGGAGAGAGCAACAGATTTGTTGGAAATCATACATACAGATGTATGTGGTCCGATGAATATTGAGGCTCGTGGCGGATATCGTTATTTTCTCACCTTCACAGATGACTTAAGCAGATATGGGTATATCTACTTAATGAAACATAAGTCTGAAACGTTTGAAAAGTTCAAAGAATTTCAGAGTGAAGTTGAAATCATCGTAACAAGAAAATAAAGTTTCTACGATCTGATCGTGGAGGAGAATATTTGAGTTACGAGTTTGGTGTACATTTAAAACAATGCAGAATAGTTTCGCAACTCACGCCACCCGGAACACCACAGCGTAATGGTGTGTCCGAACGTCGTAATCGTACTTTACTAGATATGGTGCGATCTATGATGTCTCTTACTGATTTACCGCTATCGTTTTGGGGTTATGCTTTGGAGACGGCCGCATTCACGTTAAATAGGGCACCATCAAAATCCGTTGAGACGACGCCTTATGAACTATGGTTTGGCAAGAAACCAAAGTTGTCGTTTCTGAAAGTTTGGGGCTGCGATGCTTATGTGAAAAATCTTCAACCTAATAAGCTCGAACCCAAATCGGAGAAATGTGTCTTCATAGGATATCCAAAGGAGACTATTGGATACACCTTCTATCACAGATCCGAAGGCAAGACTTTTGTTGCTAAGTTCGGAAACTTTCTGGAGAAGGAGTTTCTCTCGAAAGAAGTGAGTGGGAGGAAAGTAGAACTTGACGAGGTAACTGTACCTGCTCCCTTATTGGAAAGTAGTGCATCACAGAAAACTGTTTCTGTGACACCTACACCAGTTAGTGAGGAAGCTAATGATGATGATCATGAAACTTCAGAACAAGATACTACTGAACCTCGTAGATCAACCAGAGTGAGATCCGCGCCAGAGTGGTACGGTAATCCTGTTCTAGAAGTCATGCTACTAGATCATGATGAACCTAAGAACTATGAAGAAGCGATGGTGAGCCCAGATTCCGCAAAATGGCTTGAAGCCATGAAATCTGAGATGGGATCCATGTATGAGAACAAAGTATGGACTTTGGTTGACTTGCCCGATGATCGGCAAGCAATTGAGAATAAATGGATCTTCAAGAAGAAGACTGACGCTGACGGTAATATTACTGTCTACAAAGCTCGACTTGTCGCAAAAGGTTTTCGGCAAGTTCAAGGGATTGACTATGATGAGACCTTCTCACCCGTAGCGATGCTTAAGTCTGTCCGAATCATGTTAGCAATTGCCGCATTTTATGATTATGAAATTTGGCAGATGGATGTCAAAACTGCATTCCTGAATGGATTTCTGGAAGAAGAGTTGTATATGATGCAACCAGAAGGTTTTCTCGATCCAAAGTGAGCTAACAAAGTGTGCAAGCTCTAGCGATCCATTTATGGACTGGTGCAAGCCTCTCGGAGTTGGAATAAACGCTTTGATAGTGTGATCAAAGCATTTGGTTTTATACAAACTTTTGGAGAAGTCTGTATTTACAAGAAAGTTAGTGGGAGCTCTGTAGCATTTCTGATATTATATGTGGATGACATATTACTAATTGGAAATGATATAGAATTTCAGGATAGCATAAAGGGATACTTGAATAAGAGTTTTTCAATGAAAGACCTCGATGAAGCTGCTTACATATTAGGCATTAAGATCTATAGAGATAGATCAAGACGCTTAATTGGACTTTCACAAAGCACATACCTTGACAAAGTTTTGAAGAAGTTCAAAATGGATCAAGCAAAGAAAGGGTTCTTGCCTGTGTTACAAGGTGTGAAGTTGAGTAAGACTCAATGCCCGACCACTGCAGAAGATAGAGAGAAAATGAAAGATGTTCCCTATGCTTCAGCCATAGGCTCTATCATGTATGCAATGCTGTGTACTAGACCTAATGTGTGCCTTGCTATAAGTCTAGCAGGGAGGTACCAAAGTGATCCAGGAGTGGATCATTGGACAGCGGTCAAGAACATCCTGAAATACCTGAAAAGGACTAAGGATATGTTTCTCATATATGGAGGTGACAAAGAGCTCATCGTAAAAGGTTACGTTGATGCAAGCTTTGACACTGATCCGGACGATTCTAAATCGCAAACCGGATACGTGTTTACATTAAACGGTGGAGCTGTTAGTTGGTGCAGTTCTAAACAAAGCGTTGTGGCGGGATCTACATGTGAAGCGGAGTACATAGCTGCTTCGGAAGCAGCAAATGAAGGAGTCTGGATGAAGGAGTTCAT
This sequence comes from Triticum urartu, assembly GCF_056163025.1. Lineage (NCBI taxonomy): Eukaryota > Viridiplantae > Streptophyta > Magnoliopsida > Poales > Poaceae > Triticum > Triticum urartu. The sequence continues at coordinate 493,385,191 of NC_141877.1, forward strand.
ATCCGATCTAGGTGTCATACCTAGTGCATCGGGTCCAATGAAAATCTTTTGTGACAATATTGGTGCAATTGCCTTGGCAAAGGAATCCAGATTTCACAAGAGAACCAAGCACATCAAGAGACGCTTCAATTCCATCCGGGATCTAGTACCAGGTGGGAGACATAGAGATTTGCAAGATACATACGGATCTGAATGTTTCAGACCCGTTGACTAAGCCTCTTCCACGAGCAAAACATGATCAGCACCAAGGCTCCATGGGTGTTAGAATCATTACTGTGTAATCTAGATTATTGACTCTAGTGCAAGTGGGAGACTGAAGGAAATATGCCCTAGAGGCAATAATAAAGTTATTATTTATTAACTTATATCATGATAAATGTTTATTATTCATGCTAGAATTGTATTAACCGGAAACATAATACATGTGTGAATACATAGACAAACAGAGTGTCACTAGTATGCCTCTACTTGACTAGCTCGTTAATCAAAGGTGGTTATGTTTCCTAACCATGAACAAAGAGTTGTTATTTGATTAACGGGATCACATCATTAGGTGAATGATCCGATTGACATGACCCATTCCATTAGCTTAGCACCCGATCGTTTAGTATGTTGCTATTGCTTTCTTCATGACTTATACATGTTCCTATGACTATGAGATTATGCAACTCCCGTTTGCCAGAGGAACACTTTGTGTGCTACCAAACGTCACAACGTAAATGGGTGATTATAAAGGTACTCTACAGGTGTCTCCAAAGGTACATGTTGGGTTGGCGTATTTCGAGATTAGGATTTTTCACTCTGATTGTCGGAGAGGTATCTCTGGGCCCTCTCGGTAATGCACATCACATAAGCCTTGCAAGCATTGCAACTAATGAGTTAGTTGCGAGATGATGTATTATGGAACGAGTAAAGAGACTTGCCGGTAACGAGATTGAACTAGGTATTGAGATACCGATGATCGAATCTCGGGCAAGTAACATACCGATGACAAAGGGAACAACGTATGTTGTTATGCGGTCTGACCGATAAAGATCTTCGTAGAATATGTAGGAGCCAATATGAGCATCCAGGTTCCGCTATTGGTTATTGACCGGAGACGTGTCTCGGTCATGTATACATTGTTCTCGAACCCGTAGGGTCCGCACGCTTAAGGTTTTGATGACAGTTATATTATGAGTTTATGAGTTTTGATGTACCGAAGTTAGTTCGGAGTCCCGGATGTGATCACGGACATGACGAGGAGTCTCGAAATGGTCGAGACATAAAGATTGATATATTGGACGGCTATATTTGGACACGGGAAGTGTTCCGGGTGATTTCGGAGAAAATCGGAGAGCCGGAGGGTTACCGGAACCCCCCCCCCCCGGGAGAAATAATGGGCCATATGGGTCTTAGTGGAGAGAGAGAGGGGCAGCCAAAGGTGGGCCACGCGCCTCCTCCCCCCTGGTCCGAATTGGACTAGAAGAGGGGGGCGGCGCCCCCCTTTCCTTCTCCCTCCCCACTTCTTTCCCCCTCCTAGTAGGAGTCCTACTCCTACTAGGAGGAGGACTCCTCCTTGGCGCGCCATAGGGGCCGGCCGGCCTCCTCCCCTTGATCCTTTATATACGGGGGCAGGGGGCACCCCTAGACACACAAGTTGATCCACGTGATCATATTCTTAGCCGTGTGCGGTGCCCCCTTCCACCATAATCCTCGATAATATTGTAGCGGTGCTTAGGCGAAGCCCTGCGACGATAGTACATCAAGATCGTCACCACGCCGTCGTGCTGACGGAACTCTTCCCCGACACTTTGCTGGATCGGAGTCCGGGGATCGTCATCGAGCTGAACGTGTGCTAAAACTCGGAGGTGCCGTAGTTTCGGTGCTTGATCGGTCGGGCCGTGAAGACGTACGACTACATCAACCGCGTTGTGCTAACGCTTACGCTGTCGGTCTACAAGGGTACGTAGATCACACTCTCCCCTCTCGTTGCTATGCATCACCATGATCTTGCGTGTGCGTAGGAATTTTTTTGAAATTACTACGTTACCCAACATATATTTGGTAGACCCTTCTTGAATATTGTTAGTGCTAAGATAGACTGCAAAAAGGATATTGTTTCTGTTGGTTTAGGGGATATGTCTCATGATTTTAATTTTGCTAAATTCCATAGACAACCCCATGATAAAGAATTGCCTAGTAAAGATGAAATTATTGGTCTTGCTTCTATTGTCGTGCCTCCTAATGATCCTTTAGAACAATATTTGCTATACCATGAAAATGATATGTTTATGAATGAAAGAAGGGAAATAGATGAAGTATTCTTTAAACAGGGACCTATTCTGAACCACAATTTGCCTGTTGAAATTCTAGGGGATCCCCCTCCACCCAAGGGTGATCCCGTGTTTGAGCTTAAACCATTACCTAATACTCATAAATATGCTTATCTTGATGAGAAAGAGATATATCTTGTTATTATTAGTGCTAACCTTTTAGAGCATGAAGAAGAGAAATTATTGAAAACTCTGAAGAAGCACCGTGCTGCTATTGGATATACTCTTGATGATCTTAAGGGCATTAGTTCCACTCTATGCCAGCACAAAATAAAATTGGAGAAAGATGCTAAACCGGTTGTAGATCACCAACGATGGTTAAGTCCTAAGATGAAAGAAGTGGTAAGAAAAGAAATACTAAAGCTTCTGGAGGCAGGTATAATTTATCCCATTGCTGATAGTCAGTGGGTAAGTCCTGTCCATTGTGTCCCTAAGAAGGGAGGTATTTCTGTTGTTCCTAATGATAAAGATGAATTGCTCCCACAAAGAATTGTTACAGGTTATAGAATGGTAATTGATTTTTGAAACTAAATAAGGCTACTAAAAAGGATCATTACCCTTTACCTTTTATTGATCAAATGCTAGAAAGATTATCCAAACATACACATTTTTGCTTTCTAGATGGTTATTCTGGTTTCTCTCAAATACTTGTGTCAAAAGAGGATCAAGAAAAGACCACCTTTACTTGCCCTTTCGGTACCTTTGCTTATAGACGTATGCCTTTTGGTTTATGTAATGCACCTGCTACCCTTCAAAGATGTATGACTGCTATATTCTCTGACTTTTGTGAAAATATTGTTGAGGTTTTCATGGATGATTTTTTCGTATATGGAACTTCTTTTGATGATTTCTTAAGCAACCTTGATCGAGTTTTGCAGAGATGTGAAGAAACTAATCTTGTCTTGAATTGGGAGAAGTGCCACTTTATGGTTAATGAAGGTATTGTCTTGGGGCATAAAATTTTTGAAAGAGATATTGAAGTTGATAAATCTAAAGTTGATTCTATTGAAAAGATGTCGTGTCCTAAAGACATTAAAGGTATAAAAATTTTCCTTGGTCATGCCGGGTTTTATAGGAGGTTCATTAAAGAATTCTCAAAAATTTCTGGGCCTCTGACTATCTCTTACAAAAATATGTTCCTTTTGTCTTTGATGATGATTGTGTAGAAGCATTTGAAATACTTAAGAAAGCCTTGATTTCTGCACCAATTGTTCAGCCTCCTGATTGCAATTTACCCTTTGAAATTATGTGTGATGCTAGTGATTATGCTGTAGGTGTTGTTCTAGGACAAAGAGTTGATAAGAAATTAAATGTTATCCAATATGCTAGTAAAACTCTAGACAGTGCCCAGAGAAATTATGCTACTACTGAAAAAGAATTTTTAGCAGTTGTATTTGCTTGTGATAAGTTCAGACCTTATATTGTTGATTCTAAAGTAACTGTTCACACCGATCATGCTGCTATTAAATACCTTATGGAAAAGAAGGATGCTAAACCTAGACTTATTAGATGGGTTCTCCTACTACAAGAATTTGATTTGCATATTATTGATAGAAAGGGAGCTGAGAACCCCATTGCAGACAACTTGTCCAGGTTAGAGAATGTTCTTGACTACCCACTACCTATAGATGATAGCTTTCCTGGTGAACAATTAGTTGTCATAAATGCTTCTCGTACTGCTCCATGGTATGCTGATTATGCCAATTACATTGTTGCTAAATTTATACCACCTAGTTTCACATACCAGCAAAAGAAAAAGTTTTTCTATGATTTAAGACATTACTTCTAGGATGACCCACACCTTTATAAAGAAGGACTAGATGGTGTTATTAGACGTTGTGTACCTAAGCATGAACATGAATAGATCTTACGCAAGTGTCACTCTGAGGCTTACGGAGGACACCATGCTGGAGATAGAACTGCACATAAGGTATTGCAATCTAGTTTTTATTGGCCCACTCTCTTCAAGGATGCCCGTAAGTTTATCTTGTCTTGTGATGAATGTCAAAAAATTGGTAATATTAGTAGACGTCAAGAAATTCCTATGAATTATTCACTTGTTATTGAACCATTTGATGTTTGGGGCTTTGATTATATGGGACCGTTTCCTTACTCTAATGGGTATACACATATCTTAGTTGCTATTGATTACGTTACTAAGTGGGTAGAAGCTATTCCAACTAGTAGTGCTGATCATAACACGTCTATTAAGATGCTTAAAGAAGTTATTTTTCCGAGGTTTGGAGTCCCTAGATACTTAATGACTGATGGTGGTTCACATTTTATTCATGGTGCTTTTCGTAAAATGCTTGCTAAGTATGATGTTAATCATAGAATTGCATCTCCATATCACCCACAGTCTAGTGGTCAAGTAGAACTGAGTAATAGAGAGCTTAAATTAATTTTGCAAAAGACTGTTAATAGATCTAGAAAGAATTGGTCCAAGAAACTTGATGATGCATTATGGGCTTATAGAACTGCATATAAAAATCTTATGGGTATGTCTGCGTACAAAATGGTCTATGGAAAAGCATGTCACTTACCTCTTGAACTAGAACATAAGGCATATTGGGCCATTAAAGAGATCAATTATGACTTCAAACTTACTGGTGAGGAGAGACTATTTGACATTAGCTCACTTGATGAATGAAGAACTCAGGCCTATGAGAATGCCAAACTATTTAAAGAAAAAGTTAAAAGATGGCATGACAAAAGGATACAAAAACGTGAGTTTAATGTAGGTGATTATGTATTGTTATACAACTCTCGTTTAAGATTTTTTGCAGGAAAACTCCTCTCTAAATGGGAAGGTCCTTACTTTATCGAGGAGGTCTATTGTTCCGGTGCCATAGAAATCAACAACTTCGAAGGCACAAATCCGAGAGTGGTGAATGGTCAAAGAATCAAATTTTATATCTTAGGTAATCCTATAAATGTTGAAACTAATGTTATTGAAATCGTAACCCCGGAGGAGTATATAAGGGACACCTTCCAGAACGTTTCAGCCTCCGAAAAGGAAGAGGTATGTGGTACGGTAAGTAAACCAACTCCAAAACAGTTTTAATAGCAATTTTTCTCCATTTTGGAATATTTAAGAAAATAGGAAAATAAGAAGTAGTCCGGGAAGGACACGAGGCTTCCACGAGGGTGGAGGGCGCGCCCCCTGCCTCGTGGGCACCTAGTGCCCCCTCCGGACTCCGTTTTCTTGCACGATACTTCTTTTGGTCGGTAAAAATTCATTATATAATCTCCCGAAGGTTTTGACCACTATACCACGCAAATATCCTCTGTTTTTGTTTCGAGCTATTTCTACAGCAGATTTGGAGCAAGATGTCTGTTGAGGAGCGTAGTAATTTCAAAAAAATTTCTACGTACACGCAAGATCATGGTGATGCATAGCAACGAGAGGGGAGAGTGTTGTCTACGTACCCTCATAGATCGAAAGAGGAAGAGTTAGCACAACGCGGTTGATGTAGTCGTACGTCTTCACGATCCGACCGATCATGTACCAAACGCACGACACCTCCGAGTTCAGCACACGTTCAGCCCGATGGCGTCCCTCGAACTCCGATCCAGCCGAGTGTTGAGGGAGAGTTTCGTCAGCACGACGGCGTGGTGACGATGTTGATGTTCTACTGATGCAGGGCTTCGCCTAAGCACCGCTATAGTATTATCAAGGTGGACTATGGTGGAGGGGAGCACCGCACACGGCTAAAAAATCAACTTGATCAATTGTTGTGTCTATGGGGTGAGGAGGAGGCGCGCCCAAGGGGGGGCAATCCTACTCCAAGTAGGTTTTGCCCCCCTTTCCTATTCCAACTAGGAGAAGGGGGAAGGAGGAGGTGGAGAGAAGGAAGGAGAAGGGGGGCCGCACCCCCTCCCCTTTCCCAATTCGGATTGGGGCAAGGGGGGCCGCGCTCCACCTCCCGCTGCCTCTCCTCTTCCTCCAGTTTGGGCCCATGAGGCCCAATAACCCCGGGGGGTTCCGGTAACCCCCCGGTACTCCGGTATATATCCGATAACCCCCGGAACCATTCCGGTGTCCGAATATAGTCGTCCAATATATCAATCTTCATGTCTCGACCATTTCGAGACTCCTCGTCATGTCCGTGATCACATCCGGGACTCCGAACAACCTTCGGTACATCAAAACTCATAAACTCATAATATAATCGTCATCGAAACGTTAAGCGTGCGGACCCTACGGGTTCGAGAACTATGTAGACATGACCGAGACACGTCTCCGGTCAATAAACAATAGCGGAACCTGGATGCTCATATTGGCTCCCACATATTCTACGAAGATCTTTATCGGTCAGACCGCATAACAACATACGTTGTTCCCTTTGTCATCGGTATGTTACTTGCCCGAGATTCGATCGTCGGTATCTCAATACCTAGTTCAATCTCGTTACCGGCAAGTCTCTTTACTCGTTCTGTAATACATCATCCCGCAACTAACTCATTAGTTGCAATGCTTGCAAGGCTTAAGTGATGTGCATTACCGAGAGGGCCCAGAGATACCTCTCCAACAATCGGAGTGACAAATCCTAATCTCGAAATACGCCAACCCAACAAGTACCTTTGGAGACACCTGTAGAGCACCTTTATAATCACCCAGTTACGTTGTGACGTTTGGTAGCACACAAAGTGTTCCTCCGGTAAACGGGAGTTGCATAATCTCATAGTCATAGGAACATGTATAAGTCATGAATAAAGCAATAGCAACAAACTAAACAATCAAGTGCTAAGCTAACGGAATGGGTCAAGTCAATCACATTATTCTCCTAATGATGTGATCCCGTTAATCAAATGACAACTCATGTCTATGGTTAGGAAACATAACCATCTTTGATCAACGAGCTAGTCAAGTAGAGGCATACTAGTGACACTCTGTTTGTCTATGTATTCACACATGTATTATGTTTCCGGTTAATACAATTCTAGCATGAATAATAAACATTTATCATGATATAAGGAAATAAATAATAACTTTATTATTGCCTCTAGGGCATATTTCCTTCAGTCTCCCACTTCACTAGAGTCAATAATCTAGATTACACTGTAATGATTCTAACACCCATGGAGCCTTGGTGCTGATCATGTTTTGCTCGTGGAAGAGGCTTAGTCAACGGGTCTGCCACATTCAGATCCGTATGTATCTTGCAAATTTCTATGTCTCCCACCTGGACTAAATCCCGGATGGAATTGAAGCGTCTCTTGATGTGCTTGGTTCTCTTGTGAAATCTGGATTCCTTCTCTAAGGTTATTGCTCCAGTATTGTCACAAAAGATTTTCATTGGACCCTATGCACTAGGTATGACACCTAGATCAGATATGAACTCCTTCGTCCAGACTCCTTCATTTGATGCTTCCGAAGCAGCTATGTACTCCGCTTCACATGTAGATCCCGCCACAACGCTTTGCTTAGAACTGCACCAATTGACAGCTCCTCCATTTAATGTAAACACGTATCTGGTTTGCGATTTAGAATCGTCCGAATCAGTGTCAAAGCTTGCATCAACGTAACCGTTTATGATGAGCTCTTTGTCACCTCCATAAACGAGAAACATATCCTTAGTCCTTTTCAGGTACTTCAGGATGTTCTTGACCGCTGTCCAGTGATCCACTCCTGGATTACTTTGGTACCTCCCTGCTAGACTTATAGCAAGGCACACATCAGGTCTGGTACACAACATTGCATACAAGATAGAGCCTACGGCTGAAGCATAGGGAACATCTTTCATTTTCTCTCTATCTTCTGCAGTGGTCGGGCATTGAGTTTTACTCAACTTCACACCTTGTAACACAGGCAAGAACCCTTTCTTTGCTTGATCCATTTTGAACTTCTTCAAAACTTTGTCAAGGTATGTGCTTTGTGAAAGTCCAATTAAGCGTCTTGATCTATCTCTATAGATCTTAATGCCCAATATATAAGCAGCTTCACCGAGGTCTTTCACTGAAAAACTCTTATTCAAGTATCCCTTTATGCTATCCAGAAATTCTATATCATTTCCAATCAACAATATGTCATCCACATATAATATTAGAAATGCTACAGAGCTCCCACTCACTTTCTTGTAAATACAGGCTTCTCCAAAAGTCTGTACAAAACCAAATGCTTTGATCACACTATCAAAGCGTTTATTCCAACTCCGAGAGGCTTGCACCAGTCCATAAATGGATCGCTGGAGCTTGCACACTTTGTTAGCTTCCTTTGGATCATCAAAACCTTCCGGTTGCATCATATACAACTCTTCTTCCAGAAATCCATTCAGGAATGCACTTTTGACATCCATCTACCAAATTTCATAATCATAAAATGCGGCAATTGCTAACATGATTCGGACAGACTCAAGCATCGCTACGGGTGAGAAGGTCTCATCGTAGTCAATCCCTTGAACTTGTCGAAAACCTTTCGCAACAAGTCGAGCTTTATAGACAGTAACATTACCGTCAGTGTCAGTCTTCTTCTTGAAGATCCATTTATTCTCAATTGCTTGCCGATCATCAGGCAAGTCAACCAAAGTCCACACTTTGTTCTCATACATGGATCCCATCTCAGATTTCATGGCCTCAAGCCATTTTGCGGAATCTGGGCTTACCATCGCTTCTTCATAGTTCGTAGGTTCATCATGGTCTAGTAACATGACTTCTAGAACAGTATTACCGTACCACTCTGGCGCGAATCTTACTCTAGTTGATCTACGAGGTTCCGTAATAACTTGATCTGAAGTTTCATGATCATCATCATTAACTTCCTCACTAATTGGTATAGTCATCACAGGAACCGGTTTATGTGATGAGCTACTTTCTAATAAGGGAGCAGGTACAGTTACCTCATCAGGTTCTACTTTCCTCCCACTCACTTCTTTCGAGAGAAACTCCTTCTCTAGAAAGGATACATTCTTAGCAACGAATGTCTTGCCTTCGGATCTGTGATAGAAGGTGTACCCAACAGTCTCCTTTGGGTATCCTATGAAGACACGTTTCTCCGATTTGGGTTCGAGCTTATCAGGTTGAAGTTTTTTCACATAAGCATCGCAGCCCCAAACTTTAAGAAACGACAACTTTGGTTTCTTGCCAAACCACAGTTCATAAGGCGTCGTCTCAACGGATTTCGATGGTGCCCTATTTAACGTGAATGCGGCCGCCTCTAAAGCATAACCCCGAAATGATAGCGGTAAATCAGTAAGAGACATCATAGATCGCACCATATCTAGTAAAGTACGATTACGATGTTCGGACACACCATTACGCTGTGATGTTCCGGGTGGCGTGAGTTGCGAAACTATTTCGCATTGTTTCAAATGTAGACCAAACTCGTAACTCAAATATTCTCCTCCATGATCAGATCCTAGAAACTTTATTTTCTTGTTACGATGATTTTCAACTTCACTCTGAAATTCTTTGAACTTTTCAAATGTTTTAGACTTATGTTTCATTAAGTAGATATACCCATATCTGCTTAAATCATCTGTGAAGGTGAGAAAATAATGATATCCGCCACGAGCCTCAACATTCATCGGACCACATACATCTGTATGTATGATTTCCAACAAATCTGTTGCTCTCTCCATAGTATCGGAGAACGGCGTTTTAGTCATCTTGCCCATGAGGCACGGTTCGCAAGTACCAAGTGATTCATAATTAAGTGGTTCCAAGAGTCCATCAGTATGGAGTTTCTTCATGCGCTTTACACCGATATGACCTAAACGGCAGTGCCACAAATAAGTTGCACTATCATTATCAACTCTGCATCTTTTGGCTTCAACATTATGAATATGTGTATCACTACTATCGAGATTCATCAAAAATAGACCACTCTTCAAGGGTGCATGACCATAAAAGATATTACTCATATAAATAGAACAACCATTATTCTCTGATTTAAATGAATAACCGTCTCGCATCGAACAAGATCCAGATATAATGTTCATGCTCAACGCTGGCACCAAATAACAATTATTTAGGTCTAATACTAATCCCGAAGGTAGATGTAGAGGTAGCGTGCCGACCGCGATCACATCGACTTTGGAACCATTTCCCACGCGCATCATCACCTCGTCCTTTGCTAGTGTTCGCTTAATCCGTAGTCCCTGTTTCGAGTTGCAAATATTAGCAACAGAACCATTATCAAATACCCAGGTGCTACTGCGAGCTCTAGTAAGGTACACATCAATAACATGTATATCACATATACCTTTATTCACCTTGCCATCCTTCTTATCCGCCAAATATTTGGGGCAGTTCCGCTTCCAGTGACCAGTCTGCTTGCAGTAGAAGCACTCAGTTTCAGGCTTAGGTCCAGACTTGGGTTTCTTCTCCTGAGCAGCAACTTGCTTGCTGTTCTTCTTGAAGTTCCCCTTCTTCTTCCCTTTGCCCTTTTTCTTGAAATTAGTGGTCTTATTGACCATCAACACTTGATGCTCCTTCTTGATTTCTACCTCCGCAGCCTTTAGCGTCGCGAAGAGCTCGGGAATAGTCTTATTCATCCCTTGCATATTATAGTTCATCACAAAGCTTTTGTAGCTTGGTGGCAATGATTGAAGAACTCTGTCAATGACACTATCAACAGGAAGATTAACTCCTAGTTGAGTTTAGTGATTATGATACCCAGACATTTTGAGTATATGCTCACTGACAGAACTGTTCTCCTCCATCTTGCAGCTATAGAACTTATTGGAGACTTCATATCTCTCAATCCGGGCATTTGCTTGAAATATTAACTTCAACTCCTGGAACATCTCATATGCTCCATGACGTTCAAAACGCCGTTGAAGTCCCGATTCTAAGCTGTAAAGCATGGCACACTGAACTATCGAGTAGTCATCAGCTTTGCTCTGCCAGACGTTCATAACATCTGGTGTTGCTCCTGCAGCAGGCATGGCACCTAGCGGTGCTTCCAGGACGTAATTATTTTGTGCAGCAATGAGGATAATCCTCAAGGTACGGACCCAGTCCGTGTAATTGCTACCATCATCTTTCAACTTTGCTTTCTCAAGGAACGCATTAAAATTCAATGGAACAACAGCACGGGCCATCTATCTACAATCAACATAGACAAGCAAGATACTATCAGGTACTAAGTTCATGATAAATTTAAGTTCAATTAATCATATTACTTAAGAACTCCCACTTATAAAGACATCCCTCTAATCTTCTAAGTGATCACGTGATCCAAATCAACTAAACCATAACCGATCATCACGTGAAATGGAGTAGTTTTGAATGGTGAACATCACTATGTTGATCATATCTACTATATGATTCATGCTCGACCTTTTGGTCTCAGTGTTCCGAGGCCATATCTGCATATGCTAGGCTCGTCAAGTTTAACCCGAGTATTCCGCGTGTGCAAAACTGGCTTGCACCCGTTGTAGATGGACATAGAGCTTATCACACCCGATCATCACGTGGTGTCCGGGCACGACGAACTTTGGCAACGGTGCATACTCAGGGAGAACACTTTTATCTTGAAATTTAGTGAGAGATCATCTTATAATGCTACCGTCAATCAAAGCAAGATAAGATGCATAAAAGATAAACATCACATGCAATCAATATAAGTGATATGATATGGCCATCATCATCTTGTGCTTGTGATCTCCATCTCCGAAGCACCGTCATGATCACCATCGTCACCGGCGCGACACCTTGATCTCCATCGTAGAATCATTGTCGTATCGCCAATCTTATGCTTCTACGACTATTGCTACCGCTTAGTGATAAAGTAAAGCATTACAGGGCGATTGCATTGCATACAATAAAGCGACAACCATATGGCTCGTGCCAGTTGCCGATAACTTGGTTACAAAACATGATCATCTCATACAATAAAATTTAGCATCATGTCTTGACCATATCACATCACAACATGCCCTGCAAAAACAAGTTAGACGTCCTCTACTTTGTTGTTGCAAGTTTTACGTGGCTGCTACGGGCTGAGCAAGAACCGTTCTTACCTACGCATCAAAACCACAACGATAGTTTGTCAAGTTGGTGTTGTTTTAACCGTCGCAAGGACCGGGCGTAGGCACACTTGGTTCAACTAAAGTTGGAGAAACTGACACCTGCCAGCCACCTGTGTGCAAAGCACGTCGGTAAAACCAGTCACGCGTAAGCGTACGCGTAATGTCGGTCCGGGCTGCTTCATCCAACAATACTACCAAACCAAAGTATGACATGCTGGTAAGCAGTATGACTTATATCGCCCACAACTCACTTGTGTTCTACTCGTGCATATGACATCAACGCATAAAACCTGGCTCAGATGCCACTGTTGGGGAACGTAGTAATTTCAAAAAAATTCCTACGCACACGCAAGATCATGGTGATGCATAGCAACGAGAGGGGAGAGTGTTGTCTACGTACCCTCGTAGACCGAAAGCGGAAGCATTAGCACAACGCGGTTGATGTAGTCGTACGTCTTCACGATCCGACCGATCAAGTACCGAACGCACGGCACCTCCGAGTTCAGCACACGTTCAGCCCGATGACGTCCCTCGAACTCCGATCCAGCCGAGTGTTGAGGGAGAGTTTCGTCAGCACGACGGCGTGGTGACGATGTTGATGTTCTACCGATGCAGGGCTTCGCCTAAGCACCGCTACAGTATTATCGAGGTGGACTATGGTGGAGGGGGGCACCGCACACGGCTAAAAAATCAACTTGATCAATTGTTGTGTCTATGGGGTGCCCCCTCCTCCGTATATAAAGGGGGGAGGAGGAGGGGGCCGGCCAAGAGGAGGAGGCGCACCCAAGGGGGGGCAATCCTACTCCAAGTAGGTTTTGCCCCCCTTTCCTATTCCAACTAGGAGAAGGGGGAAGGAGAAGGGGGGTCGCGCCCCCTCCCCTTTCCCAATTCAGATTGGGGCAAGGGGGGCCATGCGCCACCTCCCGCTGCCTCTCCTCTTCCACCAATTTGGGCCCATGAGGCCCAATAACCCTGGGGGGGTTCCGGTAACCGCCCGGTACTCCAGTATATATCCGATAACCCCCGGAACCATTCTGGTGTCCGAATATAGCCGTCCAATATATCAATCTTCATGTCTCGACCATTTCGAGACTCCTCGTCATGTCCGTGATCACATCCGGGACTCCGAACAACCTTCGGTACATCAAAACTCATAAACTCATAATATAACCGTCATCGAAACGTTAAGCGTGCAGACCCTACGGGTTTGAGAACTATGTAGACATGACCGAGACACGTCTCCGGTCAATAACCAATAGTGGAACATGGATGCTCATATTGGCTCCCACATATTCTACGAAGATCTTTATCGGTCAGACCGCATAACAACATACGTTGTTCCCTTTGTCATCGGTATGTTACTTGCCCGAGATTCGATCGTCGGTGTCTCAATACCTAGTTCAATCTTGTTACCGGCAAGTCTCTTTACTCGTTCTGTAATACATCATCCCGCAACTAACTCATTAGTTGCAATGCTTGCAAGGCTTAAGTGATGTGCATTACCGAGAGGGCCCAGAGATACCTCTCCAACAATCGGAGTGACAAATCCTAATCTCGAAATACGCCAACCCAACAAGTACCTTTGGAGACACCTGTAGAGCACCTTTATAATCACCCAGTTACGTTGTGACGTTTGGTAGCACACAAAGTGTTCCTCCGGTAAACGGGAGTTGCATAATCTCATAGTCATAGGAACATGTATAAGTCATGAATAAAGCAATAGCAACAAACTAAACAATCAAGTGCTAAGCTAACGGAATGGGTCAAGTCAATCACATTATTCTCCTAATGATGTGATCCCGTTAATCAAATGACAACTCATGTCTATGGTTAGGAAACATAACCATCTTTGATCAACGAGCTAGTCAAGTAGAGGCATACTAGTGACACTCTGTTTGTCTATGTATTCACACATGTATTATGTTTCCGGTTAATACAATTCTAGCATGAATAATAAACATTTATCATGATATAAGGAAATAAATAATAACTTTATTATTGCCTCTAGGGCATATTTCCTTCAATGTCATCTCAAGACTCCGACGGAGAGAGCTATGTCTCACATCTCATTGCTGACCCAAATACCTATGGGGACCTATCTCCTTGTGGTCGAACTACGGATGATGAGGAGGATGCTCATTTAAGGAGGATCAATGATTCAAGTTCGGAGGAGGAGGATGTTCCTCTACCTCAACCTGGGGATATGCACGTGAAGTTCAAGAAGTCTAGTCTCCCTAAGAGGGCTAAACTGTCTAACAACCGATCTATTCCTTCTCGTTTTCGGCAGAAAACCTAAGGAGATTTATGCGACAAGATATTGACGCTGGAACTAGAGGTCGATGATTTAAAGGAGGAGATCCCTCTTCTCAATTACAATATGAAAAAGTTGAAGGCACAATTGTCATCATCATCACCATCTCCTCCATCTCCGAAGAAGGAGAACTAAGTATCGGGTATGGGAACTCCCCTTGGCAACTGCCAAGCTTGGGAGAGTGCCCCAGTATTGTATCACCATCACACTTTTTATCTTTATCGTTTTTCTTAGTTCGATCCTTTGGTAATATCTTGATCTAGTAGAATAAAGTCTTAGTATGATCTAGTTTGGAGTTTTGCTTTATGATCCTTCTATGTAATCGAGTCCGTGAGCTATATATAATAAAGATTAGTGTTGAGTCAAGGGCTTGGTTATATTGCTATGATCTTGAGGGAATAAAAGTAAGAATAAAAAGAAATAAAGATATCATATTGATCTTATGGAGAGTAATGACTTCACATATAAAGAGTATGATGAATAAAAGTTGTTGAGAGTTGTCAAACATAGTTTTGGTCATCGTTGCAATTAATAGGAAGTAATAAAGGAAGAGAGGTTCTCACATATAAATATACTATCTTGGACATCTTTTATGATTGTGAGCACTCATTAAAATATGACATGCTAAAAGTTGACGTTGGGCAAGGAAGACAACGTAATGGGTTATGTTTTCTTACATTCGAAATAAATTATATTGTCATGGATCATCCAACATGTTGAGCTTGCCTTTCCCTCCCATGCTAGCCAAATTCTTTACACCAAGTAGAGATACTACGTGTGCTTCCAAATATCCTTAAACCCAGTTTTGCCATGAGAGTCCACCATATCTACCTATGGATTGAGTAAGATCCTTCAAGTAAGTTGTCATTGTTGCAAGCAATAAAAATTGCTCTCTAAATATGTATGATTTATTAGTGTGGAGAAAATAAGCTTTATACGAACTTGTGATATGGAAGAAATAAAAGCGACGGACTGCATAATAAAGGTCCATATCACAAGTGGCAATGTAAAGTGATGTTCTTTTGCATTAAGATTTTGTGCATCCAACCATAAAAACACATGACAACCTCTGCTTCCCTCTGCGAAGGGCCTATCTTTTATTCTTGTCTTATACTTTATACAAGAGTCATGGTGATCTTCACATTTCATTTTTACATTTTATCCTTTGGCAAGCACAGTGTGTTGGAAAGATCCTGGTATATATAGCTAATTGGATGTGAGTTTTCATGAACTATTATTGTTGACATTACCCATGAGGTAAAAGGTTGGGAGGAAAAACTATAAGCCCCTATCTTTCTCTGTGTCCGATTAAAACTTCATACACATAAATATTGCGTGAGTGTTAGCAATTGTGAAAGACTAAAGATAGTTGAGTATGTGGACTTGCTGAAAAGCTCTTATATTGACTCTTTCCGATGTTATGATAAATTGCAATTGCTTCAATGACTGAGATTATAGTTTGTTAGTTTTCAATGAAGTTTCTGATTCATACTTGAAATTGTGAATGAATTGTTACTTTAGCATAAGAAATCATATGGCAATATGTGTGTGTGTGTGATGTTCTAAGAATTATCATGATGCCCTCATGTCTGTATTTTATTTTATCGATACCTCTATCTTTAAACATGTGGACATATTTTTCGATATCGGCTTCCGCTTGAGGACAAGCGAGGTCTAAGCTTGGGGGAGTTGATAAGTCCATTTTGCATCATGCTTTTATATCAATATTTATTGCATTCTGGGCTGCTATTACACATTATGTCACAGTACTTATGCCTATTCTCTCTTATTTTACAAGGTTTACACGAAGAGGGAGAATGCTGGCAGCTGGAATTCTGGGCTGGAAAAGGAGCAAATATTAGAGACCTATTATGCACAACTCCAAAAGTCCTGGAACTTCATGGAAGTCAGTTACAGAATATATATAAAATATTGGGTGAAGGAAGCACCAGAGGGGGGCTACCCACCATCCATGAGGGTGGGGGCGCCCTACCCCCTAGGCGCGCCCCCTACCTCGTGGGCCCCCTGGCAGGCCTCCGGTGCCCATATTTGGCTATATGAGGTCTTTCTCCCTGGAAAAAAATCATAAGAAATCTCAGGGGACGAAACTTCGCCGCCGCGAGGCGAAACCAATCTAGGGCTCCAGCGGAGCTGTTCTACCGGGGAAACATCCCTCCGGGAGGGGGAAATCATCACCATAGTCATCACCATCGATCCTCTCATCGGGAGGGGGTCAATCTCCATCAACATCTTCACCAGCACCATCTCGTCTCAAACCCTAGTTCATCTCTTGTATCCAATCTTTGTCTCAAAACCTTAGAATGGTACATGTGGGTTGCTAGTAGTGTTGATTACTCCTTGTAGTTGATGCTAGTTGGTTTACTTGGTGGAAGATCATATGTTCAGATCCTTTATGCATATTAATACCCCTCTGATTATGAACATAAATATGCTTTGTGCGTAGTTACCTTTGTTCATGAGGACATGGGAGAAGTCTTGCTATAAGTAGTCATGTGAATTTGGTATTCGTTCGATATTTTGATGAGATGTATGTTGTCTCTCCTCTAGTGGTGTCATGTGGACGTCGACTACATGACACTTCACCATTATTTGGGCCTAGGGGAAGGCATTGGGAAGTAATAAGTAGATGATGGGTTGCTAGAGTGATAGAAGCTTAAACCCTAGTTTATGCGTTGCTTCGTAAGGGGCTTATTTGGATCCATATGTTTCATGCCATGGTTAGGTTTACCTTAATACTTCTTTTGAAGTTGTGGATGCTTGCAAGAGGGGTTAATCATAAGTGGGATGCTTGTCCAAGGAAGGGCAGTACCCAAGCACCGGTCCACCCACATATCAAATTATCAAAGTACCGAACGCGAATCATATGAGCGTGATGAAAACTAGCTTGACGATAATTCCCATGTGTCCCCGGGAGCGCTTTACTTTATATAAGAGTTTTTCCAGGCTTGTCCTTTGCTACAAAAAGGATTGGGCCATCTTGTTGCACCTTATTTACTTTTATTACTTGTTACCCGTTACAAATTACCTTATCACAAAACTATCTGTTACTGATAATTTCAGTGCTTGCAAAGAATACCTTACTAGAAATTGCTTATCATTTCCTTCTGCTCCTCGTTGGGTTCGACACTCTTACTTATCGAAAGGACTACGGTAGATCCCCTATACTTGTGGGTCATCATAAATCTCATCCAACCCATCACTGTCCAGCAAGCCTACAATGGAATTACTCACGCACGCCGGTGAGCGTCATGAAATTGGTGATGCAGGAAGGGTGATGATGACGATGGCGACGAACTCCCCTATTCGGAGCCCCGAACGAACTCCAGATCAGCCCTCCTGATGAAGATTAGGGCTTGGTGGCGGCTCTGTATCGTAAAACGCGATGAATCCTTCTCTCTGATTTTTTTCTCCCCGAACGTGAATATATAGAGTTGGAGTTGAGGTCGGAAGAGTCTCAGGGGGGCCACGAGACAGGGGGGCGCTCCCCAGGTGGGCGCCTTGCACCCTCATGGACAGGGTGTGGGCCCCCTGATGCTGATTCTTTCGCTAGTATTTTTTATTAAATCCAAAACGTGTCTCCTTGGATTTTCAAGTCATTCCGAGAACTTCTATTTCTGCACAAAAATAACACCATGGCAGTTCTGCTGAAAACAGCGTCAGTCCGGGTTAGTTCCATTCAAATCATGCAAGTTAGAGTCCAAAACAAGGGCAGAAGTGTTTGGAAAAGTAGATACGTTGAAGACGTATCAACTCCCCCAAGCTTAAACCTTTGCATGTCCTCAAGCAATTCAGTTGACAAACTAAAAGTGATAAAGAAAAACTTTTACAAACTCTGTTTGATCTTGTTGTTGCAAATATGTAAAGCCAGCATTCAAGTTTTCAGCAAAGATTATGAACTAACCATATTCATAATAACATTTAGGCAGACTAAGGCATAGCCTAGTGGTGTGAAGGGGCTGATGCCTTCCCACCCACCCAGGTTCAAGGCATGGTACTTGCAATTTGGGTTTGTTGCACCAATTATACTGTAGGGGGTTCCCTTACAGTCTTTCTGTCAAAAAAAATATAACATTTAGGTCGCATGTTTACTCATATCAATGGCTGATGACCCACAAGTGTAGGGGCTCTATCGTAGCCTTTTCGATAGTAAGAGTGTCGAACCCAACGAGGAGTAGAAGGAAATGATAAGCGGTTTTCAGCAAGGTATTCTCTCGAAGCACTAAAATTATCAGTAACAGATAGTTTTGTGATAAGGTAATTGGTAACGGGTAACAAATAGTAAAAGTAAATAAGGTGCAGCAAGATGGCCCAATCCTTTTTGTAGCAAAGGACAAGCCTGCACAAACTCCTATATAAAGGAAAACGCTCCCTAGGACACATGGGAATTATCGTCAAGCTAGTTTTCATCACATTCATATGATTCTCGTTCGGTACTTTGATAATTTGATATGTGGGTGGACCGGTGCTTGGGTACTGTCCTTCCTTGGACAAGCATCCCACTTATGATTAACCCCTATTGCAAGCATCCGCAACTACAACAGAAGTATTAAGGTAAACCTAACCATAGCATGAAACATATGGATCCAAATCAGCCCCTTACGAAGCAACGCATAAACTAGGGTTTAAGCTTCTGTCACTCTAGCAACCCATCATCTACTTATTACTTCCCAATGCCTTCCTCTAGGCCCAAACAATGGTGAAGTGTCATGTAGTCAACGTTCACATGACACCACTAGAGGAAAGACAACATGCATCTCATCAAAATATCAAACGAATACCAAATTCACATGACTACTTATAGCAAGACTTCTCCCATGTCCTCAGGAACAAACGTAAATACTCACAAATCATATTCATGTTCATAATCAGAGGGATAATAATATGCATAATGGATCTGAACTATGATCTTCCACTGAGTAAACCAACTAGCATCAACTACTAGGAGTAATCAACACTACTAGCAACCCACAGATACTAATTTGAGGTTTTGGGACAAAGATTGGAAACAAGAGATGAACTAGGGTTTGAGATGAGATGGTGCTGGTGAAGATGTTGATAGAGATTAACCCCCTCCCGATGATAGGATCGTTGGTGATGACGATGGTGATGATTTCCCCCTCCCGGAGGGAAGTTTCCCCAGCAGAACAGCTCCGCCAGAGCCCTAGATTGGTTCCGCCAAGGTTCCGCCTCGTGGCGGCGGAGTTTCTTCCCGAAAGCTTGCTTATGATTTTTTCCTCGACGAAAGACTCCATATAGCAAAAGATGGGCATCAGAGGGCTGCCAGGGGCCCACGAGGCAGAGGGCGCGCCCAAGGGGTAGGGCGCGCCCCCCACCCTCGTGGGCGGTGGGTGGCCCCCCTCTGGTACTTCTTTCACCCAATATTTTTTATATATTCTGAAACGTGCTCCCGTGAAGTTTCAGGACTTTTGGAGTTGTGCAGAATAGCTCTCTAATATTTGCTCCTTTTCCAGCCGAGAATTCCAGCTGCCGGCATTCCCCCTCTTCATGTAAACCTTGTAAAATAAGAGATAATAGGCATAAGTATTGTGACATAACGTGTAATAACAGCCCATAATGCAATAAATATCAATATAAAAGCATGATGCAAAATGGACGTATCAATGGCATAATCAACTAGCAAGCAAAATAATAAATCTCGGATGACACCACTTTCTCAAAACAATCATAATATGATATAACAAGATGGTATCTCGCTAGCCCTTTCTGAGACCGCAAAACATAAATGCAGAGCACCCCTAAAGATCAAGGACTGACTAGACATTGTAATTCATGGTAAAAGAGATCCCATCACAGTCATACTCAATGTAAACTAATAGCAATGCATGAGAATGACAGCGGTGCTCTCCAACCGGTGCTTTTTAATAAGAAGATGATGACTCAACATAAAAGTAAATAGATAGGCCCTTCGTAGAGGGAAGTAGGGATTTGCAGAGGTGCTAGAGCTCGAGTTTATAAACAGAGATAAATAATATTTTGAGTGGTATAATTTCATTGTCAACATAACAACCAAGATATCTCGATATCTTCCATGTTACACACATTATAGGCGGTTCCCAAAAAGAATGGTAAAGTTTATACTCCCCCACCACCAACAAACATCAATCCATGGCATGTCCGAAACAATGGGTGCCTACAACTAACAACAATCCTAGGGGAGTTTTGTTTGCAATTATTTTGATTTGAGCATGGGACTAGGCATCCCGGTTACTGGCCATTTTCTCGTGAGTGATGAGCGGAGTCCACTCATCGTGAGAATAACCCACCTAGCATGGAAGATATAGATAGCCCTAGTTGATACATGAGTTATTTGAGCATACAAAATAGAATTTCATTTGAAGGTTTAGAATTTGGCACATACAAATTTACTTGGAACGGCAAGTAAATACCACATATAGGAAGGTATGGTGGACTCATTGGGGTTTTTGGAAGTGAATGCACAAGCAGTATTCCCGCTTAGTACAAGTGAAGGCTGGAAAGAGACTGGGAAGCGACCAATGCTACCTCTTGAGCATGCATTGGTTTTCCCTTGAAGAGGAAAGGGTGATGCAGCAAAGTAGCGTAAGTATTTCCCTCGGTTTTGAGAACCAAGGTATCAATCCAATAGGATACTACACGCAAATCGCCTAGTACCTACACAAACAAATAAGAACCTTGCAACCAACGCGATAAAGGGGTTGTCAATCCCTTCACGGCCACTTGCAAAAGTGAGATCTGATAAAGATATAAATATTTTTGGTATTTTTTTATAGATTGGAAAGTAAAGATTGCAAAATAAAAAGTAAACTGGAATTGTAGATCAGAAACTTATATGATGTAAAGTAGACCCGGGGGCCATAGGTTTCACTAGTGGCTTCTCTCAAGATAGAATATATTACGATGGGTGAACAAATTATTGCCGAGCAATTGATAGAAAAGCGCATAGTTATGAGAATATCTAGGCATGATCATAAACATAGGCATCACGTCTGTGTCAAGTAGACCGAAACGATTCTGCATCTAGAGTATTAAGTTCATAAGAACATAGTAATGCATTAGGCAAGATGACATGATGTAGAGGGATAAACTCAAGCAATATGATATAAACCCCATCTTGTTATCCTCAATGGAAACAATACAATATGTGTTGGTTCCCTTTCTGTCACTGCGATGGAGCAGCACAAGATTGAACCCAAAGCTAGGCACTTCTCCCATTGCAAGAAAGATCAATCTAGTAGGTCAAACCAAACTGATAATTCGAAGAGACTTGCAAAGATATCAAATCATGCATATAAGAATTCAGAGAATAATCAAATATTGTTCATAGATAAACTTGATCATAAACCCACAATTCATCGGATCTCAGCAAACACACCGCAAAAAGTATTACATTGAATAGATCTCCAAGAACATCGAGGAGAACTTTGTATTGAGAACCAAAGAGAGAGAAGAAGCCATCTAGCTAATAACTATGGACCCAAAGGTCTGTGGTAAACTATTGACACATCATCGGAGAAGCTATGGTGTTGATGTAGAAGCCCTCCATGATCGAATCCCCCTCCGGCAGATCGCCGGAAAAGGTCCCCAGATGGGATCTCATGGATACAGAAGGTTGCGGCGGTGGAAAAGTGGTTTCGTGGCTCCCCTGGATGTTTTTAGGGTATAAGAGTATATATATAGGCGAAAGAAGTAGGTCGGTGGAGCTACGAGGGGCCCACGAGGGTGGGGGCGTGCCGCCCTACCTCGTGGCCGCCTCGTGGCTTCCTTGACCTCCACTCCAAGTCTCCTAGATTGCGTTTGTTCCAAAAAAAGATCCTCGCGAAGGTTTCATTCCGTTTGGATTCCGTTTGATATTCCTTTTCTGCGAAACACTGAAATAGGCAAAAAACAACAATTTGCACTGGGCCTTCAGTTAATAGGTTAGTCCCAAAAATAATATAAAAGTGCATAATAAAGCCCATTCAACATCCAAAACAGATAATATAATAGCATGGAACAATCAAAAATTATAGATACGTTGGAGACGTATCAACCAACTAGAGAGCGACAACAGTCATGAACATGCATTAAGATTAATCAACAATGAGTGCAAGCATGAGTAGGATATAAATCACCATGAACATAAATATCGTGGAGGCTATGTTGATTTTGTTTCAACTACATGCGTGAACATGTGCCAAGTCAAGCCACTCGAATCGGTCAAAGGAGAATACCACCCTATCATACCACATCACAACCATTTCAATAGCATGTTGGCACGCAAGGTAAACCATTATAAACTCTTAGCTAATTAAGCATGGCATGAGGAACTATAATCTCTAATTGTCCTTGCAAACATGTTTCATTCATAATAGGCTGAATCAGGAACGATGAACTAATCATATTTACAAAAACAAGATAGGTCGAGTTTATACCAGCTTCTCTCATCTCAATCAGTCCATCATATATCGTCATTATTGCCTTTCACTCGCATGACCGAACGGTGTGGATAATAATAATAGTGCACGTGCATTAGACTTAGTTGGAATCTGCAAGCATTTAATACAAGGGACAAGACAAGGTAATATGGGCTCTTGGTTAAGTCAACAGTAATGCGAATGAGAGTCACTCAACATTTTCATCATGGTCTTCTCCTCTCGACCGCCAAATAATAAGAAAAGAAATAAAACTATTTACACGGGAAAGCTCCCAACAATCAAAAGAACAACGAGAAATATTTTTTGGTTTTATTTTAATTACTACTACTACAGGCATGGAAAGTAAACTAGCTAAAAGCTACAACTATTTTTTTTGTTTTTATTAAGGTTTTTCAAACACACAAGAAGAAGGCTTAGAAAATAAAATAAACTAGCATGGATAGTACAATGAAAAAGTATGAGCAACGACAACTAGAATGAGTGTGTGAACATGAATGTACTGTCGGTGAGAAATACGTACTCCCGCAAGCTTAGGCTTTTAGCCTAAGTTGGTCTATGCCCACGGATCAAAGCTACTCTCTCTGGTGTATTGAGGAGGGTCCTCAGGGTGCCACTGGTTAGTCATCTCCTCTGGAACCCACTGATAAACAAACTGTCGATAAGGGTCAAGTGGTGGCTCAGGCTCAGGCTCTGGGACTTGTGTCAACCTCCAGTATGCATAAATGGCCTCGGGTAAGATGAGGTACGCGCCTGGAAGTATGTTAAACAAAGAGGGTGCATGCAAGGTGATAATCTCACAGTGAGTTTTATCAAATATTAAATTATACTTAAGCATCTTCTTCTTATTTTTAACAATAAAATCATGTGCTACCATACTCTTATAATCTAGAAAAATAGGGGGCAACACCTTTTCCTCTTTCTCATAATGCCTAATAGGTATCTCAAAGTGTTCAGCAAGGCATGAAGCAAAGATGCCTCCGAAGATGGGGCCCTTTGTACAGTTCAAATTTAATCGTTTAGCAACAATAGCGCCTAAGATGAAAGTTGTATCACGAAACAAAGCATGGTGCAAAATAGCAATATCAGGTGCACTAAGATTTCCACTGTTCCCGCGACCAATTAAGCATCTACTAGCAAATATCGCAAAGTAACGTAGAACAGGAAAATGTATACTAGTAATTCTTGCATCTGAAACTTTTCTCATTTCTCCTGCAACAATTCTATCAATAAATCCATCCACATCACTACGATGTGGTTCCTCTATGCTGCCTACAAAGGGTATCTTGTAGACCCGACAAAAATCATGGAGTGACATCTCCTTAACCTCATCATATAAGTGAAACTCCACTGAAGGTGGTGATTTCTTAGCATGGAAATAAAAAATTTGCACGAAAATATTAGTGAGTAGGAGATACTGTTCGCGCTGGTCGTGGAGGAAGTCGGTGAACCTGCATTCTCAGCCAAGTAATAAAAGTCATCATGAATTCTGGCGGCTCTCAAGAACGCGTCACAAGGTCATTCGCACGGCCGAACCTCCGCAGTGCGAGGAAGATTGTATTTGGGCTTTTTATTCTCCTCATTCTGCTTATCCTTCGAGCTTCGGCTTGAAGAGCCTCTCAACAATATCTTCAACATTTTCTTCCTCTGAAAATTTCTGAAATTTTTAGACTCAAAATAAAAGTGAACCAAACTCAACAAGATTGATAGCAATTACTCCCACAAGTGCCTAGAGACTATATCATGCATTAAAACTACTTAATTTGGACCATATAAATTTGATATGCAAGCTCAAGAACAGGGTCACCTTAGCAGCAAAAAATTGCAATAAATAAAGCACTAGAACGCAAACTAATTGGACCATTGGGGGAGTTACATATCGAAGAACAATCTCCCCAAACAGTTTTGTGAATGGAGCTTTGAGCAAGGAGATCGAAAATGGCAGCAAGATGAGCTAGAACACGGGTTTGATCTATGGGATGATTTTTTCTAGAGGAAGACGAAGTGTGTGGGTGCTGGAATAAGTGGAGGGGGTCCACATGGGGCCCACGAGGCAGGGGGCGCGCCCTTCACTCTCGTGGCCAAATGGTGGGTCCCCCTGGTGTGTTCTCAGTGTCAGAAATTCTTAAATATTCTACAAAAAAATCATATTTCATTTTCAGTACATTTGGAGAACTTTTATTTTCGGGGTATTTTTATTGCAAGGATAATTCAGAAAACAGACAGAAAGTACTATTTTTGCTTTATTTAATCTAAATAACAGAAAGTAAAGGGTAGGTGCAAAAAGTTGTGCTTTCTAACTTCATCCATCTCATGCTCATCAAAAGGAATCCACTGACAAGGTTGATCAAGTCTTGTTGACAAACTCTTTTCGAATAACATGAAACCAGAGAATTTTTGAATAACACTAGGTTACCTCAACGGGGATATGCATGTCCCCAACAATAAGAATATCATATTTCTTCCTGACAGTATGAAGAGGGAATTCAAAACCTCCAATAGTAATCGTTGAAATTTTTTCAATAGAATTGATACTATGGACTTGAGGTTGTTTCCTCGGAAAGTGTACCGTATGCTCATTACCATTAACATGAAAAGTGACATTGCCTTTGTTGCAATCAATAACAGCCTCTGCAGTATTCGAAAAGGGCCTACCAAGGATAATAGACATACTATCGTCCTAGGGAATATCAAGAATAACAAAGTCCGTTAAAATAGTAACATTTGCAACCACAACAGGCACATCCTCACAGATACCAACATGTATAGCAGTTGATTTATCGGCCATTTGCAAAGATATTTCAGTAGGTGTCAACTTATTCAAATCAAGTCTACGGTATAAAGAGAGAGGCATAACACTAACACCGGCTCCAAGATAACATAAAGCAGCTTTAACATAGTTTCTTTTAATGGAGCATGGTATAGTTGGTACTCCTGGATCTCCTAGTTTCTTGGGTATTCCATCTTTAAAAGTATAATTGGCAAGCATGGTGGAAATTTCAGCTTCCGGTATCTTTCTTTTGTTTGTAACAATATCTTTCATATACTTAGCATAAGGATTCATTTTAAGCATATCAGTCAAACACATACGCAAAAAGATAGGTCTAATCATTTCAGCAAAGCGCTCAAAATCCTCATCATCCTTTTTCTTGGATGGTTTAGGAGGAAAAGGCATGGGTTTCTAAACCCATGGTTCTCTTTCTTTACCGTGCTTCCTAGCAACAAAGTCTCTTATCATAACGTTGATTCTTTGATTGTGGGTTATCAAGATCAACAACAGGTTCAATCTCTACATCATTGTTATTGCTAGATTGAGCATCAATATGCACATCATCATTAACATTATCACTAGGTTCATGTTCATTACCAGATTGTGTTTCAACATCAGAAATAGAAATATCATTGGGATTCTCAGGTGTGTCAACAACATGTTCACTAGAAGCATGCAAAGTCCTATCATTTTTTTCTTCTTCTTAGAAGGACTAGGTGCATCAACATTATTTCTTTGAGAATCTTTATCAACTCTCTTAGGGTGGCCCTCAGGATATAGAGGTTCCCAAGTCATTTTACCCCTCTAGTCATAACTCTAACAACATTATCGTTTTTCTTATTATTTAATTCATTAAGCAAATCATCTTGTGCTTTAAGCACTTGTTCTACCTGAGTGTTAACCATAGAAGCATGTTTACTAATAAGTTTAAGGTCACCTTTAACTCTAGACATATAATCACTCAAGTGTTCAATCATATAAGCATTGTGTTTCAATTGTCTACCAACATAAGCATTGAACCTTTCTTGTTTAACAATAAAATTATCAAACTCATCCAAGCATTGGCTAGCAGACTCATTACGAGGAATATCACCTTCATCAAGTATATAGAGAGAATTTACCTTTACTACCTGTGTCGGGTTATTAAGACCATGTATTTCTTCAATAGGTGGTAAATTCTTAACATCTTCAGCTTTAATACCCTTTTCTTTCATAGATTTCTTTGCCTCTTGCATATCTTCAGGACTGAGAAATAGAATACCCCTTTTCTTCGGAGTTTGTTCAGGAAGTGTCTAATCATTATCATTACTCAATAGCAATTCAGCTTGCTCAACAGTTCTTTCCCTGAAAACACAACCAACACAACTATCCAGGTGGTCTCTGAAAGCATCGGTTAGTCCATTATAAAAGATATCAAGTATTTCATTTTCTTGAGAGGATGATCAGGCAAAGCATTAAGTAATCTGAGAAGCCTCCCCAAGCTTGTGGGAGACTCTCTTCTTCAATTTGCACAAAATTATATATTTCCCTTAAGGCAGCTTGTTTCTTATGAGCAGGGAAATATTTAGCAGAGAAGTAATAAATCATATCCTGGGGACTACGCACACAACCAGGAGCAAGACAATTAAACCATGTTCTAGCATCACCCTTTAATGAGAACGTAAATAACTTAAGGATATAGTAGTAACGAATTTTTTCCTCATGAGTGAATAGGGTGGCTATATCATTCAATTTAGTAAGATGTGCCACAACAGTTTCAGATTCATAGCCATAAAAAGGATCAGATTCAACCAAACTAATTAACTCAGGATCGACAGAGAAATCATAATCCTTATCAGAAATACAGATAGGTGAAGTAACAAAAGCAGGGTCATATTTCATTCTAGCATTCAAAGACTTTTCTTTCAGCTTAGCTAACAGTTTCTTAAGATCATATCTATCTTTGCAAGCAAAAAGGTCTCTAGTTGTTTCTTCATCCATAACATAACCCTCAGGCACATCAGGTAATTCATATCTAGGGGGAGAATCTTCATCATCACTTTCATCAATATTATCTGTTTTAATAATTTCATTTTCTCTAACCCTAGCAAGTTGTTCATCAAGAAATTCACCTAATGGCATGGTATTATCAAGAATAGAAGTAGTTTCATCGTAAGCATCATGCATAGCAGAAGTGGCATCATCAATAATATGTGACATATCAGAATCAATAACAGGTGTAGGTGTCGCAAATTTACTCATAACAGAAGGTGGATCAAGTGCAGAGCTAGATGGCAGTTCCTTACCTCCCCTCATAGTTGAGGGAAAAATCTTGGTTATTTCATCTTTCAAGTTCCTCATAGTGATCAACAGATATAAATCCCAAGTGACTCAAAGAATAGAGCTATGCTCCCCGGCAACGGCACCAGAAAATAGTCTTGATAGCCCACAAGTATAGGGGATCACAACAGTTTTCGAGGGTAGAGTATTCAACCCAAATTTATTGATTCGACACAAGGGGAGCCAAAGAATATTCTCAAGTATTAGCAGTTGAGTTGTCAATTCAACCACACCTGAAAGACTTAATATCTGCAGCAAAGTATTTTGTAGCAAAGTAGTATGGAAGTAACGGTGACGGTGGCAAAAGTAACAGTAGTAGTTTTTGTAGCAATCGTAACAGTGGCAATGGAAAAGTAACTAAGCAAAGACCAATGTGTGAAAAGCTCGTAGGCAATGGATCAATGATGGATAATTATGTCGGATGCGATTCCTCATGCAAGAGTTATAACATAGGGTGACACAGAACTAGCTCCGGTCCATCAATGTAATGTAGGCATGCATTTCGAATATAGTCATACGTGCTTATGAACTTGCATGACATCTTTTGTCCTACCCTCCCGTGGCAACGGGGTCCTATTGGAAACTAAGGGATATTAAGGCCTTCTTTTAATAGAGTACCGGACCAAAGCATTAACACTTAGTGAATACATGAACTCCTCAAACTACGTTCATCACCGGGAGTGGTCCCGATTATTGTCACTTCGGGGTTGCCGGATCATAATACATAGTAGGTGACTATTGACTTGCAAGATAGGATCAAGAACTCACATATATTCATGAAAACATAATAGGTTCAGATCTGAAATCATGGCACTCGGGCCCTAGTGACAAGCATTAAGCATAGCAAAGTCATAGCAACATCAATCTTAGAACATAATGGATACTAGGGATCAAACCCTAACAAAACTAACTCGATTACATGGTAAATCTCATCCAACCCATCACCGTCCAGCAAGCCTACGATGAAATTACTCACGCACGGCGGTGAGCATCATGAAATTGATAACTGAGGAAGGTTGATGATGATGATGGCGACGAATTCCCCTCTCCAGAGCCCCGAACGGACTCCAGATCAGCCCTCCCGATGAAGATTAGGGCTTGGCGGTGGCTCCGTATCGTAAAACGTGATGAATCCTTCTCTCTGATTTTTTTCTCCCCGAACGTGAATATATAGAGTTGGAGTTGAGGTCGGTGGAGTCTCAGGGGGGCCATGAGGTAGGGGGCACGCCCCAGGGGGCGCCCTGCACCCTCGTGGACAGGGTGTGGGCCCCCTGATGCTGATTCTTTCGCCAATATTTTTTATTAATTCCAAAACGTGTCTCGTGGATTTTCAGGCCATTCCGAGAACTTTTATTTCTGCACAAAAATAACATCATGACAGTTCTGCTGAAAACAACGTCAGTCCGGGTTAGTTCCATTCAAATCATGCAAGTTAGAGTCCAAAACAAGGGCAAAAGTGTTTTGGAAAAGTAGATACATTGGACACGTATCAGTGTTGGTGATGACGATGACTTTGCATTCTCCCGATATGAGGTGACATGTTTGGCATGATCGATCCTGAGAGGAATAAAAGTAGGGTTCAATGATCCTCGAGCAACATAAGATTACCATGAAAATCTGATGTTTTTAAGGGGTAGACAGCGCACATATGTAGTTGGGAGCCTTGTGGATTCCACACATCCCGGTGTGACGTCTTGGGCATAGGGCACATGGTGAAGGTGTGTGGAGCCTACATGCTTTCCCAGGTCCATCTTGTGACTTCGGTGGTATTTTCCTCTAAAACAACTATATATTTTTTGCTTTATTTTTCCTTGTTTTGAAAAAGTGTTTTCCCTCATGAAACCTTCATTCTTGACTCTGTCAAACTTTTCGTCCCCCTGGGTACAACCTTGCAATAAGACTAAGAATAGTGATAAAGTAGCTCTATGATATTTGAATATCCTTTAAAATGGTGGTTGGATAAGCATTGTAAACCGGCACTTTATCTTATGAAATTGTGATGCAAATACACATATCAAGTTATCAACACACACACACACACACACAGAGAGAGAGAGAGGGAGAGAGAGATGGTCTCATAATTTTGGGTCCAACACCCAATTTGGTTTGTCAAACTATCTTAAGAGCTAGTAGGAATAAACCAACAATTTAATATTGTTCACCAACAATGTAATATTGTTCATGAACATAAAAACAATAAATCATCTAAAGGAAGCCTTAATGACAAACAACTAATGATTCCAATTTTATGTCGTGACCACCAATGAGCTTCCCCAGGCCTGCCCTACAAGTCCGGATGATCCAGACTTCCCCAAACCCGCCCCATACATGCGGAGAAATGTGGTTCATGTGCCCTTGAAAATGCCCTATGTATTCCAATCATGCAGATGCTAAATAACACTAAAAGTTTTACTACCTAGAAATAGCAACATTGCTCCTATAGAGAAGTACCAATGAACTTGTTTTTTGTTGGGTAGCAAGTTCCATGGTAGTCACTTCAATGGAACTTTTTTAAACCGTCCCAAATTGGCCATAGTCATAGGAATTGTCTTGTTGACGAACCGCTTGAAGAAATAAATAAAGCATATACACTATATAGGAAGCCTTAAAGAGAAAGAACTTGTATCCAAATTTGTTATCCTTTAATGTATTCTAATCACGTACATGCTAAATAATGGTTATAGTTTCTTATGACAACAGATAATGATTATAGTTAATTAATCGCCTCAAACAACAATATAATATTTTGGCAGGAAGCAATACTTACCGATTTCAAAGAGAAGTATATGTGAACATGTATTTTTTTCATGATAACATGTTGCATAGTAGCAACTTCTCCCAGGCAAAGCGTGCCAAAACACAACTGCAACCTATCATATTCCTCCTTCGGAATGCCCACTTGGTCGTCCTCGTCACAACTCAACCATGTCATTGCCGTCTTATGTTAGCCTTGAAGGACCATCTCCTGCTCTGTCCCCGTGATGGCAAGCATCCACTAGCATCGAATCGATGGTAGAGGCGAAACCATCCTTGGTGCTAACAGTGTCGCTTATAACAGTCATGATAAAAAATGCTTCATCCTCGAAAAGTCGTAGGTCCGGTGTATCTCCACAGCCTTCATCTCCCTTGGTGAGTGAACCATTTCTTGTTGGTGGCGTAGCCAGAAATTGAAGATGCTCAATATACCAAATGATTCAAACAACCCAACATTGTCTATACGAGGAGCCAAATTAAATTACATTGCGTTTGGATGTCTATATTGAAGACCTCCGTATTGAATTGATTTCAATTCCAATTCAACGAGGAAACTGTAATGGATACGAATACGAATTCGCTTGTTTGGATTCTCATAGAATTGGCCCATGTAATGGCAAGGAGGTTTCAATACCAAATTCGGTTTGGGTGGCAAACTATGGAATTGCATCTTCGTTATGCATCAAATAAAAATATATACAATGTGTGAGTATAATTGATAATGTAGCAATAAAATTTATCTTGCAAGAAGAAACTGTAACACTGTTACATAAGGCTGGTATTCATGAGAAGAAGAATGACTTTAAATACATGAAATTTTCTTCTTGGCGGGCAGACGAGGGGATCTGGCGGCTGGCGGCTGACCACAAAGAGGAAGATGGGGAACCGGCGGCACAGGAAGAGGGGGTCCAGTGGGGAACAGGAGAAGGAGCGGCGGCGGATGGGGAGAGCCAGGCCATGGCAGCCATGGGCAGAGGAGATACGGCGACCCTATGTTCATGGGGTGGCAGAGGAGATGACGAGGAGATGAGGAGAAGGGCCAACGAAGGGCATGAGGAAGAGGAATGGCGGCGGGGGTGAGGAGGAGGGCCGCCATCGGTTGCTTCCTAGGCGCCGCCGCCTCTCGTCGCTCGGGGTGGGGAGTGGCTGTTTCGATCGAGCGGGGAAGAAAAGACGGGTTGTGAAACGTTTTCTTTTGCGGAAGGCATGAATACAGGACAAATCGCAGGGGTTGGGCTCCGTATCGTGGGAGGCCTCGGCGCGTGGGACTGATTTCATCGCTGTATTGGATCGATTCCAGACCGTTGTTTCCATTGGCATGCCAAACACTTGAATTGGTGGTTGTGAAATACGAAATCCAATTTGAAACCCCAATACAGACATCTAAACATATCGTTACGGAATTCAGTGACACAACAAGAATTCCCCTAAAGAGAGGAAACAAACCATCATAAATATACTTTTGACGACACTCCTAAAAATCTCTAGTACAAGAGGAAGCAGACTTTTCTCACTTTACAAATGTTTTTGTATCACATGCCCTAGTATAGCTGGTCCACTCCTCACAAGGAATGAATGAAGCAGCCTAGGCACTTCTTTTTTCCCCATTTAAAAAACAAAATAAAAGTAAATATAAAAAACTGTTATAAATAAATCTCCCCTTCATGTGTTGAGTTGTATCATCATGTCATCTGCCTCCTCATGCAAATGATGCCAAGAAGTGATAAGCAGCAGGCGCGAGGGTGATAGATCAGCGAGAGCCGAACGCCGCTCGAATCTCAGGTGAGACAGCCCAAACCACCCTCGCCTCTCGCTCCCATTCCCCTTGCCCAGCTCCGTGTTCTTGCGACCCAGCTCCTAGATCTTCCTCCCCCTTTCCCTCGCAAGAATTTCCACCCGATTTCCGCGCTCTGGTCGCTCTTCTTTTAGCCAAGAATTTCCTCCGATTCTTTTCCAGCGTAATCTTAGTTCTGAGCCGTGTGTGTTGTTTTCTTGGCTGAAGCTTGATTAGCTCCGTGGACTTGCAAAAAGGCGGCGCGTTTGAGGAGATTCGGCGGGGCCCTGGTGCCGGGAAGATGAACAAGGACAGGTCCCGGATCTCGGCGGACGGCGGCGGCGGCGACGGCCTGCCGCCGCAGCCGTCGCGCCGCTCGGCGACTCCCCCGCCGGAGTACGACATCAGCCGCATGCCGGACTTCCCCACCAGGAACCCTGGCCACCGGCGCGCGCACTCCGAGATCCTCAGCCTCCCGGACGACCTCGACCTCTGCGCGCCCGGGGGCGGCGACGGGCCCTCGCTGTCGGACGAGAACGACGAGGAGCTATTCTCCATGTTCCTCGACGTGGACAAGCTCAACTCGTCGTGCGGGCCGTCGTCCGACCAGGCGGAGTCGTCGTCAGCCGCTGCTGCCGGCGGGGGCGAGGCGGCCAGGGCGGGCCACGTGATGAGGCCGAAGCACCAGCACAGCCAGTCCATGGACGAGTCGATGTCGATCAAGGCCGAGGACCTGGTGGGGGCGCCGGGGATGGAGGGGATGTCCACTGTGGAGGCCAAGAAGGCGGTGTCCGCCGCGAAGCTGGCCGAGCTTGCTCTTGTCGACCCCAAGAGGGCAAAAAGGTTCGATTTCTCCTTTAATTGCTACTATTGTGTAATGTCCATCATCTTCTATAGAGTTCAGGTAGCCTTTTGTGAAATTCCTGCATTTTTGTCTTCAACGGTATTTCACATCAAGTATTTGCTTCATCCACTGGTGAGATTATTAGCTATGGGAGGATTTAGTACACTACTTCACATGAGTGGGTGTAAAATGCGTCTGTAAAATGCTATGCTCGTACGAACTGAGAAGAGATAGGTCTCAGATAGGTTAGAGGCGCGAGGAAAGAGATCCATTTGTTGGACAAAAGTGTGATTGGAATCAGATGCCCCATTTTCAGCACCCTTATGTTTACATTCTTTAGATAGCATTTTTGTTGAAGATGAAGGTCATCTGTTTATGTGGTACACATGAGCATATGCTGATTTGTGATTCGGATGATTTGACAGGATTTGGGCTAATAGACAATCCGCAGCAAGATCGAAGGAAAGGAAAATGCGCTATATTGGTGAACTTGAGCGCAAGGTGCAAACCCTGCAGACAGAAGCAACAACATTGTCAGCCCAGTTGTCATTGCTACAGGTATGCATTATCTTCGGAGTTTTTCTGCTTATAAAGTTTTAATCCATTTATGAGATCATTTTGGATGCGGCTAAGGAAATTCCACACATGACTTCATTATCTCAAGTTAGATTGGTAGGTCCCAGATTGATATATGTGTTAAACTGGCGCGTAGGGATGTATTCTATCTGAATTCATTGGAGCTTAGGAATTGGTTGAATAATTTCATCCAAATTTTTCAAAGTAAAAACCCTCTGTTACATGCCCTTTGGTGTAAGGTTGTTTCCTGAAGATGACGTGGAGATCTTCTGTCATATTTACATAGCATTGAATGTTTTCAAGAAAAGCCATTTTAAAGATGGAAGTTCTGGTATATAATTAGCACAAGTGGCATTGAGTACAGCCACATAGTGATGATGCTGTCGGAAGCATCATGTTGTATGTTACAAGATGCAATATCTTGTCTCCCTGTTTTTGAAACTAATAACGAAATTTTGCCGTGTTGCTATGCCATGTGCATTTTGGAACGGAGTGATAATATTGAGGTACCACTTGTTGGTGGGCTAGTTGGCAGGTCTCAAGCTATATCCGTTACAGACGCACTAAAAATAGAGATGGTATGGAGCACACTTCAAAGCAATATCATAATAAACATAATATCAATATTCAATAAATAGCCAATGCATCTTACCACTTCTCACCTGTGGCCCCTGGGTAACGATCTGTGTGATAATTAGACCTTGCTTAAAGTACTTTTGCAATATTTTGTGCTTGCCTGCTTGTGTTTCTGGTTTCCCAGTCGAGAAGCTTAAGTTGAATCAAAATGCAAGTGTTTTTTCATAATCATAAGCCTTTTGGGTAGATAAGAGCATTGGATGTCAGAAGATCTTTAGGCATTTCCCGAACTTGGATTGACCGGCTACTAGTCATTGCCAAGTTCTAAAACGTAACATAAATCACCATGGCTGTACTATAGAAGTTTATAGAAAGGAAAAGAAAATGTGGTGTACCAAGGAAGGTAGCAACTATTACATGAACCAGAAGAAATACCATGCATTGTGATCTGAGAAAGAGAGCTAGTGCTGCCCATTCGTGGTGCAGTTCTTAATTGTTGGTATTACGGGGTTTCATTCATGTATCTTTAGAATGTCCATACTAGTACTACATGCATTTTCTGTGTGCAGGAAGGTAGACTTTTTTATACTGTATATCATATTCTAAATGGATGATAAAAACAGTGCAAACCATGTGTGGAATGTGTGCCAACGTACAGTAGTTTGGCACGTTGATATTTGAATGCATTGAAGTTCCTTCTGGTCAAACCTATAACTGTTAAGGCTATAACATGTTCTTTCTGCCTTCTAGCAACTGGATTTTCCCTCAACTTGCCATCAGTCAAATCTACTGCATTCACATCCATCAAAACAATGAATATCAACCAAATCATGTGTTTAATTCAGATAGCTAATGACCATTCTTCTCATTATGTTCCTATGCCAGAGAGATACCAGTGGGCTAACAAGTGAGAATAGTGAATTGAAGATACGTCTGCAGAACATGGAGCAGCAAGTCCACCTACAAGATGGTAATACACATATTTCTAACCCCTAAATTCGCTTGATTCTAGTCTTGAAAACTAGGCGTTATTTGGTGTACAGCATGGTAATAAGACTTTGCAGGTCATGTTGATGCATATAATAGAAGCAGGGTTAGAAGATCTGTCAGTTGTGGGTTAGAAGATAGTCAGTCGTTTGCAATCTGAGTACCTGTATAAAAGGAACTTTACGATGTCAATGATGATTAGAAAAAACTTTGTGCATCTAGTCTATATTGTACGCCAACCATATATGGACATCAAAATTTTTTTGTAAAAAAAACCAAGTTTCTTTCAGTTTTATCTCTCTGCTTACACCTTTATTCTCATCAATGCCTATTATGCACGTACACAAGGGAATTTTAAAGTATTGCTGTTTTCTTAACTTTCCTTTTTCCTCTGGTGCAGCTCTAAATGACACCCTGAAAACGGAGGTTCAGCGGCTGAAGGTGGCAACAGGCCAGACGGGCAACGGTGGGGGGATGCTGATGAACTATGGCGGCATGTCACAGGCGCCACACCAATTCGGAAGCAACCAGCAGATGTTCCACAACAACCAGTCCATGCAGTCTCTGCTAGCGACGCACCAGCTGCAACAGCTCCAGCTCCATCCACAGCCCCAGCAGCAGCAGCAGCCGATGCGCCCTCAGCACCACCACCACCAGCAGCAGCAGCCACTGCACCTGCTGCAGGCACAGCAGTTCCAGCAGGCAGCGCGCGACCTCAAGATGAAAGGGCCGATGTGGGGCGACGGGAAGTCGTCGGGAAGCGGCGGCATCTGAAACAACTAGGTCTGGAGATGATGATGATGATGATGCGCAGGTGTAGTGGCTTTGGTGTTGGCTTTTTTAGTTTCGATTGAACAGTTGGGACGATCGATCACAGGTGTTGACAGTGTCGTGGGAAGCGTTTGTCTGTAGTTGTTGAAGGAAGTCACTTTGGGAATTCTAGGTTGAACCTTTTGGTTTTGGTCCGGTAGAAGATGCATTGTTGCGTCCAGTTATGGGCATACTCCATGTTGTTGTTGTTGTTGTTGTTGTTAACTTAAACTCAGGCACTGATGGGTTTGCCCGTTGGGCATGTTAGGGAAAATGAACAGGCTAATTGTATGGCTGTTAGTGCTGGAACCATTTTATTTGTTATCACGTTGTCCTTTGGTTCCAATGAGCATTTTGCAGGTCCTCGGGAACTGGTGATGCTCCTATTTTCTCTACAAATGGTTTTCCTACCCTAAAGTAAAGGCCCTTCCTCCTTTGAAAGGCTGTGGGCGAGGAGCCCCATTGCTCAAAGGAAGAAATTCAGATTACTTTGTTTGATGGACAAAAGGCCTCGTGAGTTTCATGAGCACTTGATAGCTTAACTCATATCTCGCTTCTCAATAGATTGAACCAGTCATTAGATTTGCTCGTTAATATATCGCAATATATATCTTTTATCTTAAGTAACAACATTTCATGACTCCGTTTTTTAGAAGAAAAAAAACATTTCATGACACCTCAATCCAATTAATCAACTCTTAACTCGACCCATGGCAGGCAACAGCCAATGCACCTCCTGTCTCCTTCAAAATTCCAGGCACACGCCCTTCAAAATTCCAGGCACACTCCCATTCGGCTGCTGCCAATGCATGGGTATTTAGATGAAGTGCTAAGCACATTAAATAGCTTAGCAACTATACTCCCAATGCATAGGTGCTTAGCTTATGGTTGCTAAGCTTGCTTCATTTAATGATTTAACAACTAAAGCTCTTCATGTATTGGTGGGCTCCCTTCTTTTAGATGTTTTGCCTAGATTCACACGCTTAGCATTGGTTCTTCTTGGGGTCACCACACCCATCTCTCTCCTTTTAAATAACTTGCCACATCAGATTTTTTGCCTACGTGGAAGGCTTAGCACCTGTACAAGGTGGAGCATTGGGAGGGGCCTTTCATTGACGCGACACCTCACAACCAAAAGAAAAAGAAGAAAAGAAGATATGATGGTGGGGTGGCTGGCACTTTGAGGCATGGTCGGTGCTGAACGAGTCACGTTTTGATTAGAGCTCTAGGCTATCATTTACTTATGTGGTGAAAGTCATTAGAATTTGTATGCATCCTAGGGGGAAATGTCTGGGATGATGTCTGTTGGCGAGGGCTCGTGAGCCATAAACAATTTCCCAATCTATCTCATGTCGCTCGACACAATTCGACTCTAAAACCCACTCTCTCTACTATCTCAACCCTTCATAACAAGCTCGGCAAAAAATCATTGGTCAACAAATAGTATCAAAGTTAGGGAAAAAATGGTTTAAATGTTTCCTTATTTTGAATGTGATTGTGCAAATGTTTCATTAAAGCAGGCTCGCGGGTACCGCAATCCATGGCGTCTCATGAGCTCGATGGCAAGCCTGGCCGTGCCGCCTATCTCCTGCCTCGGCACCATGCATTGTACGACTTCAGCTTCATGTGAGGGTCTGATGGCATCCCCGTTCCCCTCCAAGGTGCTTCACCATTGGTCTTGGGCGACTGGCGTCTCTGCTACCACTGTCTCGGCAACCCTGTCCGAAGTGGTCTTGCATCCCGCTCTGGCTGCAAACTGCGTTGCTGTGAGGCCGTCTGGCGTGGGTTGGGAGCTTTTTGGAGCGAGCGGAGGCTGCTCTGAGGGGACTCTCCCATGTGCAGGCTATGTTGTACACCACTATGGCGCCGCACCCTCCTAGTGCAGTTGATTTCGTGGGGTAGACGGGAAGTAATCCTCTTTGGTGGTTCTCCCCTCAAGCTAGGCCCTGCCCATCACCGTTGTTTGATGTGTTGGCTGCCTTTAGGTGCGAGGACATCACCGACGTTGTGGCTCCGGTGTTGCAGATCATGCCTGAGCTATGGATGATGGGTGGAAAGCACGCTTTGCTTCTGTTGATGGTACATGTGCACTCGCTTGTGGCCTCGGCCGCGGTGTTGCCACCACCCACAACACCACCGTCAGAGAGCAGTCATGCTGTTGTCACTGTGGAGTGTGGAGGTTTGGGCACAGTTGCTTTTCACTCGCTTGAGTCCTTCAGCCAAGTGCTTCCTGGGAGCGACGAGGTTGTGGCACTGGTGCATTTGCACCTATTTCTGAGGCTATCTTTGCTAGAAAGTTTTGAGAATTGATCGCCAGATTGGAGATTGCTAACCCTGGATCTAGCAAGGCGGTTCGGTTGCCACCTAAAGGAGAAGGCAACCAGGGGGACAAGAGCAAGAGGGCATGCGCTAGCCATCGTTCTGGCATTCCGAATGATAAATCATTTGGGAGCAAAAGCAAGAAGATGGCGTCATAGGGAAGGCGCCCGTGGTTACTTGGTAGATGGTTATCTTCTTTTCAGGTTGTTGTGCATGATGTCTTTGTCGATGTGTTTACGATGGGGCTTCTTTGCGTTGTTGAGTTTCCATGGCCCGCCAGGTTATGCTTGTAGCGGGATGGGGGCGTTTGTCCGTATGCTCGGGTGGTTGTCGAGATTCATGCTTTGGGAGTAGTCTGCGGGTGGTCGTGTTGTAACGGTTTTCATTCGGTTTCTATCAATTAACCGGGCAATTATCTTCTGCTTAATTAATCGATGAGGCAAATCTTTTGCCTCTTATTTCTTTTTTGAGCAAACTTGGCCTCTCTTTTTTGATTTTTTTTGGAGAATTGAAAATATCTTTTTAGTCTAAACACACTCCACTTTATTGATCATTAAGCAAATTCATAGGGATACAACTCAGGTTTGGAGTATTAAGGAGCCACACATGACGTCCTAAAGAAAGGCCTAAAGTGTGTCAGCGAGACTATGTGCCTAAATATTTGTCTCTCTTCCTTCGAAGATGAAGGAACATCGAGGTATACGTGTAGACGTAAAGTTGATCTCCTTGATAATACTAGCATGCATATCGCCCATGCTTCTTAGAATGTCATTCACAACAACACATTTGCAGTCGGAGGCAATTTATACATTTGTTACAGAAAGGTCTAGAGCTAAAGCTAGCGCTTCCCGTCATGCCAACGCCTCCAAGGTAGAGGGATCGGTGACACTGGAGCACTTAATCGCCGAAGCACCCAAATACTTGCCGTGGAGTCTCTGCAAATAGCACTAAAGGACCCTTGAAACAATTCACGAGCCACGACACCATCCACTCGAATTTTAGCTACTCCATCAGTCGGTGGGATCCATCTTCTAGCCTTGAACATGAGCTACATGGGGTTGTCCCAACTGTTTCTTCGGTTTACTCAACTCAAGTTCCATTATATACCTCTTGACAAAGCAGCTTATGGCCAAAGGCCCCTGAAATATTTGCTCATGTAGAGCCTTTATGCGTAAGTGCCAAGTTGCCCAAAGTGTCATCAGTAGCTTGGTGAAATCTACATGTGGTAAGGCCTAGATGAGAGAAAATATAAATCACTTCGTATTAGGTTCTCTATTCTCCATCATTACTTCCACCAAGTCTTCGTCCTCAATCGCCCAAACACAAAATGCCATGTTACACTCAATCAGAGAATGTTGCCAAGAATCCGGTGTCCCCCAAGGTCCGCACACTGCTTGAGTCGCCATGTTTTTGGTGATGTAATAAATCTGCCGTAGGCAAAGATTGCCGAGCAAGCCTCCAGATAAAGATTTTTTATCTTGAAAGGGACATCAATTTTCCACATTTTTGCCCAGCCCCTTGCCGCCCTTGCACAGTGGCCACCAGCAAAAAACGCAACCGAAAAGCACGCGCGCAAATCCCCGGCATCGAAAACCATTCCGCGCCTACCCCTCACTACACCCTCCGCCACGTCATCGATCCGTGGCTCCCTCCTTGCCCACTCTCCACCATCGATCCGCCATCCAACGGCGGAAATCACGCGTCACGCGGATCGCGGCCTCTCGCCAGCCCCCCGAACACCGCGGCTATATTAACCCACCTCACCCCACGCTCCACCACCATCCTCCACCTCCACCTCCACCACTCCCAACACAAGCCAATCCCACCGGAGAGACAACAGAGAAGCGAATCAGCGGCGGCGAAGATGTCCGGGAGGGGCAAGGGCGGCAAGGGGCTGGGGAAGGGCGGCGCCAAGCGCCACCGGAAGGTCCTCCGCGACAACATCCAGGGGATCACGAAGCCGGCGATCCGGCGGCTGGCGCGGCGGGGCGGCGTGAAGCGCATCTCGGGGCTCATCTACGAGGAAACCCGCGGCGTGCTCAAGATCTTCCTCGAGAACGTCATCCGCGACGCCGTCACCTACACCGAGCACGCCCGCCGCAAGACCGTCACCGCCATGGACGTCGTCTACGCGCTCAAGCGCCAGGGCCGCACCCTCTACGGCTTCGGCGGCTAGGCCACCGACGCCGGGATCTTCAAGCAAGCAAAGAGATTAGCAGTATTTGTCTAGGGTACGTGGTCTCTTCGGTGTTGTTTGCTCTGCTCTGTTCCTGCTTGATGTATCGGGACCGATGTACTAGTACCAAGACTGAATGAAATGGAATTTGGAAATTACAGTGCCGTTTACCCTTGAGTTCATCTGCACTCCCTTCCCCGGTTCGTATTGATTTGTGCACGATGCTCAATCTATCAGTGCGTCCCCGATTCCTCTTTCAGTGGCTCTGTATCAAACTGCCCCCAAATCGAGCTGTCCGTGTTTATTCCTGAAACCTCCCTCCATTTTTATTCCTCACAGTACAATTTCACATCCTGTGTTTGCCTCTGAGGAAGTGAACCTAGTTCCGCCCATTCATGTGTGGTTTGCCTCTGAGGAAGTGAGCCTAGTTCCGCCCATTCATGTGTGGTTTGCCTCCGAGGAAGTGAGCCTAGTTTCATCCATGTATTTATCAGCGTGAAAATACTTTTGGACAGCTATACTGTACATGTCAAAATGCGTGTTATTAGGTGTACACCATTACCAAGAATGTGATGGAAGATTGCAGTGTGGTTTGCCCCTTAATTCACCTTCAATCTCTTGCTCAGTCGATTTCTATTTCTGCAAGATGCTGAATCTTATCAGTTCGTTTCAATTACCCTTTCCGTGGCTATGTATCAAATTGCGCCCAAATCAAGCTGTCTGGTTTTTGCCTTTACCTGCTCTTGTGTAATGACCATCGCCTCCCATAGAGTTCAGGTAGCCCTCTGACCGGCCTGGATTTTGTGTTTGCCTCTGGTATTGCTGCGTTTCATCCATGTGTTTTCAGAACGAAAATACAGTTGAGAGTTCTGCAAGCTTTTCTGTACTGTACATGTACTCCCTCCGGTCCTTTTTACTCTGCACAAAGTTTGACCAAATTTATATTAGAAATTATTAGCATCTATAATATCTAATAAATATAATATGAAAGTATATTCGAAGATGAATCTAATGATATTGGTGTTGTTATGTGAATGTCTTTAATTTTTTATATAAACTTGGTCAAAGTTGGATGAGATTGACTTCGAACAAACCTAATATGCAGAGTAAAAAGGACCAAAGGGAGTAAAAAATACCGCGTTATTAGGTGTACAACATGAGTGATAAACTTTATAGTTCGGCTTGATGCATACAGTAGAAACATGGTTAGCAGATCTGTCAGTTGTTTGCAATCTCAGACCTCATTTGGTTTGGAGGATTTTCATAGAAAAAACATAGAAACAAAAATTCCAGAGAAAAATTTTCTATAGATGCATTCGGTTTGTAGGAAAGGCGTACGGGAATATCGTAGGAATACTACTCATTTCCTGTGTTTTTGAAGGAAACTAGATATCCACTCAAAACTTATTTTGCATGTAGGAACGAGGCAAGTCAATTTTTTAAGATGACAACTGCCATTCTATCAAATTCCTATACTACTCCTGATTCCTACGTTTTAGTTTCCTTCAAAACGAATGAGCCCTCAGTGATGATAAAATAACCTTTCTGCATCTAGTACAACATACTACTATCATTATCATGGACACCAACTAATTCTGTATCTCCTTTTATCTCTGAATACTTCTTTATCCTCGTCCATGCCCTACTGCACACAGGGGGATTTGTACGAGTATCAGCAAATTGTTACTAGAACTTCTTTCGTCCTGGCGTTGCTGATGGCAAGCAATCAGGATTCAGGGGGCAGTGGCATACAGCGTACTGGCATCTGAAATAAGTGCTGGGTCCAAAAGTTTCTGGTGTGAGCGGTGTTGCCTAGGTTGGAGATGATTATGCTTTGGAAGCGTTGAAATAATGTCGAATGATGAGCAGACGTGCGGACAGTCTCGTGGAAGGCGCTTATTTGTTGTAGTTGAAGGAAAATGGCTAGGTCGTTGAGAATTGTATTTTTTTGGACAAATCTAACCCCTTTAAGCAATTTTAGACACGTCTGGTCATTGGCAAAACTATTTGGAATCTGTCCCCTGGGGTCAGCGCCACACCACATGACTCCGGAGCTGTACATCTCGGTGGCATCGAGCAAATCTGTCTCTAGGGTTTCTGTTGGGCTCCGCTCACCAGAGCCGCACAACATGGCGCTGAACATGTACATCTCGGCACCACTGTTGTGGGGCCCCGACCTTAGGGGCCAGATTCCAAAATAGTTTTGCCCATAGACCAGCCAGACGTGCCTGAAGTCGCTCAAAGCGGCTAGATTTGTCAAAAAAAAAACACTTGAGAATTTCAGGTTCAGTCTTTGGTTTTGGTCAGATAGAAATAAGTGTTGGCTTTAGTTCAGTATTTTTGTATTTTTATAGGGGTGGAAGGGGGGGGGGGGGGGGGGGTTAGCTCAGTTAAACAACCAGTTATGCTTGTAGCAACGTGTTGTTGTTAACTTCTACTCCCCAGTTGCTACCTGGGCAGTGCCGCTGGGCAATTTTGAGGAAATGAACAGTCTAATTGCACGTTATTGTTAAAGTCAGTC
Source organism: Triticum urartu (assembly GCF_056163025.1). Lineage (NCBI taxonomy): Eukaryota > Viridiplantae > Streptophyta > Magnoliopsida > Poales > Poaceae > Triticum > Triticum urartu. Next base: position 493,428,649 of record NC_141877.1, read on the forward strand.
AACTTGAGCACTAGATGCTGCAACATTTTAATCTTGTGCAGCCAGACCGCTGCCTAGAAGGCACTGGAACGTAGGCCCAAGGTTGAAAACACAATGCGGCCCGCTTTCGGTTTTCGTCCTGGTTCCGTCATTTAACCGGATAATTCTCTTCTGTTTAATTAATCAACGAGGCAGTTTTTTTGCCTTTGTTTCAAAAAAAGATGCAGGCCCGCTCCAACCTGTTTATGTTTGCATATTTTTTTCTTTGGGCAAATGCATAGGGCGCTTATAGGCGCCGGCCGAAAGTTTCGGCCGATCGAGCCCGGGCCGTTGGATCTGAGCCACGTGGACGTTGGATCCAAGCAAACAAAAAAAAACGAATCACCCCCAACTCTCTTTCTTCTTCCTCAGGCAGTCCTGTTTGGGGGAGCGCGGCGCCGCGCCTCCTGTCCCCTCTGGTGATTGTCGGTTCCTACCCTCGCCGGTCTTCCTCGTCGCCGCCGGACCCCGCCCTTGCCGGTCGTCCTCGTCGTCGGTCCCCGCCCTCGCCAGGCGTCCTCGTCGCCGGTCCCCATGCAACAAATCCACCTGCTTTGCAGCTCTTGACGGCGGCGGTTGTAACTCGGCGGCCGCCCCTCGCCATTGATGCTCGTTGCAGGAAATTATGTCGACGGCGGCCGTCAGTCAATCAACGCCATTTTGAATGGATGTAACAAAAAACTTCACCCGTAGTAGCAAAAATAAACTACGGTTGCAGCAAAAAATCAAACACTGTCGCCGTCTTCGCGAGGTCGCAACTCCGCCTTACATGGATGTAGCAAAAAACTTCAACGGTAGTAGCAAAATTCTACTATGGTTGCAGCAAAAATCAAACACTATCGCCGTCTTCGCGAGGTTGCAACTCCGACTTACATGGATGTAGCAAAAAACTTCAGCGGTAGTAGCAAAATTCTACTACGGTTGCAGCAAAAATCGTCGTCGCGAGGTCGCAGCTCCGCCTGATGGATGTAGCAAAAAGCTTAGCCGGTAGTAGCAAAATCCAACTAGGGTTGCAACTTCCCCTTGTTATCAAGTGCCATTGAAGTTTTCTCTGTCTATGGTTGAAACTTTTTTCAATAGCTGTTGAAGTTTTTCTAGGTGACGGTTGCAACACTTGAATACGCGGTGGATCCGGCCATGTCGGTAAGCAACCATGGCGGCTGACGAGGGAACGCCTGACTGTCGGCGATGGAGCTTGTGGTGGCTCAGCCGTAGCCCGATAGGAGAGGGGGAAGGGATGTGCGCGCGTGAAGGATGTAGGTAGGGGATGGATCTGACCATGGCAGCAGGCAGCCATGGCGGGTGGCGAGGGAACGCCTGGCCGCCGGCGATGGAGCTTGTGGTGGCCCCCGTCGCAGCCCGGGGGAGGGGGGAGGGTGCGCGCATGAGGGCTGGAGGTAGGGGATGGAGGTGCTATAGGGAAGGAGGCGGGGCGCGCGGGGACCACTATGTATTGCGTGTTGGGCCAGCGTGGCACTATGTATTGCGTGTTGGGCCAGCGTGGCGAGCGAGACGGCCGAAAGTTCGGCTGGTGCACCGCGCCCAAACGTTTCCCGAATGCATACTAGTACTTTTTTTCTGCTTTTTTTTGAGCTGTTTTTTCTGCTTTTAGTGGCGAACCGACCTAGCGAGGCTATGGAGCAGGGACGCAACCAACCAGCCAACCGAGCTAGTGCCCAGCAGTGTATCTCCTGGGTCGGGTTGGTGCGTCCAGGTGCAACCATCAGCACCAAACAGACAGAGCCGTTGCTTTGCCACTTCTGGTTCAACCACTCCTAGCTCCCGTCACTCTCACTGCACTGCCGCCCCACCTGAGCTGATCACCCCCATTTAACTGATCCCACTGACACCGTGACACGGCAACGCACTCACTGACTGACCCCCAAGCACGTACGCGAAACAGCCAGCTCGCGCGCTAGCTCGGGTGCCAGGCATGCCGACGCCGGCGCCCGCGGGGACCGGCTGGCCGCGCCAGGGCGAGCACGCCGCGCGGTGCCGGCAGCGCGAGGAGTACGCGGCGCGCCGGGCGCTGTTCCTGCAGACCTACCGGCTGTCTGCCCCCGGCGAGGACGGCGACGAGGAGGCGGCCGCCACGGGGCTGCGCGGGCGGGCGGCGCGTCTGCTGCGCGAGGCCAGGGTCGCCGGGAGGGCCGCGGCCGCGCGTGCGGCGTGCCGGGCGTGGGTGGCCGGCAGGGCCTCGGCCGCCGGCGCGGCGTCCCGTGCGCGGTCGTGGCTCGGGGCCGGGCTGGGCAGGGCGTGGCGCGGGTGGACGCGGAGGCCCCTGCCGCGCGCGCGCGCCTACGGGCACGGCCGCCTCCGCCACCGGTCCTCCTTGCTCGGGTGCTTCGGCGGCAGGTACCGCTACCTGCAAGGCTTCGCGTGACAGCGCACTGTGCTGGCGCGCGCGGCGCGCTGGCGTGCACACGTACACAGCACTGTGCGGGCTAGACGACGGCAGCGACTTGTTGCTACCCGCGTAAAATATTTGAGACGGCTTTGCACGTATGGGCGACTAAATGCCCGCCGTTCAACATTGTAGCCCGTGCATACACGATGATGATCAGATGATGTACAAACTCTTGCTGGTTTATTGGGAAAAACCGATTGTTTTTCTCCACAACCACCGCGTCGGCCGGCAAACGGAAAGCTAATTTCGCACTCGCATTCAGTCTAGTATCATGAAGACCAGTAGCCTATCTGTGAGTCTCTGGTCTCACCACCGGACGCATGTTTGACTCGTGGTTGGCCCGAGCTTACACAAGCCTGAAGCCTCGATCAACCCAGCGCTTCCCACTGTCTCATCCCACGCACGCGCAGTAGCACCCCAGTGCCCAGACACTGCGACCGCGCGTACGTGACGTGCCGGCCGGGTCGGGTGGCCATGAGCACCAGCGCGGCCTCCTCCTCCTCCTCTCCGCCGCTGACGCCGCCGTCCCCGCTGCCGGTCAGCGTCGGCCCGGGACGCCGGCCGTACGCATTCACGCCGTCCCCGTCCGCGTCGCCGCCCTTCTCTTCGCGTGACTTCGACGCCTCGCCGTTGCCGTCGCCGTCGCGGTCGCCGCTGCTAGCGCAGCGGGCGGTGCGGTCCGAGCCGCGGCTGCTGCATTACTCCGCCTTCTCCATGGACGCCGCCGCGTCCGCTCGTCGGGAGCAGCCGCCGAGAAGACGATTTGATCTCGGCGCATGGTGGTAAGTGCCTAACGGACAAGCGTTCGAACACCTTGACCTACCATTGTCGTGTTAATTTGGACTTTTGGATTAGTAGTTGTTAAATCACGTCGCAGGGCAGGGCGATCTCATTAACTGATTTCGTGTGTATTGTGGTTGCAGTTTTGAGTGGGTGCTGATGCTGGTGCGCTGCTGCTGCTGCTCCTGGAGGCCGGCGTCCACGCAGCAGCTCTGCTAGTCGATGATGAGATGCGACTGCGATGCTGGTCATCCATGCAAATATGTGCCAAGCTTGCTGTGACTGTTTATTCACGAGTGTTATGACTTTGTGTTTGTCGTTGTTGCGTTTGCGTCACTATCCGTGCACAAAATGTTACGGGACTGTAGTCATAAGCAGCGAACATTCGCCGCAGTTCACGAGGACGTCAATTTTCGGCGAAAACACAACTATGGCGGAGTTGTCATGCCCACTAAGGCCTCCTTTGGTTCATAGGATTGGAAAATAATAGAAATAAAAAAGTCATAGAAAATGAGATGACATGCATCTTAAATCCTATGCATAGGAATAGAAAAGGAGATGCCCTTTGATTCGCACCATAGGATTTTTTTCATTGAGTCTAGACTAATGTTTATTTTTCTATGAAATGTGAAGGATAAGAAGAATTCCTCCATAGGAAAAGGATTTCATTCCTACAAACCAAAAAAATCTGAAGGAAATTTTCCTATAGAAATCCTATCCTATGAAAATCCTATAAAATTCCTCCAAACCAAAAGAGGCCTAACTAAAATCGTCATGCTCGCTAGCACAAAATGCCGTAAAAACATTCACAAATGTCATCATTCTCAGTGCAAGTTCGCTGGCTATGGCTATTGGGGTCCTACGGGAAATGTATTGACCAGATATTCAGACACCGTTGAGCGAAGTGATCCACAATGCTCAACTTTTTTGTTTGGACACTAATCCCTTGCTTTACTAAACTGACAAGAGGTTACAATCTAACTGAATAGTTCTAGTAAGAGAATCCAAGAATTACATCAAAGCGTGTACAAGAAGAGAAGCTAAGAGTTTCTTTAGGGCAAAGGTGGGCGCCAGAGAAGAATGGTGTCTTCACGGTACGCAATGCGTACAATCTGGCCTTAGAGGAACGTCTACGACCATCTTCAGTCGCGGCGAGCAGGGCACCGGACGGGCGGCGAGCCGTCTAGGCTTTTATATGGAGGTGCCTGCTCCTCCTAAGGTTTGAACATTTACATGCGTCTTGTTACTGATTGCTTACCAACTTGGCAAAAGAAACATGAACGTGGATTGGAGATTTCTAATATCTGTCCTCTCTGTGCTATGGAGCAGGAGAATACTCTTCATGCATTTTGCAGATGCCCGAACACGGTGGCGCTATGGCAGGCCATGCAGGAACACTGGGCACTGCCAGACGTGAAATCATTCATGAGCACGGGCGTGGAATGACTCGTCCAATCCCTGTGCGACTTGTTGGAGTTCCAGCGGATGGCGTTGATGATGACATTGTGGCGCATCTGGTATGTTCGCAATGAGCTAGTGCACCACAACCTGGACCCTCCCGTGGACGCGTCGCGATGCTTTCTCCTGAGCTACATGGATTCGCTGATCGGCGTTCAGATCAATCCCAATGCTGATCCTGTGAAGGGCAAGCAAGTAATTAATGCAAACCTCACCATACAACCATTAGCACATGTGAAGAGGCCGTCTGCTACGGCCAAATGGGAGGCACCGCCAGTAGGATGGACAAAACTGAATGTTGATGGCTCCTTCTCCGAGAGATTGGGCACGGCAGGTGCAGGGATGGTGCTCCGCGACCATCATGGCGATATCATTTTTTCTGCCTGTCACCAATTGCGTTCGTGCTCTGAGCCACTGGAGGCGGAGCTTGCTGCTTGTGAAGAGGGGTTGTCGCTCACCCTACAGTGGACAACACTCCCAGTACAAGTGGAGATGGACTGCTTGATAGCAACGAATATGGTGAAGGCCTCGGAGCAAGACAGGTCTAAGTTCTGTATGCTCGTTCAGGAGATTAAAAGACATGTAAATGATGCCAGAGTTATTCAGTTTGCCTTTGCTAGGCGTGAGCAAAATAGAGTTAGTGATTTTCTTGCTACTTTCGATAGAGTGCAGGAACGCACTGTTGTGTGGCTTAGGGACGGACCAGGTGATGTGCCGGCCTTGTGTAAGCAAGACCTTGATGCTGGCTAAGTAATAGAAACTCTAGTTTACCCCGCAAAGAAAGGTGTGCCATCCAGTTTGCTTCATGACGAATCCAAAGAAGCTTGGAACCCTGGAAAGATTCGGACATCTGCTTGATTGCCTTCATCATATGATCATCATTTACCCGGAGGGCACCAATATCATGCCAGAGGTACACTATATTAGAGTAGTCTATTGATACATCTCCATCGTATCTACTTTTCTAAACACTTTTGATCTTATTTTGGACTCTAACTTGCATGATTTGAATGGAACTAATCCGGACTGACACTGTTTTGTAGCGACCCGACCTCAAACAGTCAAGTCTCTGTGCTTTAGTGTCATCCCTGGATCGATAATGCTGACACACACAGTACTCGAAGGATTTCTAACAGAGTAGCAATCACACACTTATTACATCGAGTGTCTCAAAAAAGAACTTATTACAATAAATATGGCATAAGGCCATCTAATACGATAACAACGGAAGGCTTGGAAGATAAAGTGAGTCCATCAACTCCAACATCATAGCTGAGTTGCACGGCAACGACCTAACAAACCTTACTTCTCGTCTGAAAAGTCTGCAACATAATACGTTGCAGCCCGAAAACGGGTCAACACATGGAATATGTTGGCAATGTAACACAGTAGAGCAAGAACAGAATAATGCTATCACTACATGCATATTTGGGCTGGTAGAAAGGCTCTATGGTTATAGTTTTGTGAAAAGCCAATTTTTTCCTACAACAAAGGAATAGATTTTATTTAACTATCATGGTAGTTGAAACATCATTGAGAAGGTTCCTCCAACTCAATCCCAATTAAAAAGTAATTATCAACCCAACAATATTAAATTAGAGTGATGAGATACATATGATAATCCAAGTACTAGATACTCAAGATGTCCTTAACCGGGGACACGGCTAACCATGATTAGATTGTACGCTCTGCAGAGGTTTGCGCACTTTTCCCCACAAGACTCGATCTCCTCCATTGGATTTCTCGCACTACATGGTGTTTGAGAAACGGATGACCAAGGCACAATCTTTCAGAAGCATTAACTCTAACCCCGGGTAGACAGTATCAATCTACATCCCTCTACATCTGCTAGCCTACCACTGAAAGAGGTCATGCAACTTACTCAACTATGCTAGAGCCCATAATAGCTTCTGGCTGCACACGGAAGTTTCTAGCATGAAATATCTCAGTTCCCTTTGAGCCTGGGTGGCGGACCTTAGGATTATCACACGGGTACTCCGAGATATCCTAGGACAACGCTGGATTCTCCAAGTGCCCGACAAGCAATCCACCCAGATGTGTATTAAAGTTGCCACCTTAAGTTGAACCATTAATTAACAATCTCACATCTGTCATGGATTCACTCAGCCAAACCACGTCTACGAGCATAGCATAGCAATATAAGCAATACGTAGAAGTAACTCCCAAGGGTTTGATAATAACAGGGCAATAGGTTCTACCTCATCAACTACTTCCCAAACCCACAAGTTAATCACAACCTAATCATGCAATGTTTGAGGATTGGAACTAATGCATAAAAACTGGGTGATAAAGGTATGATCAAAGTGTTACTTGCCTTGCTGATGATCCGTGAAACCTAGAGACTCGTAGTAGCACGCTTCGCATTCTGGGTGTTCTATCGCAAACAAACAAACAATAGCATACATAAGCAATCAAGCAAAGATGCACGGGTAAAACTCAAGTAAGAAGATCTAACCAGATAGTTCAACTTAAGAACTCTGGTTTGAAAAAAGAATCAAATCGAACGGAGCAACGAAACTCAAACTACGAAAGAAACAAGATCCGATTACTAATCTGTACTAAAGTCAAATTTTACAATACTAAAATCTTGTTCAAGTTGGTTAAACAGAAAGAGGGCTTCGAGACGAAGATCTAGGCGCTTGAATCGCCTAATTTCGATAAACGAGCGAAAAGATAAACTAAAATGAAAATCGGATTGGAAATCGCGATCGAAAATAATCGCAAGAAATCCAAGAAAAAGAAAAACTGACGAACAGGCTAACGAATGAACGTTTGCTGTCAGCGGGTAACGGGTGAAAACCGTTCGTTAAAACGAACGAATGGACATGCGTTCGCTAACTAAATAAACCGACGGGAAAAACCGATCTAAAAGAATAAACCGGGATTAAAAAACGGATCTAGATCTAGGGTTTACCAAAATAAACCGACGAGAGAAAAAAAGAACGGCGGCGGCTCCGGCGAAGCCGGCGGCGGCGCGGGCGGAGCTGCGGCTCGGGGCGGAGGGGCTAGCGGCGGTGGTGGTGTGGGGGGTCGAGGCGGGGCCGGCTCGGCCTTTAAAGGGCCGGGCGGGGCGGCGGCTTGGGCAAGGGGCCGGGGGAGGAGGAGTCCTCCCCGGACTCGGCGGCGTGCGCCGGCCGGACTCCGGTCGGAGTCGGTCGGGGCGAGGGGTGGGCTGGCGCGGCTGGCCAACTGGGCCTTGGCCCAGTTCGGTCCGGCGGAAAAACCTTTTTTTTAAATAAATTCCGCGCAGAGAAACGCCAAAATAAGTACTAAACGGATGCCAAAAATCCCGAAATAAATTTTCTCGTCCTCTAAAAATCTACCGGACAAGGTGAACATTTATTTGGGCCTAAAATGCAATTTTGAAAAACGCGAATTTTTCCTATGCAAATAAAATAGCAATAAAATCCCACATAAAAAATTTATTTGTTTTTAATATTTTCCTCCAATATTCCAGTGTTTTTGGGGAAGTCATATTATCCCCTCTCATATTTTTTTATATGAAATATTTTTGGAGAGAAAAATAATAAAATAAATTGATCCTCGTTTCGATATTTGACAAAATTCAAATATGAAAACAGTGAAATCCCCAACTCTCTCCGAGGGTCCTTGAGTTGCTTAGAATTTCGAGGATCGCGAAACGAATATGCAATAAAATATTATATGCATGAATGATGTATGTATAACATTCCAAATTAAAAATTTGGGATGTTACAAACCTACCCCCCTTAAGATGAATCTCGCCCCCGAGATTCGGGTTGGCTAGAGAATAGGTGTGGAGTATCTAGGTGACATTAGGGTTTTGGTTGATTTGCGTCTTAAGATGTTTTTTTACTACAAACTCTAGGGATGTTTGTGACACTTATAGGGATAGCCCAATGGATTGATCGGAAAGAATAACTTTGAGGTGGTTTCGTACCCTACAATAATCTCTTCATTTGTTCTCCGCTATTAGTGACTTTGGAGTGACTCTTTGTTGCATGTTGAGGGATAGTTATATGATCCAATTATGTTATTATTGTTGAGAGAACTTGCACTAGTGAAAGTATGAACCCTAGGCCTTGTTTCCTAGCATTGCAATAACGTTTGTGCTCACTTTTATCATTAGTTACCTTGCTGTTTTTATATTTTCAGATTACAAAAACCTATATCTACCATCCATATTGCACTTGTATCACCATCTCTTCGCCGAACTAGTGCACCTATACAATTTACCATTGTATTGGGTGTGTTGGGGACACAAGAGACTCTTTGTTATTTGGTTGCAGGGTTGCTTGAGAGAGACCATCTTCATCCTACGCCTCCCATGGATTGATAAACCTTAGGTCATCCACTTGAGGGAAATTTGCTACTGTCCTACAAACCTCTGCACTTGGAGGCCCAACAACGTCTACAAGAAGAAGATTGTGTAGTAGACATCAATCAGCTTTGCTCTGCCAGACGTTCATAACATCTGGCGTTGCTCTTGCAGCGGGTTTGGCACCTAGCGGTGCTTCCAGGACGTAATTCTTTTGTGCAGCAATGACGATAATCCTCAAGTTTTGATACGTCTCCAACGTATCTATAATTTTTGATTGTTCCATGCTATATTATATTTTGTTTTGGACATTATTGGGATTTATTATACACTTTTATATTATTTTTGGGACTAACCTATTAACCGGAGGCCCAACCCAGAATTGATGTTTTTTTCCTATTTTAGGGTTTTGCAGATAAAGAATATCAAACGGAGTCCAAACGGAATGAAACTTCGGGAACGTGATTTTCGGAACGAACATGATCCAGAGGACTTGGACCCTACGTCAAGTAATCATCGAGGAAGGCACGAGGTAGGGGGGTGCGCCCACCCCTTGGGCGCGCCCTCCACCCTCGTGGGCCCCCTGTTGCTCCACTGACGTACTCCTTCCTCCTATATATACCTATGTACCCCAAACTACCAGATACAGAGCCAAAACCCTAATTCCACCGCCGTAACTTTCTGTATCCACGAGATCCCATCTTGGGTCCTTTTCCGGAGCTCCGCCGGAGGGGGCATCGATCACGGAGGGTTCTACATCAACACCATAGCCCCTTCGATGAAGGGTGAGTAGTTTACTTCAGACCTACGGGTCCATAGTTATTAGCTAGATGGCTTCTTCTCTCTTTTTGGATCTCAATACAAAGTTCTCCCCCTCTCTTGTGGAGATCTATTCGATGTAATCTTCTTTTGCGGTGTGTTTGTTGAGATCGATGAATTGTGGGTTTATGATCAAGTTTATCTATGAACAATATTTGAATCTTCTCTAAATTCTTTTATGTATGATTGGTTATCTTTGCAAGTCTCTTCGAATTATCAGTTTGGTTTGGCGTACTAGATTGATCTTTCTTGCAATGGGAGAAGTGCTTAGCTTTGGGTTCAATCTTGCGGTGTCCTTTCCCAGTGACAGTAGGGGCAACAAGGCACGTATTGTGTTGTTGCCATCGAGGATAACAAGATGGGGTTTATATCATATTGCATGAGTTTATACCCCTCTACATCATGTCATCTTGCTTAAAGCATTACTCTGTTCTTATGAACTTAGTACTCTAGATGCATGTTGGATAGCGGTCGATGTGTGGAGTAATAGTAGTATATGCATGCAGGAGTCGATCTACTTGTCTCGGACGTGATGCCTATATACATGATCATACCTAGATATTCTCATAACTATGCTCAATTCTGTCAATTGCTCAACAGTAATTTGTTTACCCGCCGTGAATACTTATGTTCTTGAGAGAAGCCACTAGTGAAACCTATGGCCCCGGGTCTATCTTCCATCATATTAATCTTCTAATACTTAGTTATTTCCTTTGCCATTTATTTTACTTTGCATTTTTTATTTATCTTTATCATAAAAATACCAAAAATATTATCTTATCATATCTATCAGATCTCACTCTCGTAAGTGACCGTGTAGGGATTGACAACCCCTTATTGCGTTGGTTGCGAGGATTTATTTGTTTGTGTAGGTGCGAGGGACTCGTGCGTGGCCTCCTACTGGATTGATACCTTGGTTCTCAAAAAGTGAGGGAAATACTTACTCTACTTTGCTGCATCACCCTTTCCTCTTCAAGGGAAAACCAACGCAAGTGCTCAAGAGGTAGCAAGAAGGATTTCTGGCGTTGTTGCCCGGGAGGCTTACGCAAGGTCAAGTCAAGATTTGGACTCCCGACAACGAGCCATTTCTGGCGCCGTTGCCGGGGAGGCTTACGCAAGGTCAAGTCAAGATTTGGACTCCCGACAACGAGCCATTTCTGGCGCCATTGCCGGGGAGGTCTACACAAAAGTCAACATACCAAGTACCCATCACAAACCCTTATCTCCCGCATTACATTATTTGCCATTTGCCTCTTCTGTTACAGAGGAAGACATTGCAAAGCTTCGGGCGGCGAGGTACCTGACCGCTGAAATCCATCATCGGCTTCCTGCCGAGGGGCAGATTATTCCCACCCCCAGATCTAGCGAGAGGGTCGTGTGCGTGTCCCACTTCCTCCGCGGGTTGGGGTTTGCGCTTAACCCCTTCGTCCAAGGGCTCATATTCTATTACGGGCTAGACTTTCACGATTTGGCCCCGGACTCTATTCTTCTTATCTCGGCGTTTATCGTTGCGTGCGAAGCCCTCCTCCGAACTCCTCTGCACTTTGGCTTGTGGCTCAAGACCTTCGATGTGAAGCCGCGAGTGGTAGAGGGGGAGTAGGTCGAGTGCGGCGGCGCTACAGTGAGCAAGCTTGCTAGCACCGTTTGGCTGAAAGGATCCTTCGCCAAATCTTCCGATCTGTGGTAGCAGGGGTGGTTCTATATCACCGAGCCCCGCAGCTCCAAGTGGGCAACCGCGCCCGCATTCCGACCCAGCCCTCCAACTCAGCTTGCATTGTGGATTAACAAGGGGCTAGATTGGGGATCAACGAATGATGTGCGAACTCTGCAAAGTCGCATCCGAAGCCTCATTGAGAGGGACATCGACATAGCCAACGTCGTTCATGTAATGCTAGTTCGTCGGACCCTGCTGTGCTAGCGACGGCCTCTCCGCCTATGGGAGTTCAATCCAGAAGGGCCGTGGACTCTTTAGAACTTCTTCGGCACAACGCATGAAGGAATGTGGAGATTATTTTTGGGAAACGAAGGCAATGGCCGGACACCACCGAAGATGTCGGCCTAGACGGTAACCACCCGGACACCCCGGTAAGTACTCGTTTACCGAATACCTCATAATCAGATACCCAGTGGCAAGATACCAACAGTATCATCCTTTTTCAGGGCTAGATAAAGAAGGTGTAATTGATTAGGTGTCCGGCTCTCCTTCCCGAAGACTCAGCTACTCCTGTGTTAACAAGGATGCTGGCCTCGGCGCCATACCATGCATCAGCAGGGGAGGCCGAAAAGACCCAAGATGACCTTGGTTCCGGAGGTAAGTCGGACACTGAGTCCGAAGAAATCGAGCTTTCCTCGCCCGAAGACGGAGGCGGAAAAGGACCCAGTATCCCTTCTCCAAATAGGAGGAAAAGGGCCGCCTCCGAAGATTGGGAGGGGCGGTCTTTCAAGAAGGGCAAGATGCCGCCGTCGACCGGCTTGGGTTTGGAAAGTGACGCCATTGAGCAGCTCCAACAAGGGGGCAAGCCCTCGGCCAAACCATAAGAGAATCCGGAGTACTTTGATAGAGTCCCGCTCCGTTGCTGTTACCGAAGATATATGTAATGCATTCATGCATTTTTATAGGTCGGCATAGAGTTTTTCTGGGCCATCTTCTTCTTCGGGGAGTCTTCTTCCAGAGATGATGGAGAGCGAGACGCCTCCTCCAACCTCCTCGCCCAATAAGGCGGATGACTCTGAAGTGTCATCGCGAAGGGTCCCTTTAGACCAGGGGATAGAAGAGGCAGTACCCAAAGGTGGACCTCCGACCATCTGAGATTTCGGGGCTGATGGTAACAAAGGCCCCGGACTGTCTGGTTCACAACCGACAGCGATTTTGGAGACGGGCGAGCAGATTCCTTCAAAGGATGATTGTGCTTTTGGAGCAGCTTCTGGAGACCCGGAGACTCCGGATATATTGCGGGACATGTTGCGTAAAGCATCTGTCTCGGGGGAACATCATACCTTAATGGGTACAGTGATTGAGAAGATTTCGTTCGCGGAGAGCGGATTAAATGAAGCCTTCATGAGCCTACTGAAGGGCTTCGAGGTTTGTGACATAATGTTTTCAGCTATGTTTCATTTGCAAAGATGCGCCTGTGTACAAGTAGTAGCCCCTGATACTCGGGTTGGCTTCCACTGGGAAGCAAACGGAGGATCGAAAAGGATTGTTTGAGGACTAACCTGATGAACTTTGAACGCAGGCTGTTCCCCCCTTGGCCACTTCCCGGACTATGGAGATTGCCGGTTTGCAGCGGAAGCTTTGATGTAGCAGGGGATGATCTTGCTTTAATCAATACGCGTCTAGACAAGTCGCAAGGTATGTATTCGGGGCAATCCTCATACATTTTTGTGGTATAAGCATGATGCTGAGATTTGGCTGCAGATGGTGCTGCCGCCGTTGAAGTTCTCCGAGCGGAGCTGGCCCGGGCCAAGGAGCAGGCGCAGCGTAACAATGCTGCTGCCGAAGAGGCATCAACTGAATTAAAAACCGAACAAGATGCACGGTGCCAAGATGAGGAGAAGATATCCATGATGACGCTCGAACTGGAGAATGCTACCTGCCGCTGTGAATTTCTGGAGAAGGAGAGTAAAGCCTTAACGACTGATCTGGACAAGGCCTTACAAGAGGCGAGAGAAGCGCGGTCGGAATGTAGAGCAGCCCGTGAGGAGGTTCGACAGGCGAGGGAGATTGCGGCTGGAAAGCCCTTTCTGCTGCAAACTAAGTTCGGCGACCCGAACTATGCCCAGCTTAACCAAGTATGGAGTTCTCCGGACAAGTTCTTGGACTTGCCGAAGAGTTTTGCCAATGCGGCGCAGTATTACCAAGCGCGAGATGGATATGCAACGAAGAAGATTTTTTGGTCGCAGTTTGGCGCATCAAAGCGCCCTCTGTTGCTCAATGAACAGATGTCCCAATGGGCCGAACTTCATAGGATATCCGGCGCTGCCATGAAGGATGTAGTAATAGCTATATCGGTTTAGTGCAAAGGCTTGTTGACGCGGTGCCGCGTATCGACGCTGTGAAGCAGTCAACGTGCATTGAGGGTGCACGAATGACTTTTTCCCAAGTCAAGACGTTCTGGGGGAAGATGAAGGCCATCGATGTTGCGACGAAGGGTCTACCCAAAGGCAAGGACCGCCCGGAACCGGAGCATTATTTTGAAGACGTCCTAGAGGCCGCCCGCTTGATAGAGGGTCAGTGCTCGAAAGACATAATGTTCGAGTGAGGTGTATGCAAGTTGTAAAAAACAATTTTATAGTTAATCTATTTATGTTTTGCTTGAAAGCTTGAATTCCTCCTGTGCGGCCGTTTTGATATAATCTGAAAGTTTTCCAGTCGTCGGCTTCAACCCCCTCGTAGGAAGTACGGGGTGTTCGGAAAGGCATTTAATCACTCTTTATCCAACGTCTCGGTCCATGAAGGAGGTGATAATGCGGCGAACCAGGCAATCAGACTATAAGGCGTTAACACTTTCACTTAGCCATAGGAGTTTTATGGTGGGGCTATGACATAGCCCCTGGTATGTATGCGGCATATGGTGCCTTACATATTTGATCTGAAAAAGATCCCTCATGTGACACGGAGAATCGCTAAAGATTCCAAGAAGTCATCAAGTGGTTGACCAGCTCTCGCCGCATCATGACAGTCAGTTTTCAGCTTTCTCTACTGAGGTGCTCATCCGGTTTAGACCAGGGCACAATCGCAGTAGTTCTCCCTTTACTACCCTAGCCGATAGAGCGGAACGTAGGGTAGCAAGCACAGGAGCCGGGCAGCCCAACTATTGACCCAAGACAATGATTCGGAGCTGATGCATATAAGGCCAAACTTGCGACGCCGAAGTATGCTATAGAGATGTTCGAACTTTTACTGGCAACTCATTTGTTCCCACACCAAGCCCCTGGCGGGTTATGCCAAGGTGTTCCTGTGAAGCAACCATGGGAGCCATATTTGTTGGGGAAACAATGCGGGTGATTAGTTCAGATATTTGTTTGATGGGAACCGAGTGATATGCCAATGATTACTTAAGATATATATATATATATATATATATATATATATATAAGCCATCCTCCCGGCTATTTGACATGCTCGGGGTTGGAGGCGGAGGAACAGGCATAATACATGCTCGAGAAATAGAGAGTGCGGTCTACAAAAGGTTATTTTGGATCTCTTGTCGCACGTCTGCGCCGCCAGTCCTCAGTGGGGGGAATCCTTGACGAAAATGACCCCTTGGGTGAGTGTACGGATCTGGACTCCGATAGAGCCGGTTTCCGATGTTTATCCTGTTCGTCACCTGTTTTTAAAGGATATCGAAGGAAGAAATAAAAATAAATTAAATAATTATAAAAAAAGTTACTAGAGTGCTTGCAGGCTTGTCCGTATTGTGCTTCCGCCAATGCCCATGGTATCTTGAGTGCGTAATGATGTATGCGAGGTACAAACTTTGTAGGTGTACGGAGTGGGCGGCGGAAGCCGGGTTGCTATTTCCGTTCTAGGGGTAGTTGATCCTCGGGTGGAGACTGCTTCATACCCCCGGTTTTTTGTTGGCGAACCTTTCCGTCATACCTGTCGCTTGGCGGCTTCCTTCCCCTGTGTTCGGCGTTGAGCTTGCCGGCCTGTTTAAAGACCCAGCAATTTCTGTTGGTATGATTAGCTGGTTTATCGGGGTAGCCATGAATCTAGCAGGGTCGGTCCAATATCCTGTCCAGGTTGGATGGTTCATCTCGATTCACCTTGAATGGCTTCTTCCGCTGGCCGGGCTTGGGGTTTCTAAATCCGGCGTTGACCGATGTGTTGCCCGATCTTTCATTGTCATTGTGACTGTTGTTTTTGCTTCCTCGTGGCTTACCGTTGGCGTATCGGATTTCGAGGTGCCCTGGTTGCTGGCTCTATTGCTTCTACGAGTGAGCCAGCTGTCTTCTCCCGCGCAAAAGCGAGTCATCAGAGCAATGAGGGATGTCATGGATTTAGGTCCTTCTTGGCCGAGGTGGCGTGCAAGCCATTCGTCCCGGATGCTGTGTCTGAAAGCCGCGAGGGCTTCCGCGTCCGGATAGTCGACGATTTGGTTCTTTTTGACTAAGAACCGGGTCCAGAGCTCCCTGGCTAATTCGCCGGGCTGTTGGACAATGTGACTTAGGTCATCGGCATCCGGTGGCCGGACATGTGTTCCTCGGAAGTTATTGAGGAAGGCCTCTTCCAAGTCCTTCCAGCTGCCTATGGAATTTTCAGGCAGGCTGTTTAACCAGTACCGAGCTGGTCCTTTTAGTTTTAGTGGGAGGTATTTAATGGCATGGAGGTCGTCTCCACGGGCCATATGGATGTGGAGGATGAAATCTTCTATCCATACTGCGGGATCGGTTGTCCCGTCGTATGATTCAATATTGACGGGTTTGAATCCTTCGGGGAATTCGTGATCCATTACTTCATCAGTGAAGCAAAGCGGGTGTTCGGCGCCTCTATGTTGGGCCACACTGCGGCATAACTCCGAAGGAGTCCCATTGCGGTTTTCGGCTCGGTCGCGGCGAGGTGTGACACGTCCGAATAGGTAGCCATCGTCGCGTGTCGAAGCATGTTTTCGCGATCCGTAGATCAGTCTTGCGTTTCCTACTCTATTGTCCAAGTCCCTGATACGTCTCCGTCGTATCTATAATTTTTGATTGTTCCATGCCAATATTATTCAACTTTCATATACTTTTTGGCAACATTTTATATTATTTTTGGGACTAACATATTGATCCAGTGCCTAGTGCCAGTTCCTGTCTGTTGCATGTTTTTGGTTTTGCAGAATATCCATATCAAACATAGTCCAAACGGGAGAAAAACGGACGGAGCTTATTTTTGGAAAATATGGAAAATTCGGAAGGAAAATCAACGCGAACCAGTGCCCGAGGTGGTCACGAGGTAGGGGGGCGCCCCCCTTAGGGCGCGCCCCCTACCCTCGTGAGCCCACCGTAAGGCGGTTGACGCTCTTCTTTTGCCGCAAGAAAGCTAATATTCGGAAAAAAATCACGGCGAAGGTTTCAGGCCAATCGGAGTTACAGATCTTCATATATATACGAAACGGTGAAACAGAGCAGGAGAGCACGCAGAACCAGAGAGAAACAGAGAGATAGATCCAATCTCGGAGGGGCTCTCGCCCCTCCCACGCCATGGGAGCCAAGGACCAGAGGGTAAACCCTTCTCCCATCTAGGGAGGAGGTCAAGGAAGAAGAATAAGAAGGGGGGCCCTCTCCCCCTTGCTTCCAGTGGCGCCGGAGCGCTGCCGGGGCCATCATCATCACCGCCATCTTCACCAACAACTTCACCGCCATCATCACCAACTCTTCCCCCCTCTATGCAGCGGTGTAACCTCTCTCTTACCCGTTGTAATCTCTACTTAAACATGGTGCTCAACGCTATATATTATTTCCCAATGATGTATGGCTATCCTATGATGTTTGAGTAGATCTGTTTTGTCCTAATGGCTATTTGATGATCAAGATTGGTTTGAGTTGTATGTTTTATTATTGGTGCTGTCCTATGGTGCTCTCCGTGTCGCGCAAGCGTGAGGGGTTCCCGCTGTAGGGTTTGCAATATCTTCATGATTTGCTTATGGTGGGTGGCGTGAGTGACAGAAGCACAGACCCGAGTAAGTAAGTTGTTTGCGTATGGGATAAAGGGGACTTGATACTTTAATGCTATGATTGGGTTTTACCTTAATGAATCTTTAGTAGTTGCGGATGCTTGCTAGAGTTCCAATCATAAGTGCATATGATCCAAGTAGAGAAAGTATGTTAGCTTATGCCTCTCCCTCAAATAAAATTGCAATAATGATCACCGGTCTAGTTATCGATTGCCTAGGGACAAATAACTTTCTTGTTGACAAAAGCTCTCTACTAAAACTAATTTAGTTGTGTCTTTATCTAAACAGCCCCTAGCTTTTATTTTCGTGTTCTTTACTTTCTTGCAAGCTTACCCAAAAACACCTACAAAGTACTTCTAGTTTCATACTTGTTCTAGGTAAAGCAAACGTCAAGAGTTTGTAGAGTTGTATCGGTGGTCGATAGAACTTGAGGGAATATTTGTTCTACCTTTAGCTCCTAATTGGGTTCGACACTCTTACTTATCGAAAGAGGCTACAATTGATCCCCTATACTTGTGGGTTATCAAGACCTTTTTTCTGGCGCCGTTGCGGGGGAGCAATAGCGTGGGGTGAATATTCTCGTGTGTGCTTGTTTGATTTATCACTAAGTAATTTTTATTTGTTGTTCTTAGTTGTTTTCTATCTTTAGTTATGGGTAGGAAACGCAAAATACCAAAAAAAATAGTTGTACCTACTGAACCGATGGTTGAAGAACCACTCAAAATCTATCACACTGCTGAAGCTTATTACTTGGACCATCTTCGATCCCTATGTGCTCGTGCTGAAACCCCAACTAGCTTAGTTGAGGGAAAATCCTTAGATGAGCATGCTTGTTATGTGCGACACCGCATATCTGAAAAAGGGAAACTTTTACATTATCAAATTAATCGCTTGCAATGCTATGCTTGGAATTTATGTGAAATATATGATGTTACTTGTTGTTCTGAAAACCCTAAGAAACACCTTCCCTACCAATGTGAGTTTATTGATAATGGAATCTTATCTTCTTATGCTAAAGGTGTTTATAGTTACTATGATATTCAACAAATTGAAGAATTTGTTGCTTTTAAGGGTGCTTACGAAATTGCTTCTTTGATTGAAACGTATGATGCTACTTTTCACAAATCTGAAAATTTTGCCATACTTAAATATTGCTATGATAATTATGCTTCTAATGCTTATGTTAAACTATATATTGAGGACTACTCCGCTGCCCAAGAAGAGACTAATATTTTGCAGGAGTATATGGAAGAAGAAATTGATGAAACTGTGAGCTCATTGGATGAAAAAGATGAGGAGGAGAGCGAAGAACAAAAGGAGGAAGAGCGGATTGATCACCCGTGCTCACCTTCTAATGAGAGTAACTCTTCAACTCATACATTGTTTAATTCCCCTTCGTGCTTACCGAAGGATGATTGCTATGATGACTGTTATGATCCCATTGATTCTCTTGAAATATCCCTTTTTGATGATGCTTGCTATGCTTGTGGCCAAGATGCCAATATGAATGATGCTTATGGAGATGAACTTGCTATAGTTCCTTATGTTAAACATGAAATTGTTGCTATTGCACCCACACATGATAGTCCCATTATCTTTTTGAATTCTCCAAACTACACTATATCGGAGAAGTTTGCCCTTATTAAGGATTACATTGATGGGTTGCCTTTTACCGATGCACATGATGATTTTGATGAGTATAATATGCATGTGCTTGCTGCTCCTACTTGCAATTATTATGAGAGAGGAACTATATCTCCACCTCTCTATGTTTCCAATATGATAGAATTGCAAGAAACTGTTTATACTATGCATTGGCCTTTACTATGTGTGCATGAATTGTTCTTTTATGACATGTCGATGCATAGGAAGAGAGTTAGACTTCGTCATTGCTTGATATATGTTACTTTTTGCTCACTACTAAATTACAAATCATTGTTGATTCAAATTGGCTTTGATAGATATACCTTGGGATCCGGGTGGATCCATTACTTGAGCACTATATGCCTAGCTTAATGGCTTTAAAGAAAGCGCTGCCAGGGAGACAACCCAGAAGTTTTAGAGAGTCATTTATTTCTGTTGTGTGCTTTTATAAAGTTTAGAAATAAAAATAGTGTTCCAAGGTTTGCCTTTAGGATGTTTACATTTGCTTGATGGTTTGTACGGTGCAGGACAGAAACTTTGGCTGTAGTGCGCGATTTTACATTTTTAGCTGGAACGTCAAATGGTTCTGATTCTTTTTGCACTGTCTTCCTATACAAATTTTTTATTTTTCCTAATTTTGGTAGAATTTTTCAAGTATCAGAAGTATGGTGAATGTTCAGATTTCTACAGACTGTTCTGTTTTAGACAGATTCTGTTTTTGATGCATACTTTGCTTGTTTTGATGAAACTATCAATTTATATCAGTGGATTAAGCCATGAAAAAGTTATATTACAGTAGACACAATGCAAAAACAAAATATGAATTGGTTTGCAATAGTACTTAGAGTAGTGATTTGCTTTATTATACTAACGGATCTTACCAAGTTTTCTGTTGGAGTTTTGTGTGGGTGAAGTGTTCGATGATCGAGAAGGTCTCAATGTGAGAAGAAGGAAGAGAGGCAAGAGCTCAAGCTTGGGGATGACCGAGGCACCCCAAATAAATATTCAAGGAGACTCAAGCGTCTAAGCTTGGGGATGCTGGGGAGGCATCCCCTCTTTCTTCAACAAGTATCGGTATGTTTTCGGATTCGTTTCGTTCATGCGATATGTGCAAGTCTTGGAGCGTCTTTTGCATTTAGGTTTTTATTTTTCTTTTTATGCACCATGCTGGTATGAGATAGTCCTTGGTTGATTTATAGAATGCTCATTGCACTTCACTTATATCTTTTGAGTATGGCTTTATAGAATGCTTCATGTGCTTCACTTATATCATTTGAAGTTTGGATTGCCTGTTTCTCTTCACTTAGACAACCGCCATTTGTAGAATGCTCTTTTGCTTCACTTATATTTGTTAGAGCACGGGCATATATTTTGTAGAAAGAATTAAACTCTCGTGCTCCACTTATATCTATTTAGAGAGATGACAGGAACTGGTCATTCACATGGTTAGTCATAAAATCCTACATAAACTTGTAGATCGCTGTGTTGGAAATATGCCCTAGAGGCAATAATAAATTGGTTATTATTATCTTTCCTTATTCATGATAATCGTTTATTATCCATGCTAGAATTGTATTGATAGGAAACTCAGATACATGTGTGGATACATAGACAACACCATGTCCCTAGTAAGCCTCTAGTTGACTAGCTCGTTGATCAATAGATGGTTACGGTTTCCTGACCATGGACATTGGATGTCGTTGATAACGGGATCACATCATTAGGAGAATGATGTGATGGACAAGACCCAATCCTAAGCCTAGCACAAGATCGTGTAGTTCGTATGCTAAAGCTTTTCTAATGTCAAGTATCATTTCCTTAGACCATGAGATTGTGCAACTCCCGAATACCGTAGGAGTGCTTTGGGTGTGCCAAACGTCACAACGTAACTGGGTGGCTATAAAGGTGCACTACGGGTATCTCCAAAAGTGTCTGTTGGGTTGGCACGAATTGAGATTGGGATTTGTCACTCCGTGTAACGGAGAGGTATCTCTGGGCCCACTCGGTAGGACATCATCATCATGTGCACAATGTGACCAAGGAGTTGATCACGGGATGATGTGTTACGGAACGAGTAAAGAGACTTGCCGGTAACGAGATTGAACAAGGTATCGGGATACCAACGATCAAATCTCGGGCAAGTATCGTACCGATAGACAAAGGGAATTGTATACGGGATTGATTGAATCCTTGACATCGTGGTTCATCCGATGAGATCATCGTGGAGCATGTGGGAACCAACATGGGTATCCAGATCCTGCTGTTGGTTATTGACCGGAGAGTTGTCTCGGCCATGTCTGCATGACTCCCGAGCCCATAGGGTCTACACACTTAAGGTTCGATGACGCTAGGGTTATAGGGAAAGTATGTACACGGTTACCGAATGTTGTTCGGAGTCCCGGATGATATCCCGGACGTCACGAGGAGTTCGGGAATGGTCCGAAGGTAAAGATTTATATATGGGAAGTCCCGTTTTGGTCACCGGAAAAGTTTCGGGTGCTATCGGTAACATACCGGGACCACCGGGAGGGTCCCGGGGGTCCACCAGGTGGGGCCACCAGCCCTAGAAGGCTGCGTGGGCCAAGTGTGGGAGGGGACCAGCCCCAGGTGGGCTGGTGCCCCCCCTCCCACCAAGGCCCAATGCGCAAGGGAGAGTGGGAGGGGGCAAACCCTAGGTCCAGATGGGCCTTAAGGCCCACCCTAGGTGCGCCCCCTCTCTCCCCCATTGGCCGCCACCCTAGATGGGTTTTGGGGCTGCCGCCACCCCTAGGGAGGGAACCCTAGATGGGGGCGCAGCCCCTCCCCTTCCCTATATATATTTGAGGTATTGGGGGCTGCAAGACACACGAGATCATCTCCCTCTTGGCGTAGCCCTACCTCTCTCCCTCCTCGTCTCTCGTAGTGCTTGGCGAAGCCCTGCTGGAGTTCCGCGCTCCTCCACCACCACCACGCTGTCGTGCTGCTGCTGGATGGAGTCTTCCCCAACCTCTCCTTCTCCCCTTGCTGGATCAAGGCGTGGGAGATGTCACCGGGCTGCACGTGTGTTGAACGCGGAGGCGCCGTTGTTCGGCGCTTAGATCGGAATCAACCGCGATCTGAATCGCTGCGAGTACGACTCCTTCATCCGCGTTCTTGCAACGCTTCCGCTTAGCGATCTACAAGGGTATGTAGATGCACTCCCCTTCCCCTCGTTGCTATATTACTCCATAGATTGATCTTGGTGATGCGTAGAAAATTTTAAATTTCTGCTACGATCCCCACAGTGGCATCATGAGCTAGGTCTATGCGTAGTTTCTATGCACGAGTAGAACACAAGTTGTTGTGGGCGTCGATATTCTCAATTTACTTGCCGTTACTAGTCTTATCTTGATTCGGCGGCATCGTGGGATGAAGCGGCCCGGACCGACCTTACACGTACTCTTACGTGAGACAGGTTCCACCGACTGACATGCACTAGTTGCATAAGGTGGCTAGCGGGTGTGTGTCTCTCCCACTTTAGTCGGATCGGATTCGATGAAAAGGGTCCTTATGAAGGGTAAATAGAAATTGGCATATCACGTTGTGGTTTTGGCGTAGGTAAGAAACGTTCTTGCTAGAAACCTATAGCAGCCACGTAAAAAAATTTGCAACAACAATTAGAGGACGTCTAACTTGATTTTGCAGCATATGCCTTGTGATGTGATATGGCCAAAAGGATGTGATGAATGATATATGTGATGTATGAGATTGATCATGTTCTTGTAATAGGAATCACGACTTGCATGTCGATGAGTATGACAACCGGCAGGAGCCATAGGAGTTGTCTTAATTTATTTATGACCTGCGTGTCAACTTAAACGTCATGCAATTACTTTACTTTATTGTTAAACCGTTAGCCATAGTAGTAGAAGTAATAGTTGACGAGACGACTTCATGAAGACACGATGATGGAGATCATGGTGTGATGCCGGTGACGATGATGATCATGGCGCCCCGAAGATGGAGATCAAAAGGAGCAAAATGATATTGGCCATATCATGTCACTATTTGATTGCATGTTATGTTTATCATGTTTTACATCTTATTTGCTTAGAACGACGGTAGCTTAAATAAGATGATCCCTCGCAATAATTTCAAGAAAGTGTTCCCCCTAACTGTGCACCGTTGCGAAGGTTCGTTGTTTCGAAGCACCACGTGATGATCGGGTGTGATAGATTCTAACGTTCGAATACAACGGGTGTAAGCCAGATTTACACACGCAATACACTTAGGTTAACTTGACGAGCCTAGCATGTACAGACATGGCCTCGGAACACGGAAGACCGAAAGGTCGAACATGAGTCGTATAGAAGATACGATCAACATGAAGATGTTCACCGATGATGACTAGTCCGTCTCACGTGATGATCGGACACAACCTAGTTGACTCGGATCATGTATCACTTAGACAACTAGAGGGATGTCTATCTGAGTGGGAGTTCATTAAATAATTTGATTAGATGAACTTAATTATCATGAACATAGTCTAAATTATCTTTGCAAATATGTTGTAGATAAATAGCTCACATTGTAGCTCCCTGTTTCAATACGTTCCTAGAGAAAGACCAAGTTGAAAGATATTGTAAGCAATGATGCGGACTGGGTCCGTAGTCCGAGGAGTGTCCTCATTGCTACACAGAAGGCTTACGTCTTTGATGCACCGCTCGATGTGCAAACCCTTACAACGTCGTCTGTGGATGTTGTGAACACCTGACAGACACATCCTGATGACTACTTGATAGTTTAGTGCACCATACTTTACGGCTTAGAATCAGGATTCCAATGACGTTTTGAACGCCATAAGACATATGAGATGTTCCAACAGCTGAAATTGGGATTTCAGGCTCATGCCCGTGTTGAGAGGTATGAGACCTCTGACAAGTTCTTTTGCCAACAAGATGGAGGAGAATAGCTCAGCTAGTGAGCATGTGCTCAGAATGTCTGGGTGCTACAATCACTTGAATCAAGTGGGAGTTAAACTTCCAGATAAGATAGTGATTGATAGAGTTCTCTAGCCACTATCACTAAGCTACTAGATCTTCGTGATGAACTATGACATGCAAGGGATGGAGTTGATCCCGGAGCTGTTCGCGGTGCTTAAGACCGCAAAAGGTAGAAATCAAGAAGGAGCATCAAGTGTTGATGGTTTAACAAAACCACTGGTTTCAAGAAGGGCAAGGGCTAGAAGGGAAACTTCATGGATGGCAAACTAGTTGCCGCTCCAGTGAAGGAACCCAAGGTTGAACCCAAACCCGAGACTAAGTGCTTCTATTGTAAGGGGAACAGTCACTGGTAGCGGAATTACCCCAAATGCATGGTAGATAAGAAGCCTGGCAACTTCAACAAAGCATATACGTGTTATTAATGTGTACCTCACTAGTACTCCTGGTAGCACCTGGGTATTGGATACCGGTTCAGTTGCCATTATTGGTGACTTGAAGCAAAAGCTACGGACTAAACGGAGACTGGCTAAGGGCGAGGTGATGATGTGTGTTGGAAGTGTTTCCAAAGTTGATGAGATCACCATCGCACGCTCCATCTGCCTTCGGGATTAGTATTGAACCTAGATAAATGTTATCAGGTGTCTACGTTGAGCATGAATATGATTAGATCATGTTCATTGCAATACGGTTATTCATTTAAGTTAGAGAATAATGGTTATTCTGTTTACATGAATAATACCTTTCATGGTCATGCACCCTGTGTGAATGGTTCAGTGAATCTCGGTCGTGGTAATACACATGTTCACGCCAAAAGATGTAGATAGTACCACTTTCTTGTGGCACTGCCGCTTAGGTCATATTGCCGTAAGATGCATGAAGAAACTCCGTGTCGATGGATGTTTGGAGTCACTTGATTTTGAATCGCTTGACACATGCGAGCCATGCCTCATGGGCAGGATGACTAAGACCCCGTTTTCAGGTACAATGAAACGGTCAAGTGACTTGTTGGAAATCATACATGCTGATACGTGTGATCCAATGAGAATTGAAGCGTGCGGTGGATATCGCTATTTTCTCATCTTCACTGACGATTTGAGTAGATATAGGTATATTTACTTAATGAAGCACAAGTCTGAAGCATTTGAAAAGTTCAAGCAATTTCAGAGTCAAGTTAAGAATCATCATAACAAGAAGATCAAATTCCTACGATCTGATCGATGGAGAATTTCTGAGTTATGAGTTTGGCAATCACTTAACACATTGTGAAATTGTTTCACAATTGACACCACCTGGAACACCACAGCGTAATGGCGTGCACGGATGTCGTAATCGAACCTTATGAGATATGGTGCGATCTATGATGTCTCTTACCGATCTACCGCTATCATTTTGAGGTTATGCATTAGAGACAGCTGCATTCACTTTAGATAGGGCACCATCTAAGTCTGTTAAGACGACGTCATATGGACATTGGTTTGGCAAGAAACCAAAGTTGTCGTTTCTTAATATTTGGTGCTGCGATGCTTAAGGCTTCAGCCGAAAAAGCTCGAACCCAAAGCGGACAAATACATCTTCATAGGATACCCAAAGGTAATAGTTGGGTATACCTTCTATCTCAGATCCGAGGGCAAAGTGTTTGTCACTAAGAACGGGTCCTTTCTCGAGAAGGAGTTTCTCTCGAAAGAATTGAGTGGGAGGAAGATAGAACTTGATGAGGTTGTTGAACCTCTACTTCAACCGGAAAGTGGTGCAACACAGAAAGATGTTTCTGTGGTGCCTACGTCGATCGAAGGGGAAGTTAATGATAGTGATCATGAAGCTTTGGATCAAGTTGCTATCAAACCTCGTAGGTCGATAAGGATATGTACTACTCCTGAGTGGTACGGTGATCCTGTCTTAGATATCATGTTGGACAACAATGAACCTACAAGCTATGGAGAAGTGATGGTGGGCCCATATTCCGACAAATGGTTAGAAGCCATGAAATCCGAGATAGGATCCATGTATCAGAACAAAGCATGGACTTTGGTGGACTTGCCCGGTGATCGGCAAGCCATTCAGATAAATGGATCTTTAAGAAGAAGACAGACGTGGGTGGTAATGTTACCATCTATGAAGCTCGACTTGTGGCAAAGAGTCTTTTCACAAGTTCAAGGAGTTGACTACGATGAGATTTTCTCACCCGTAGCGATGTTTAAGTCCGTCGGAATCATGTTAGCATTAGCTGTATTTTTCGATTATGAAATCTAACAGATGGATGTCAAAACAAGTTTTCTTACCAGTTTTCGTGAGAAAAAGTTGTATGTGATACAATAAAAGGTTTTGTCGATCCTAAGGATGCTAAAAGGTATGCTGGCTCCAGCAATCCTTCTATGGACTAGAGCAAGCATCTCGGAGTCGGAATATATGCTTTGATGGAGTGATCAAAGCTTTTAGGTTTATACAATGTTTGCTAGAAACTTGTATTTACAAGAAAGTGAGTGGGAGCACTACAACATTTCTGATAAGTATATGTGGATGACATATTGTTGATCCGAAATAATGTAGAATTTCTGGAAAGCATAAACGGTTGTTTGAAGAGTGATTTTCAAAGGAAGACCTGGATAAAGCTGCTTACATATTGGGAATCAAGATCTATAGAGATAGATCAAGACGCCTGATGATACTTTTCAAAGAACGCACACCTTGACATGATTTTGAAGGAGTTCAAAATAGATCAGTCAAAGAAGGGATTCTTACCTAAGTTGTAAGGTGTGAAGTTGAGTAAGACTCAAAGATTGACCACGGTAGAAGAAAGAGGAAGGACGAAGGTCGTCCCTATGCTTTTGTCATAGGCTCTATACGGTATGCCATGCTGAGTACCGCACCAGATGTGTGCCTTGCCACATGTCTGGCAAGAGGGTACAAAGGTGATCTAGGAGTGGATCACCAGATAGCGGTCAAAAGTATCCTTAGAGGAATAAGGAAATGTTTCTCGGTTATGGAGGTGATAAAGAGTTCGACGTAAAGAGTTACGTCGATGCAAGCTTAACACCTATCCGTATAGCTCTGAGTAGAGATACCGGATACGTATAATGGAGCAACAATTTGGAATAGCTCCAAGTGGAACGTGGTAGCAGCATCTACGATATGACATAAAGTTTTGCGAAATACATAGGGATCTGAATGTTGCAGACCCGTTGACTACAACCTCTCTCACAAGCATAACATGATCAAACCCAGAACTCATTGAGTGTTAATCACATAGTGATGTGAACTAGATTATTGAGTCTAGTAAACTCTTTGGATGTTGGTCACATGGCGATGTGACCTGTGAGTGTTAATCACATGGCAATGTGAACTAGATTATTGACTCTAGTGCAAGTGGGAGACTGTTGGAAATATGCCCTAGAGGCAATAATAAATTGGTTATTATTATTTTTCCTTGTTCATGATAATCGTTTAATATCCATGCTAGAATTGTATTGATAGGAAACTCAGATACATGTGTGGATACATAGACAACACCATGTCCCTAGTAAGCCTCTAGTTGACTAGCTCGTTGATCAATAGATGGTTACGGTTTCCTGACCATGGACATTGGATGTCGTTGATAACGGGATCACATCATTAGGAGAATGATGTGATGGACAAGACCCAATCCTAAGCCTAGCACAAGATCGTGTAGTTCGTATGCTAAAGCTTTTCTAATGTCAAGTATCATTTCCTTAGACCATGAGATTGTGCAACTCCCGAATACCGTAGGAGTGCTTTGGGTGTGCCAAACGTCACAACGTAACTGGGTGGCTATAAAGGTGCACTACGGGTATCTCCAAAAGTGTCTGTTGGGTTGGCACGAATTGAGATTGGGATTTGTCACTCCGTGTAACGGAGAGGTATCTCTGGGCCCACTCGGTAGGACATCATCATCATGTGCACAATGTGACCAAGGAGTTGATCACGGGATGATGTGTTACGGAACGAGTAAAGAGACTTGCCGGTAACGAGATTGAACAAGGTATCGGGATACCAACGATCAAATCTCGGGCAAGTATCGTACCGATAGACAAAGGGAATTGTATACGGGATTGATTGAATCCTTGACATCGTGGTTCATCCGATGAGATCATCGTGGAGCATGTGGGAACCAACATGGGTATCCAGATCCTGCTGTTGGTTATTGACCGGAGAGTTGTCTCGACCATGTCTGCATGACTCCCGAGCCCATAGGGTCTACACACTTAAGGTTCGATGACGCTAGGGTTATAGGGAAAGTATGTACACGGTTACCGAATGTTGTTCGGAGTCCCGGATGATATCCCGGACGTCACGGGGAGTTCCGGAATGGTCCGGAGGTAAAGATTTATATATGGGAAGTCCCTTTTTGGTCACCGGAAAAGTTTCGGGTGCTATCGGTAACGTACCGGGACCACCGGGAGGGTCCCGGGGGTCCACCAGGTGGGGCCACCAGCCCTATAAGGCTGCGTGGGGCAAGTGTGGGAGGGGACCAGCCCCAGGTGGGCTGGTGCGCCCCCCCCACCAAGGCCCAAGGCACAAGGGAGAGTGGGAGGGGGCAAACCCTAGGTCCAGATGGGCCTTAAGGCCCACCCTAGGTGCGCCCCCTCTCTCCCCCCTTGGCCGCCACCCTAGATGGGTTTTGGGCTGCCACCACCCCTAGGGAGGGAACCCTAGATGGGGGCGCAGCCCCTCCCCTTCCCCTATATATATTTGAGGTATTGGGGGCTGCAAGACACACGAGATCATCTCCCTCTTGGCGCAGCCCTACCTCTCTCCCTCCTCATCTCTCATAGTGCTTGGCGAAGCCCTGCTGGAGTTCTGCGCTCCTCCACCACCACCACGCCGTCATGCTGCTGCTGGACGGAGTCTTCCCCAACTTCTCCTTCTCCCCTTGCTGGATCAAGGCGTGGGAGACGTCACCGGGCTGTACGTGTGTTGAACGCGGAGGCGCCGTTGTTCGGCACTTAGATCGGAATCAATCGCGATTTGAATCGCTGCGAGTACGACTCCTTCATACGCGTTCTTGCAACTCTTTCGCTTAGCAATCTACAAGGGTATGTAGATGCACTCCCCTTCCCCTCGTTGCTAGATTACTCCATAGATTGATCTTGGTGATGCGTAGAAAATTTTAAATTTCTGCTACGATCCCCAACACGCCGAATATGATATGTTTGATTCCTTGCAATAGTTTTGCGATATAAAGATGGTGATATTAGAGTCATGCTAGTCGAGTAATTGTGAAATTGAGAAATACTTGTGTTGAGGTTTGCAAGTCCCGTAGCATGCACGTATGGTGAACCGTTATGTAACGAAGTCGGAGCATGAGGTGTTTATTGATTGTCTTCCTTATGAGTGGTGGTCGGGGACGAGCGATGATCTTTTCCTACCAATCTATCCCCCTAGGAGCATGCGCGTAGTACTTTGTTTCGATGACTAATAGATTTTTGCAATAAGTATGTGAGTTCTTTATGACTAATGTTGAGTCCCTGGATTATACGCACTCTCACCCTTCCATCATTGCTAGCCTCTCTAGTACCGCGCAACTTTCGCTGGTACCATAAACCCACCATATACCTTCCTCAAAACAGCCACCATATCTACCTATCATGGCATTTCCATAGCCATTCCGAGATATATTGCCATGCAACTTCCATCATCATCATATACATGACTTGAGCATTCATTCTCATATTGCTTTGCATGATCATAAGATAGCTAGCATGATGTTTTCATGGCTTGTCCGTTTTTTGATGACATTGCTACGCTAGATCATTGCACATCCCGGTACACCGCCGGAGGCATTCATATAGAGTCATATCTTTGTTCTAGTATCGAGTTGTAATATTGAGTTGTAAGTAAATAAAAGTGTGATGATCATCATTATTAGAGCATTGCCCAAAAAAAGAGAGGCCAAAGAAGCCTAAATAAAAAAAGGGGGGCCAAAGAAGCCCGCAAAAAAAGAAAAAAAAGAAAATGGTGCAATGTTACTATCCTTTTACCACACTTGTGCTTCAAAATAGCACCATGTTCTTCATATAGAGAGTCTCTTGAGTTATCACTTTCATATACTAGTGGGAATTTTCATTATAGAACTTGGCTTGTATATTCCAACGATGGGCTTCCTCAAATGCCCTAGGTCTTCATGAGCAAGCAAGTTGGATGCACACTCGCTTAGTTTGAGCTTTCATACACTTATAGCTCTAGTGCATCCGTTGCATGGCAATCCCTACTCAGTCACATTGATATCTATTGATGGGCATCTCCATAGCCTGTTGATACGCCTAGTTGATGTGAGACCATCTTCTCCTTTTTTGTCTTCTCCACATAACCCCCACCATCATAATCTATTCCACCTATAGTGCTATGTCCATGGCTCACGCTCATGTATTGCGTGAAAGTTGAAAAGGTTTGAGAAACGTAAAAGTATGAAACAATTGCTTGGCTTGTCATCGGGGTTGTGCATGATGTGAATGCTTTGTGTGGTGAAGATGGAGCATAGCCAGACTATATGATTTTGTAGGGATGAGCTTTCTTTGGCTATGTTATTTCAATAAGACATAATTGCTTGGTTGGTATGCTTGAAGTATTATTGTTTTTATGTCAAAGGATAGATTATTGCTTTGAATCACTCGTGTCTTAATATTCATGCCATGATTAGACATATGATCAAGATTATGCTAGGTAGCATTCCACATCAAAAAATATCTTTTTTATCATTTACCTACTCGAGGACGAGCAGGAATTAAGCTTGGGGATGCTGATACGTCTCCGTCCTATCTATAACTTTTGATTGTTCCATGCCAATATTATTCAACTTTCATATACTTTTTGGCAACTTTTTATATTATTTTTGGGACTAACATATTGATCCAGTGCCCAGTGCCAGTTCCTGTCTGTTGCATGTTTTTGGTTTCGCAGAATATCCATATCAAACGGAGTCCAAACGGGATAAAAACGGACCGAGCTTATTTTTGGAAAATATGGAAAATTCGGAAGGAAAATCAACGCGAGCCAGTGCCCGAGGTGGTCACGAGGCAGGGGGGCGCGCCCCCCTAGGGCGCGCCCCTACCCTCGTGAGCCCACCGTAAGGCGGTTGATGCTCTTCTTTTGCCGCAATAAAGCTAATATTCGGAAAAAAATCACGGCAAAGGTTTCAGGACAATCGAAGTTACGGATCTCCATATATATACAAAACGGTGAAACAGAGCAGGAGAGCACGCAGAACCAGAGAGAAACAAAGAGATAGATCCAATCTCGGAGGGGCGAGACATGGGAGCCAAGGACCAGAGGGGAAACCCTTCTCCCATCTAGGGAGGAGGTCAAGGAAGAAGAAGAAGAAGGGAGGCCCCTCTCCCCCTTGCTTCCAGTGGCGCCGGAGCGCTGCCGGGGCCATCATCATCACCGCCATCTTCACCAACAACTTCACCGCCATCATCACCAACTCTTCCCCCCTCTATGCAGCGGTGTAACCTCTCTCTTACCCGCTGTAATCTCTATTTAAACATGGTGCTCAACGCTATATATTATTTTCCAATGATGTATGGCTATCCTATGATGTTTGAGTAGATCTGTTTTGTCCTAATGGCTATTTGATGATCAAGATTGGTTTGAGTTGTATGTTTTATTATTGGTGTTGTCCTATGGTGCTCTCCGTGTCGCGCAAGCGTGAGAGATTCCCGCTGTAGGGTCTGTAATATCTTCATGATTTGCTTATGGTGGGTGGCGTGAGTGACAGAAGCAGAGACCTGAGTAAGTAGGTTGTTTGCGTATGG
Organism: Triticum urartu; assembly: GCF_056163025.1. NCBI lineage: Eukaryota > Viridiplantae > Streptophyta > Magnoliopsida > Poales > Poaceae > Triticum > Triticum urartu. Next base: position 493,460,481 of record NC_141877.1, read on the forward strand.
GATAAAGGGGACTTGATACTTTAATGCTATGGTTGGGTTTTACCTTAATGAATCTTTAGTAGTTGCGGATGCTTGCTAGAGTTCCAATCATAAGTGCATATGATCCAAGTAGAGAAAGTATGTTAGCTTATGCCTCTCCCTCAAATAAAATTGCAATAATGATTACCGGTCTAGTTATCGATTGCCTAGGGACAAATAACTTTCTTGTTGACAAAAGCTCTCTACTAAAACTAATTTAGTTGTGTCTTTATCTAAACAGCCCCTAGCTTTTATTTTCGTGTTCTTTACTTTCTTGCAAGCTTACCCAAAAACACCTACAAAGTACTTCTAGTTTCATACTTGTTCTAGGTAAAGAGAATGTCAAGCATGCGTAGAGTTGTATCGGTGGTCGATAGAACTTGAGGGAATATTTGTTCTACCTTTAGCTCCTCGTTGGGTTCGACACTCTTACTTATCGAAAGAGGCTACAATTGATCCCCTATACTTGTGGGTTATCAGTCCCTCTGCAGGTTGTCTGGGTAATCGTGACCTGCGTTGTTCTTGCCTTTACGGCGAGGTGGGGCGGTCTGGTGTTCGGCTTGAGTTGCCTCTTTATCCGGACAGAGTTGCCGGCGACCTGCCGCATTGTGTGGCGATGGTATGGGCTCCAACGCCTCGTCATCGGACTGGTATAGTGGTCTGTACTTTGGGTAGCTTTTGGCTAGGCCACTAAGTCCGTATTCTTCGGCGACCAGGACTTCGGTCCATCTGTCATTGAGTAGGTCTTGGTCAGCTTGAAGTTGTTGCTGCTTCTTTTTCAGGCTCCTTGCCGTAGCTATCAGCCTGCGCTCGAAGCGCTCCTGCTCGAGGGGCTCTTCGGGTACGATGAAGTCTTCGTCACCGAGGCTTACCTCATCTTCGGAGAGCGGAAGGTAGTTGTCGTCCTCCGAACCGTCGCTGGGCGGGCCCTATTCAACGGGGCTGGTGAAAGGGCATTTCCCTACTTTATGTTTTGGATGATGATGACAACCCTTTGTGGTCTAATATGTGCTATATGTTTCAGGTTCTCGATGCTTAGGCTTACATCGGATTGCTATTGCCTCTCGAAGGAAAAGATCGAAGACGTGTCCTCTACGCTTTTATTTTCTTTGGTCGTAGAGTACCCGTACTATCAAGAGGGAATCCTCATTAGGAAGCTCTGGGGGAATCAGTTCACGTACACTTTTCTCACCCTCTCTTTGCCTTCCTCGGGTGTGTGTGGGAGAGAGAGTTTTCCTTGCCTCTTCCCCTCTTTTCTGCTCACTATGTCTGCCCAGCGGTTGTACCGCTCTCTGGAGCGGTTGTACCGCTGGGTCTTGTCGCTCACCAGCTTTGCTCGAGCGGTTGTACCGCTGCCTCCGGGCGGTGGTACCGCCACCATGCTCTGCAACAGCTGGGGCGGTGGTTCCGTCCATGCACCGCTCAAGTACCGCTCTCGCTTCTGGTTTGATGCGGTTCTTGGGCGTAGTGGCCCGGTTGGTCCGGTCATTCCACGATGACCGGTACCACCGGTGGTCCGAGCAGTTCTTCCGCTCAGTACTTAGCCGCCCAAGAGCTCAAGGCCATGCGGTTGTTCCGGCCAGGCACCGCCCAAGTACCAGTCAAGCTCCTGTTTTGATGCGGTGGTTGTGCGGTAGCCAGGCGGTTAGTCCGGTTATTTTTCTTAGCCGGTACTACCGCCCGCCTGTCCGGTTGTACCGCTTGGTAGGGTTCTGCAGTTACACCGTGAGTCCCGGTTGTATCGGACGAGGACCGGTTGTACCACTGCAGTGCAAAAAAAACGCAGTAACGGTTGGAAATGTGGGGTGACTATTTAAGGGGGCTTCTCCCACCTACCACTCCTACCTTTGACCTCTCTCACTCCACCATTAATGCCCTTCAAGCTCTCTTGCCCGATCTCTCTCTCTAGCCACTCAAACTTGTTGATTTGCTAGGGATTGAAGGAGGAGACCTAGATCTACACTTCCACCAAAGGATATTTGCTTCCCCCATACTTTCTTGTGTGGATTTTGTTACTCTTGGGTGTTTGAGCACCCTAGACGGTTGAGGTCACCTCGGAGCCATATTCCATTGTGGTGAAGCTTCGTGGTTTTTGTTGGGAGCCTCCAATTAAGTTGTGGAGAGAGCCCCAACCTTGTTTGTAAAGGTTCGGTCGCCGCCTTCAAGGGCACCAATAGTGGAATCACGGCATCTCGCATTGTGTGAGGGCGTGAGGAGAATACGGTGGCCCTAGTGGCTTCTTGGGGAGCATTGTGCCTCCACACTGCTCGAACGGAGACGTACTTCCTCTCAAAGGGAAGGAACTTCGGCAACACATCCTCGTCTCCACCGTCTCCACTCTTGGTTATCTCGTGCCTTTATTTGAGCAAGCTTACTTGTTTCATATCTCTTGCTTGCTTGTGTACCTATCCTTGTTGCATCATATAGGTTGCTCACCTAGTTGCATATCTAGACAACCTACTTTGATGCAAAGTTTAAATTGTTAAAGAAAAGCTAAAAATTGTTAGTTGCCTATTCACCCCCCCTCTAGTCAACCATATCGATCCTTTCAATTGGTATCAAAGCCGGGTTTCTTTATTAAGGACTTTACCGTCCAAAGAGTATGGTTGATACCGTAGACGGTGTGGAGGAACACTCCGGTGTGAATCCGATCTCGTCTATGGGAGATGGGGGAACTTCGGTCTCTCGTGAGGAGTTCAATGTGGCCTTGGAGACATTGAAAACCTCCATGACGACCGAAGTCGAAAGCATGTTTACTAAATTTCTTGAGGGGCTTAAACTATACACCGCACCGTTGAAAGTGGGTTATCCCGCCAACAAGGTGACGGATGCTATCCCTGACAAGGGGGAAGCTAGTAGTGAAAAGGCTGCTTCTTCTAGTGGCAAGAATGGCACCGGCATCTTTGCCCATGTGGAACCACCACTTGTTTATGGTGGACCGGTTCCTTCCACTCATTTGAAACATGCCGGTCCTCCCCCTAAGATTGTGAAAAATGAGGATTTTGATTCTTGGGTTTACCGCTTTAAACGTCATTTAAATCATGTGAACACTAACCTTTGGAGAATCATTGAAGAAGGTTTCTATCCAGATGATCCAAGCAACTTCACTCCTCGAGAAGCCGCGGACAATCAATTCAATGAGAATGCTCTCTTCATCATTCAAGATGCAATTCCACCCGAAGACCTACCTCATCTTCGTCCTTTCGCCTTGGCCAAAGATGCATGGCATTGTGTCGTGTCTCTCTACCGGGGAAGCGCAAGCATTCAACACTCCAACTATGAAGTGGTACAAGATGAGGCCGATGAGTTTGCAATGAAGGAAGATGAAGAACCTCGTGAGGTCTAACGGAGAGTAACCAAACTCGCGGTCTCACTACGAGATCACGGGAGCAAGGACACGGATGACAATTGGATCAAGCGCAAATTCCTCAAGGCAATGATGCCCTATCACAAGGCCATGTCCTCCGTCATTCGTCAAAGACCGGACTTCCATACTTTGACCTCAAGCGAAGTGTTGGATGAGTTTGTGGCCATGAACATTTTGGACAAGACCGCCGACAATGCGGTGCTCCGTTCTCAACGGGCAAAGAAGCCTAACCTTGCATTGAAGGCCAAGCTCATCGTGGAAGACGAAGAAGAGGAAGAAGAGGAGAGCAACCCCGAAGATATGAAGTATGCATATCATGAACACATGGCACTTGCTTCAAGGCAATTTTGGAGCAAGAAAAACTCGAGGCCAAACTTTAGCAAAAACAACTCGAGTGGTACAAGGGGCAAGCAATGTGTAAGGACTTGCTACAATTGCGGCAACATGAGTCATTTCGTTGCGGAATGCCCGTATGAGAAGAGGGAAGACAATGGTGGCAAGCTCATCCGAAAGGACAAGGCCAAGTCGTTCCCCAACAAGAACAACTTCTCCAAGAAGACTCCTCACAAGGCTTTGGTTGTGCAAGAAGAGTACAATGAGGATGATGACGATGATGAAGATGATGAGTCGGTTGCCATGGCCTCCGTTGCCATTGCAACAACGTCACGGGTGTCTCTCTTCGACTCACCCAACAAGAGCATCACCGCCAAGTGCCTCATGGCTAAAGCCACCAACAAGGTAACCTCCAACATCAAAACTACCATCATTAACCATCCTTCCCCGACAGATTGCATTAATGAACTTGAGGGAGCTAATGTGGAGGCTAACGAGTTTGAGGCCTTTATGGGCAAACTCAAGGGAAAATCCAAGAAGCACTTTGTTGCTCTCTTGGAACAACTTGGTGAAGCCAATGACATGATCGAGGCTCACGAGGACACCATCTCTAAGATGGAAGGGCATAGTCGTGACTATGCCGATGAGATCTCAGATCTTTCCAATGCTCTTGAGGAAGAGCGTGGTCTTCGTTTGTCTCTTGAGGAGTCACACAACGTTGATCATGCTAAGTTAAAGAAAGATTATGATCATGACCTCATTGTTTCTCGTGTGCTAAATTCCGAGAAGGCCAAACTCGGGGTTGATCTTGCTAGACTCAAAGAGGAGTTTGATATACTTGACAAGGCCCACAAGGCCTTGAAGGGTATTCATGCTAGTCTCAAGGAGTCTCATGATCAACTCCAAGTGAAGCTAACTAAGGAGAAAGCAACTTTTCCTCATATGGTTTTAATTGATAATGCAAATGCTACTAACCCATGTTGTGAGCATATGCATCTTGTTGAGGAAAATGCTAAGTTGAAGGGGCAACTTGAGAGAGGTCTTGCGACTTGCATACAAGGCAAGAAGAACCTCAACGATCTCTTGATCAACCAAAAGGGAGTTGTGGCCAAGGAAGGGGTTGGGTACGTGCCCGACTCCAAGAACAAGAAGAAGAATGACAAGACCAAATGACCTCCTCCTCTCATGCAAACCTTTATGAGGGAGGGAGAGAGTGCCCCCGAGGAGAAGAAGAAGAACAATGTCAAGAAGGGCAATGTCACCCCTCCCAACAAAGCCGGCGATTTTAATCCTTCTTATGTGTTATGCCGTGCTAGTGATGGGCATGTTTATGCCAAATTTGTTGGTTCTCTTCATGAATACATTGAATGGTCTATTTGGGTTCCTAAGACCCTTGTTACTAACATCAAAGGACCCATTAAAAAATGGGTACCTAAAACCAAGCATTGATCTCTTGTAGGTGTTTGCTTCCGGTGGTGGATCATGGTTGCTCGATAGCGGAGCTACAAATCATATGACCGGAAGCAAGGACTTGGTGGTGGACATGCACAAGGTTCCATCTATGCCCACCAATGTCGAGTGGGGTGACGCCTCATCTTCTAAGGTATTGGGACTTGGCAAGGTGGTCATCTCTCATAATCTCACGATCGAGAAGGTCATGCTTGTTGAGTCCCTTGCATACAATTTACTTTCCGTTCGTCAACTTGCAATCATGGGCTTTGCCACTTTCTTTGATATCGATACCGTGGCCCTCTTGTGGAGCAAGACTCTTAAGGTAGCCTTTGTTGGGCATGTCGAGAACGGTCTATATGTGATTAACTTTTCGGAGCGACCCACTAAGACCGCGACATGCCTAATGGCTAAAGTTGATGTGGGATGGCTTTGGCATCGCCGTTTAGCCCATGTCAATATGAGATCTTTGCAAAGTCTCCTCAAGGGGGACCATGTCCGTGGACTAACGAATGTTAGTTTTGCTAAAGATCGTGCTTGCAGTGCCTGTATCGAAGGAAAGCTACATGAGAAGGCTCACCCTCCCACGACTATCATTTATTCAAAGAGGCCTTTGGAGCTCCTTCACATGGATCTCTTTGGGCCTCCATCCTTCGATAGTCTTGGAGGTAGGAAGTATTTCTTGGTGATTGTGGATGACTACTCAAGGTACACGTGGGTGTATTTCTTCAAGAGGAAGAGCGAGACCCAACAAACCGTCATTGACTTTGCAAATGAAGCACAACGTCAACACAATGCAAAGATCTTGACAATAAGAAGTGACAACGGTACCGAGTTCAAGAACTACACCTTGGATGGATTTCTTAGTGATGAGGGAATCAAGCATCAATATTCCGCACCATACACTCCTCAACAAAACGGTGTTGCGGAAAGGAAGAACCGGACGTTGATGGATGCGGCAAGGACCATGATGGCGGAGTTCAAGTCTCCGTACAACTTTTGGGCCGAAGCCATCAACACCGCGTGTCATGCATCCAATCGGCTCTACCTCCGCAAGGGCTTGAACAAGACTCCATATGAGATACTCACAGGTAACAAGCCCAACCTCAAGTACTTCCGGGTATTCGGGTGTAAGTGTTTCATTCTCAAGAAAGGTGTTCGGTTGTCTAAATTTGAGGCTAGAGCTCATGAGGGAATATTTGTTGGTTATGCTACAAACTCTCATGCTTACCGTGTCCTCAATAAATCCACGGGACTTATTGAGGAGACGTGTAACGTGGAGTTTGATGAGAATAACGGCTCCCAAGTGGAGCAAAGTGGCACTTGTGATGTAGGTGATGAAATTCCTCCTCAAGCCATAAGAAGAATGGGTGTTGGTTTTATCCTACCCATTGAGGAACCCCTTGTGGCCGAAGGAGAAGGACAATGCTCCACTCAAGTGGAGCCATCACCAACCCAAGGCCCACACGCTTCCAAAGAACAAAGTGAAGGCCCTCAACCTCATGAACAAGACCAAGGGCAAGATCATACTCAAGACGGTGTTGACACACCAAGTGATGCCCAAGGTCAAGTTCTCTCCCCCGAGAAAGTTCAAGATCAAGAACAAGTTCATGACGGCGCTCAAGATGATCAAGTAACCGCTCCTCAACTCACCACCGAGGAGGAATTAGAGCGTCGTGCTGCCAAGATTGCATCCAAGCTCTCCACCAAGGATCATCTCATGACGAATGTGCTTGGAAGCTTAAGAAAGGGGGTAAGCACTCGTAGACAATTAGCAAATTATTGTGAGCATCACGCGTTTGTCTCTTGTGTGGAACCCCACAAGGTCTATGAGGCGCTAGAAGATCTGGATTGGCTCAATGCCATGCACGAAGAACTCAACAACTTCGAGCGCAACAAAGTGTGGAGATTGGTGCCAAGGCCAACGGGGAACCACAATGTCATTGGAACCAAGTGAATATTCAAGAACAAGCAAGATGCCCATGGGATTATCATTCGCAACAAGGCTCGTTTGGTAGCACAAGGCTACTCCCAAGTCGAGGGTATCGACTACGGTGAAACCTTTGCTCCCGTTGCTCGTCTTGAATCCATTCACATGTTGATTGCATATGCTTCTCATCATAATTTTAAGTTACAACAAATGGATGTGAAGAGTGCTTTTCTTAATGGTCCCATTAATGAATTGGTTTACGTCAAGCAACCCCCCGGGTTCGAGGATCCCTACTTTCCCGATCATGTGTATCAACTCGATAAGGCGCTCTATGGCCTTAAACAAGCCCCACGTGCGTGGTATGACCACCTTACCGAGTTGTTACAAGACCGTGGTTTTGAAGTTGGGCTAATCGACCCCACTCTTTTTACTAAGAAGGTCAAAGGGGAGTTGTTTGTGTGCCAATTATATGTTGATGATATTATCTTTGGTTCTCCTAACAAAGCTTTCAACGAGGAATTTGCCGCTCTCATGACCTCAAAGTTCGAGATGTCCTCCATGGGAGAGTTGAAGTTCTTTCTAGGGTTCGAAGTGAAGCAAAGAAGAGAAGGAACCTTCATTAATCAATCCAAATACACTCAAGACATTCTCAAGAGATTCAAGCTAAGTGACGTCAAGCCGGCTTCCACTCCAATGCCCACCAAGTGCCAACTTGACTTAGATCCCAATGGTAAAGTGGTGGATCAAAAGGTATATCGTTCCATGATTGGATCCTTGCTTTACCTTTGTGCATCTAGACCGGACATCATGTTGAGTGTGGGAATTTGTGCACGGTTTCAAGCCGCACCTAAGGAAAGTCACTATGTGGCGGTCAAACGAATCTTTCGATATTTGGCTCATACCCCAAACTTTGGCCTATGGTACCCTAGAGGATCAAACTTCAAGCTTGTAGGGTACTCGGATTCCGATTGGGCGGGAGACAAAGTGGATAGGAAGTCCACTTCCGGAGGGTGCCAATTCCTTGGTTGCTCTTTGGTAAGTTGGTCTTCCAAAAAGCAAAGTTGTGTGTCTCTCTCGTCCACTGAGGCGGAGTATGTTGCCGCCGGTAGTTGTTGTGCTCAACTCCTATGGATGAGGCAAACTTTAAAGGATTACGGTGTCACTTGTGACAAAGTGCCTCTTTGGTGTGACAATGAAAGTGCCATCAAGATCTCTCTCAATCCGGTGCAACATTTCAAGACGAAGCATATTGAGATCCAGTATCACTTCATCCGGGATCACATTAGACGAGGAGAGATCGAGCTCAACTATGTCAACACTCATGACAACCTTGCAGATATTTTCACGAAGCCCTTGGATGAATCAAGATTTCGCGAGTTAAGGCATGAGCTAAATATCATTGATTCGAGCAATGTGGCTTGAACCCTTGCACACCCTACCACGCTCAATTTGTTGTCTAGTTTAGGTGTAGGCATGGACATAGGGGGAGTGTTGTTATCTCAATGAACTCTCCCTCCCCCATTATGCATAAATTGATTGTGTCTTTCACATTAGCCATATTTGATGGTACTTGTGCTTCAAAGACGAGCTTTGGTCATGGACCCAAGGATAATTCTTTGCGGTGCCATACCAATTGACTCAAACATAGGTGGCCTCGGCCACCGTCCTCTCTTCGGGAGGTTGGAGTTAGCCTTGTTGTTCTCGTGTTGTTTTCTCTCTTTCTTTCTTTGCTCTTTGTGTTAGGTTCTCCTAGGGTGTTGTTTCTCTCCTGTTTTGTGCCCCTTCTTCCTCCCTTCGGATTGCACCCATTTGATCTTGGCTTGGGCTTAGGTGGTCGGGCGGTACAACCGGTACCACGAGCGGTTCTACCGCTGGTACCGGGTTGTGCCGTCCCAAGGGTCTCCGTTTGGTGCTTGGGCGGTTCCACCGCACAAACCCATGGTAACCCACGTCCGGTACTACCGGTTGATGCGGTACTACCGCTGCCTCCCGGGCACCGGAAGTACCGCCTCCATCCACCGGTCTGTACCAGACGAGCGGTACAACCGCTCCCCTAAGCGGTTCTACCGGGGCGTGTGTACGGGCCTATTTATACTCGACGGGGCTGAAGGGTTGTCTTTTTCCCTTCGTCCTCGTTCCTCTTCTTTTTGCCCTAGCCGCCGGCCATCTCTGCCCCTGCCCCGGAGTGCGTCTCACGCTTCGGATCCTTGGCTCTCCGTGGATTCTCTCCGTGGAGGCCTCCCGATCTCTTCCCATGGATGGTGGTAATGCCTCGTGTTCTTTGCCTCTAGACTTTTTTAGGGTTCTTCCTTGTCTAGGGATTTACTTATCTTTCTGCGTTTAGTGTTCGATCTATGGCTTAGAAGAGTTCTTTGTTAGCCTCCTGTCTTGTTTGCAGCACTTAGAATTCGGAACATTACTTGTGTGATTCGTATGCCTCGGTTAGATCTATCTTCCCTGGTAGTGCCATTGTCAGCGGTTCTACCGCCCCTACGGGCGGTACAACCGCTGGAGCGGTACTACCGGCGGAAGATCCGGTACAACCGGAGTATATCAACCACTAAGCACTGTTCTATCTTCTCTGTTGTTGCAACTTGTTCCTGTTCTGCTAGTGGGTGCAATCCTCTCATCCTTGTTGGGTTTTTGTGTGTTCTTTTCGTGTGTGTGTGTGTTCAGGTGGCTCTAGTTCTCGCTCTGCTCCTCGCAAGACCAAGAAGAGGGCACGAAGGACCTTGCGCCCGGTTGTGTCTGATGATGAAGAAGAAGTTGTGATTCCCACCAAGCCCACTCGCCGTGAAAAGTCTGCAGCTGCTAAGCAACGTGTGGTTATGCCGTTACATCGTTGGAAAGCCAAGGATTGGGAAGCCTTCCGCTCAAAGAATCCGTATGAGGTTCCCATTGCTCCCCGTTGGACCACTGTTCAGTTCTGGAATGAGATGCAAGTGCGGATTGTTCATGAACTCTTTGAGCACAACAAGAATAGATATGCCAAGCAGTGGACAATTGATTTTGATCATTGGAGAAACAACATGGAGTATTTTGGTGAGGCGCTAGCTCTCTGCGAGGAGTTTGATCTTGTCAAGATCATGTCAGTCAACTGTGACTTTGATGTTCAACTTATCCATCAGTTCTATGCCACGGTTCATTTTGGGGAAGATGATGCGCGCACTCTCACCTTCATGTGTCGCGATGAATTGTTTCACGTTCCCTGGAGGGCTTTCTGCAATGCTATTGGGTACGAGGATACCGGTCTGGAAGGAAGGGGTGGCATTCGCCCTCATGATTTTCCTGAGTCCATGCCTAAGGAGAAGCTTGCCCCTCTGTACATTTGGGGCCGTGGAATTATTGGAGAATCCAAGGATTTGGAGAAGGTCTATGACATCATGCACCGAGTGTTCCGCAATGTGCTCTTGCCCAAGGTGGGCACTCAAGATGAGATTCATGGCTATCTGGTTGATTTGATGGTTGCTATGAAGACCATGGTGGGGACAGGGGCAACGTTTGATGTGTCAAATTGGCTGTGGCATGAGATGTACAACATGGTCATCTACCATAAAGTCCCAATCTACGCTCCGTTTGTCATGTGCTTTCTGAACTCTGTGTGGGCTGTTCGTCGTCCTGGAGAGCTCCTCACTTCTCCAGACAACCTCACTGTTCATGAGGTCAAGCTCCTTAAGAAGAAGAAGCATGCCGAGCCTCGCTTCCCTGAACATGCTCCTGAGGATGTCTATGCTACTTCTAACGATGAGGACTTTGAGCTGGAGCCAGGGGCCCAACCTTCTTGGGTGGCCAAACTTACTGCCAAGGTGAAGAAGACCTTTTGTCTCCAGGCTGACATCCAGAAGAAGATGTATGAGGCACATGTCAATGAGAAGCTTGCACGGTGTCGCCAAATTGCAATGATGAAGCACCTCAACATGCAGGTTCAGAGTGGCTCTGAGAAGAGCATCACCCCAGAGGAGCGTTGGATCTCTACCCATAGCACCTGGACTGATGATGAAGCCCCTCCCCAGCCATCATCCTCGTTTGCAGCAGCTGACAATGCCATGGAAGAATCTGATCACGACGACGATGACGACTCTGATGATGAAGATCCAGATGCAACCGAGGAGTCAGAGGAGGACGCCCGAGCTTTGGGTCGCTAGCTTCGCTCTTTTCCTTTTTGGTGTCTTGATGCCAAAGGGGGAGAGGGTCTATAGGTCTCGGGGATTTGCTTGGGTTTTTCTCTTGTTCTCGTGTTTTGTGTTTGGTTGTGGACCTGTTTCGTTCCGTGCTGTGTGTGAGACTTGTTACTCCGTTTACCTTTCCGTTCGTAGGTCATTATCATTATTATTGCCTCTAAGTATTATATTGTCTATCCTTTTGAGCTCAGAGTGATGAGTCTATAAAATCTAGGGGGAGTCTAGTCCTGAAAGTGTGCCCATGCTTTCTATCAGCTAGTACTTGTTGGGGCACACATTCAGGGGGATTTCCGTCTAGATTTCAATGACTTATCTCTTGCAAATCGTGTTGTTGTCATCATCCACCAAAAAGGGGAAGATTGAAAGGGCATTTCCCTACTTTATGTTTTGGATGATGATGACAACCCTTTGTGGTCTAATCGTGTGCTATATGTTTCAGGTTCTCGATGCTTAGGCTTACATCGGATTGCTATTGCCTCTCGAAGGAAAAGATCGAAGACGTGTCCTCTACGCTTTTATTTTCTTTGGTCGTAGAGTACCCGTACTATCAAGAGGGAATCCTCATTAGGAAGCTCTGGGGGAATCAGTTCACGTACACTTTTCTCACCCTCTCTTTGCCTTCCTCGGGTGTGTGTGGGAGAGAGAGTTTTCCTTGCCTCTTCCCCTCTTTTCTGCTCACTATGTCTGCCCAGCGGTTGTACCGCTCTCTGGAGCGGTTGTACCGCTGGGTCTTGTCGCTCACCAGCTTTGCTCGAGCGGTTGTACCGCTGCCTCCGGGCGGTGGTACCGCCACCATGCTCTGCAACAGCTAGGGCGGTGGTTCCGTCCATGCACCGCTCAAGTACCGCTCTCGCTTCTGGTTTGATGCGGTTCTTGGGCGGTAGTGGCCCGGTTGGTCCGGTTGTTCCACGATGACCGGTACCACCGGTGGTCCGAGCGGTTCTTCCGCTCAGTACTTAGCCGCCCAAGAGCTCAAGGCCATGCGGTTGTTCCGGCTAGGCACCGCCCAAGTACCGGTCAAGCTCCTGTTTTGATGCGGCGGTTGTGCGGTAGCCAGGCGGTTAGTCCGGTTATTTTTCTTAGCCAGTACTACCGCCCGCCTGTCCGGTTGTACCGCTTGGTAGGGTTCTGCAGTTACACCGTGAGTCCCGGTTGTACCGGGACGAGGACCGGTTGTACCGCTGCAGTGCAAGAAAACGCAGTAACGGTTGGAAATGTGGGGTGACTATTTAAGGGGGATTCTCCCACCTACCACTCCTACCTTTGACCTCTCTCACTCCACCATTAATGCCCTTCAAGCTCTCTTGCCCGATCTCTCTCTCTAGCCACTCAAACTTGTTGATTTGCTAGGGATTGAAGGAGGAGACCTAGATCTACACTTCCACCAAAGGATATTTGCTTCCCCCATACTTTCTTGTGTGGATTTTGTTACTCTTGGGTGTTTGAGCACCCTAGATGGTTGAGGTCACCTCGGAGCCATATTCCATTGTGGTGAAGCTTCGTGGTTTTTGTTGGGAGCCTCCAATTAAGTTGTGGAGAGAGCCCCAACCTTGTTTGTAAAGGTTCGGTCACCACCTTCAAGGGCACCAATAGTGGAATCACGGCATCTCGCATTGTGTGAGGGCGTGAGGAGAATACAGTGGCCCTAGTGGCTTCTTGGGGAGCATTGTGCCTCCACACCGCTCCAACGGAGACATACTTCCTCTCAAAGGGAAGGAACTTCGGCAACACATCCTCGTCTCCACCGTCTCCACTCTTGGTTATCTCGTGCCTTTATTTGAGCAAGCTTACTTGTTTCATATCTCTTGCTTGCTTGTGTACCTATCCTCGTTGCATCATATAGGTTGCTCACCTAGTTGCATATCTAGACAACCTACTTTGATGCAAAGTTTGAATTGTTAAAGAAAAGCTAAAAATTGTTAGTTGCCTATTCACCCCCCCTCTAGTCAACCATATCGATCCTTTCAGCTGGCTTGCCCATTTTCCTGTTCTTCCTGCTCGGATATTGTTCCCACAGTGTCTTCATTGCTTTCGGCACCGTCCGAAGTGCTATTTTCTCCAGTGCCTATGTTGCTGCGACATGACTTGGGGCACCGGAGCTTAGGCTGTGTCTCAGGAGTTTTAACTGGATCTCCCTTGTCCTTGCCGTGAGACTTTTTAAGTGTATCGATCATGTACACGTCATGTGAAGGGGTGGCCGTCCCATGCCTGATGACTGGCGGGTCTTGGCCTTGCCCCTTATCGGCATCGTCGTCTATACCGTCAATGTCTTCGGAGCCAGAAGCAGGCATGTTACTTAAGTCCTCGACAGTGGCTATGAAGTGGGTGGCGGGTGGGAAGCAAAATTCTCCATTGTCAGCCTCTAGTTCGAACCGAACATAGTTCGTCTGTGAGTCCTTTTCCAAGGAAAAGTTCTTTAAAGAGTTTAGCACATCACCCAAAGGTGAGTGCTGGAAGATGTCTGTGGCGCTAAATTCGAAAATCGATAACCGATCCAGCTCGGTGTCCGCAGGCGTACCCGGTCCGGGACTTATAGCCGGAGACGAATTCGGAGTTCCATTGACGAGAATATTGCGGGGTGCCGAGTCCGTGTGTGGCTCCAACGCCGCGGACTCTGTGGCCTCGTATGACATGATCTGCTCCGGTTCTAAGGCCGTTGCAGCGATAGGGACCATCTCCTGGATGTGATCCGATGACAGATTTAAGTCATGTTCATCGGGGCGAGGGGGAGCGATCGCTGCGGTCTGAAATCCATTGAAGATCAAGTCTCCACGGATATCCGCAACATAGTTCAAGCTTCCAAATCTGACCTGGTGGCCAAGGGCGTAGCTATCGATCTGCTCCAGATGGCCAACCGAGTTGGCCCGCAGTACGAAGCCGCCAAACACAAAAATCTGTCTGGGGAGGAAGGTTTCTCCTTGGACAACGTCGCTATAGACGATTGAAGGGGCCATCGAACCCTTCGTCGATGGCATAGTGGAACTCTCAATGAAAGCACCAATGTCGGTGTCAAACCGGCGGATCTCGGGTAGGGGGTCCCGAACTGTGCGTCTAGGATCGATGGTAACAGGAGACAAGGGACACGATGTTTACCCAGGTTCGGGCCCTCTCTATGAAGGTAATACCCTACGTCCTGCTTGATTGATATTGATGAATATGAGTGTTACAAGAGTTGATCTACCGCGAGATCGTGATGGCTAAACCCTAGAAGCCTAGCCTATATGACTATGGTAATGAATCCATCCTTTCCGGACTAACCCCTCCGGTTTATATAGACACCGAGGGGATCTAGGGTTTACATAGAGTCGCTTACATAAGAAGGAATCTTCATAGTCGGTTGCCAAGCTTGCCTTCCACGCCAAGGAGAGTCCAATCCGGACACGGATACAGTCTTCGGCCTTCATGTCTTCACAGCCCATCAGTCCGGCCCATGGATAACAGGCCGGACACCCGAGGACCCCTTAGTCCAGGACTCCCTCAATCGCGTTTTACGATACGGAGCCGCCACCAAGCCATAATCTCTCTCGAGAGGGCTGATCTAGAGTCCGTTCGGGGCTCCGGAGAGGGGAATCCATCGCCATCATCATCATCAACCTTCCTCCATCACCAATTTCATGATGCTCACCACCATGCGTGAGTAATTCCATCGTAGGCTTGCTGGATGGTGATGGGTTGTATGAGATTTATCATGTAATCGAGTTAGTTTTGTTAGGGTTTGATCCCTAGTATCCATTATGTTCTGAGATTGATGTTGCTATGACTTTGCTTTGCTTAATGCTTGTCACTAGGGCCTGAGTGCCATGATTTCAGATCTGAACCTATTATGTTTTTATGAATATATGTGAGTTCTTGATCCTATTTTGCAAGTCAATAGTCACCTACTATGTGTTATAACCCCGAAGTGACAATAATCGGGACCACTCCCGGTGATGACCGTAGTTTGAGGAGTTCATGTATTCACTAAGTGTTAATGCTTTGGTCCGGTGCTCTATTAAAAGGAGGCCTTAATATCCCTTAGTTTCCAATAGGACCCCGCTGCCACGGGAGGGTAGGACAAAAGATGCCATGCAAGTTCTTTTCCATAAGCACGTATGACTATATTCGGAATACATGCCTACATTACATTGATGAACTGGAGCTAGTTCTATGTCACCCTATGTTATAACTGTTGCATGAGGAATCGCATCCGACATAATTATCCATCACTGATCCATTGCCTATGAGCTTTTCACATATTGATCTTTGCTTAGTTACTTTTCCGTTGCCACTGTCACAATCACTACAAAACCAATACTGTTACTTTTGCCACCGTTACCGTTACTTCCATATTACTTTGCTACTAAATACTTTGCTGCATATATTAAGTCTTTCAGGTGCGGTTGAATTGACAACTCAACTGTTAATACTTGAGAATATTCTTTGGCTCCCCTTGTGTCGAATCAATAAATTTGGGTTGAATACTCTACCCTCGAAAACTGTTGCGATCCCCTATACTTGTGGGTTATCATCTATGTACATGATGGCTTGTTGATCTCCCATTCTGATAACTGCATCAATACCATCCCGGCAAGCAAAGAGCTCACTAATAAACGAATCACTGATGTCCTTATGTTGACTCATACATGCATCAATAAAGGTACAAAGGTGGTCCCTAATGACATGGCCTGAGCCAAACACTTGGTTCCGGATGTCAAGGGCACCGTCAACATTGACTGTAACCCAACCTTCTAGTAGAGGTGGCCAGCAGTGGTGTTGGCGACTCCCTCCTGGATCGTTCTGACACGGAGGGAGATCAAGGGTCGCCATGATCTCATCAACCAGTGCAATAGATCGCATCGGCTGGAAGCCTTCTTCCCCACGAGTGAACTTGTTCTTGGTTAACCAATGCATCACATCATGGTAACAAACACCCCAACATCTTCTTTCTTGACTAGGTCCAAGGCAAGAACATCCCCAACCCCCATCGCATGATGCGGCCGTGGGAGCTTCATGCCACTTTGCTGCAGAAGCGCCTCCTCGAACTGTTTTGTATGGCCACAAAGTGATCATCGCATGATAAAGACTTTCATTTGTGTATCCGTAGAGTGTGCACTTTGAGTTTTTTGCAATATGACAACGCGTGGGTTCAAAACAAGGAAGCATGTTCTTCAGTACCCGCCAACAAAAAAATGTTGACTTTCGACAAAACATTTGAGTTTCCACAATGCTTTCCAAACCCTGCCCCGGGCAGCAACGGAGCAGCTGGTTATAGCTTTATCATCCAACACATTCTCAACTAGTAGCTTGTACGCTGACCGCACAAAGTCCAGGACAGACACACGCTCCTTCTTTGACTTTATGCGACCCATTTTCCATCTTTTAAAAAAAGGATAGAATACCCTCTAAGGTGAACTCGTATTTACAACTATTAAGCTTCCTACAGAGGGAACCCTCTTGTGCATCGAGGCTAGCGTACCACATAGGATGCAGTTATCAGATGACCTTTGTTTTTCTAGGGCATTAGTCCATGCTTGTGTGGTGTGTACCGTTGAGGGGGTAGGGGGCTTCGTACTGTGATCGATGCATGGGCGAACGAGGATACATTGATTTCTCTCTTGATTTTTGGTGGCGCTGTGGGTGTGACCGAGAGGGGGTGCCGGTTGATTTGTGAGGGGAAGGATTCGTTGCGCTGGTGGTTGTCCTCTGCTCTGTGTCACCCTCCTTCATTCAACTTGCTAAGGGAAGGGGTCCATTTGACTGTTGGGTGCACGCTAGTCTTCCTCGGCTCCGTTCGATGACTTAATTTCATCCTTCTGTCTTTTACTTGATGTTGCTTTGGTTGTTGCATTCATTGTGGCACTAGGGATGTGTAAGTGAAGATTGTGGGGCTCTGATGTTCTAGTGTGTGTTTGGGCGGTCTTATGTGTTATCATCGGTTCGAATGGTGTTGGTTCTTTTCATCTTGAGTGTGAGTCCTTTTTGTCGGATTAGTCTGTCGGGTGGGTTGGGTTGCCTCTTTTTTGGCCAATGCTGGCGATGGTCACTATGTATAGGTGTGTGAGCCAACACTTGGTTTATTTGTATGGTTTCCCATCTTGCCTTGAAATTCAAGAATATTCTTAGATTTTAGCAGGATGCCACCATCATGAAGGAAAACTCGAAGCTCAGTACATCTAAAAGCCCACATAAGTTAAAGAAAACATTGCATAACGTTCAACAAACACTAACAATATAATCACCTAAAGTAATAATAAAGTGGACCTCAAAATAAATGCGGCATGACTAGACGCGTATTCGCTTATGAGTACATGTTACTTGAAAACAATTTAGTTTCACTCAACAGTTCTGTAGTTCACAGCAACATCTTACAAATGTCAAACATTACACCATTCCCAAAATATAATAGAAGATACAACACTATCAAACTTTGTCAACAGTGCAACCAATGACGATCAATATTTTTCGTCACGTTTCTTGTTGCTTGTCTCGGTTACATAATTTGGCCATCAACCATATTATATCCTACTCTATATATCTAAGTAAACGACCCCACTTAAATGCACATACAAGCAGAGTCAGAGCTATTGTCACAAATTTGGGCAGTCTAGGCCGAAGGAGAGCAAAATAAAATAAAATTGGCTATGCTAGCTTGGTAGGCCTTTTGGGTAGTGTTTTCTGGTGGGTTGGGCGGGCCACAACCTAGGTTTGTCCCCATGTAGCTCTGCCCTGCATACACGTCACTCACATCATTAAGCATATGCATGTCTTTCACATATTAATATTTAATATTTTTAATTTTTTCAACAACAAATAATTGTGCCTGGATGTCAAAAAGGAATATAACACGCATCCATCTTCTATTTATCTTTAGGTTTATTAATGTTTATATGGTGAAACTGTGGCATCGTATTATTCTCATATGTTTTTTTTTACAATTTCTTCGTTATAAATTTTCGCAGCAACGCATCGTGTATTTATACCTAAATAGTTTATCCACACTACTTTTATTTCTCCCAACATACACACATGCCATCCCATCACACATGTCACCTCATAAAATCATTTCCCCTACTTTTCAGTTGCATGCTCCACCTACTACCTATTTTTTCTTATCCATGCAACTCATCATATAACTAGTCTACGTTTTCATTCCCTATTTGGCAATCACACATCCGAAGTTAAGTAAAACCATAATGTAAGAACCGTTGGCTATTTGGTTAAGGTACCATAACCTATCAGGAATCATATATTTTAAAGTTGTAATAAAACAGCAAACATGAATCGGAGGAAGTATCATATTTGACGTCTTGTTTGTCTTCTTTAAAAAGAATTTCTTTCCTTAGTGAAAGACTTCGCGGGATTAGCCAGACGCCTATGACGATTTAATCATTGATGTTTCATGTACATATGCGTGGATGACCATGTTGCCTCAGAATTTTAAGAAACAATGTGTTCAATATTTTTGGATGACTTGGTTCCAATTTTTAAGAAACAATACTGTATGTCTTTTTCCCCACAAAAATCCCTTTGTTACCGAGACCTCCGATACGCTACAGTGACACAGCACCACAGGAGAATCTCACCCGTCCATTAGGCCAGGTGTCATCCATCCGGCCGTTGGCGCGGGCGTGCCACCTCACCCGTTGTCGTCTCCCACCTCTCGTCTCCTCGCCCAGCGATCCCCACTCCCACCTCGTTCCTCAGATCCCCATTCCCGTCCAAGAAAAAAAAAACTTATACTGCGCCGCCTCCTCCCCGGCCGCTTCCCCGCGCTGCCGCCGCGCTATCCGCGGGACCTCCTCTACCCGTCTCCCCGCCCGGTGCTGCTCACTGATTTCGGCGATCCGCATTGCGGGTAGGGTTGGGTTGGAGTGGCCGGCCGATCCGCGGCCCCGAAGCTCCGTCGCACGGTTCTTGGGGCTCGCGCCCGCGAGCGCTGGACCGCGCCGGCGACCTGCTGCCCGGACTTCCTGCCGCGCTGCCGCAGCGGGCACGCGGCGATCGCCACTGGTTGCGCTTCGAGGTACGTGGCCCTAAGCTGCTTGGCACGTGGTTGCTCCGGCGCATATAGATGTGGATACTTCGGGGAATGAGCAGCGAGTGCATGCAGGGCCGAATCGGGGGCTAGGCAACAAGATCCGGCGAAGAGCAACCCCTGATCGGTTGCTCTCCACCGCCACTCCCGGCAATGAGTAGCGGCGGTGGCGGCGGCGGAGGAAGCCCCAACAACTCGGAATGGCGCTTCAACCAGACACTCCGCAACGTGCAAGGGTCAGTCCCTGAATGAGTGCAGTCAATAGTACACCCCTCACAAAGAAGGAGTATCATGATTTAACAGTTAGGAATATAGAGTTTGATATATGAAATAGGAATACATCAGTATTTCAGCCTTTTGGAGTACATTTTTAGTTTAAACATCGACGGCTTCTGTCCACTTACATAGTGTTCCTGTCTAAATTTTACTCCATGATCATAATTAGATATACCACTTACTGTCTGCTAGTATTGCAAAGTCTGTCTGCTTGTAACCTTATAGCAAGAGCTTGTTGCTATTTTTACCCAATTCTTTGTCAGAATGCTCAAAGGACGAAGCTTTCCTGGGAAGGTTATGCTAACCCGAAGATCCGAGCCAATTTCACCTCCTGAATACTCCCCACGCTCTGAGAATGATCGCTATGAATATGAACAAAATGAAGGCTCACAGGAGGTAATGTGTCATTTCTCGGCATTGCTTTGTGACATATGATAGTCCAGATTGTAATTGGTGATATTCTACTTGTTCAGGTAGAAGGGCAAGCATCTGGAAATACGACTGACAACATCAGTTCTAAGAAACCAATTTCACCATCGACAAGTAGCGTCAATTCATTACCAGATGCCCAGGGTTTAGTTTCCGGGGCTAGAGCAACAGATTCCGCAAGGATTACCAAATTCACAAATGAACTCTCTAGGCCAGCTGTTATATTAGGTATGCACAATTTCTATATAGGATTGATTCAAGAGTTGTTAAGTGCAGAATTTGAATTTTGAAATCAACATTGAATTTATTTGCTGGTTTGGAAATTTATTATTTATATGTAGCTTCTATTTGGTCATTTTGATTGCAACCCAAATGAAAAAAAATGCAAATTTTACCAGAGTGACAATCTAAATATGGTGAGTTGTTTCCACTGACAGATATTTTTTCTCACTTTAGGTGATTTTCTCAGTTTTAAAGTTTTAACCATGCAAAATTGTTTGTAATACTGAATTACTGAGACGGTAGTAAATCTGAATTTTATATTTACTGAACTTGTGGCATTATAAATTAGTTTATTAATTCTTTACTGGTTAATGGGCACCATATTTTTCTAGTTTCAGGTTTAATTCTGATTGGATTTTACGGTAGTTGTGTACTTATACAATATTGTTTTTCTGTTTAATTTTCATAGCTTGTCCACAGAATTCAGTTGTCACTCACTGTTCTACTTGATTATGTAGATAAATTGCGTGAATTATCTTGGAGTGGCGTGCCACCTTATATGCGACCTAACATATGGAGGCTTCTTTTGGTGAGTAGACATATAACATGTTTATTGTGAGATAATGTGACCTCTTTCTAGTGTGGTGTTTCAGTATTGAATTTAATAACAGTTGGCTACAGGGATATGCACCACCCAATGCGGATAGAAGAGAAGGTGTTTTAACGAGGAAAAGACTTGAGTATGTTGAGTGTGTTTCTCAATACTATGATATTCCGGATACTGAACGCTCTGATGAAGAGATTACAATGCTTCGCCAGGTAACATTTCAGGCCTGAATTCGCATCACCAGGTCTGCCCATTTTTCATAGAATACATCAATCTTTACTCACACACTGTCTTGTAGATTGCTGTTGATTGCCCAAGAACTGTCCCGGATGTTACATTTTTCCAGGATCCTCAGATTCAGAAATCCTTGGAGCGCATTTTATATACCTGGTGAGGCACTGCACTTGTCTGATTCATCTTGATTCTTCAATAAAACTGTCCTATATATATATTTTTGAACATGCATTCTGATTGGTTCTGCTAAAAGCACTAGCCTTTTTTTACCTCATAGTTAGGCATTGCACTGCTTGATGAATTCTGGTGGAAAATGATCAGATGGGTGGAGTTTTTCATGAAACTTGACCTCTGATGCTGCCAGAATAATGATTCTTCTTTGCTTTTCTCCACTATTTCCTAACACAACAATGTCTCATTTTCAGGGCCATCAGGCACCCTGCAAGTGGCTACGTCCAAGGAATAAACGACCTTGTTACACCATTCTTGATTGTGTTCTTATCAGAGCACTTAGAAGGCAATATGGACACTTGGTCCATGGAGAACCTTTCTTTGCAGGACGTTTCTAATATAGAAGCAGACTGCTATTGGTGTCTCTCGAAGTTTCTGGATGGCATGCAGGACCATTACACCTTTGCACAACCTGGAATACAACGCCTTGTATTCAGGTTGAAAGAGTTGGTTCACCGAATAGATGGTAATGTTCTATCGATTGACATATATGACTTCCCTTCCTATTATAACAATTAAGTATAGAAGGTAGTTTGACAATGGATCTCCTGGTAATAGATATCAGTTTGGCTGATACTCAAAATACTGACATTGTCCTGTGACATCTTCCATGTATACAGAACCTTTATCGAAGCACATAGAGGAACAAGGGTTGGAGTTCCTTCAGTTTGCCTTCCGTTGGTTCAATTGTCTTCTGATACGTGAGGTTAGTCTAGTCAAGGGGCGTTGCTTCCATGTGATGTTTACATTGATGTCCCTTAATACCTCATACTGCTGCAGGTTCCATTTCATCTCGTGACACGCTTGTGGGATACGTATCTTGCTGAAGGAGATTATCTACCAGATTTTCTCGTGTACATATCAGCTAGCTTTTTGTTAACAGTAAGTGAAAGTACTCCTTGCCCTGTACTGATTGTCTAGTATGTACCCTGTTTTCATTGTGTGCAATCCAGCTTACGGATTTCCACTAAAGATTTGGATTCAGAGTGATGTTCCCTTTGTCTCTTTCTTCCCCAGTGGTCGGAGAAGCTGCAGAAGCTGGATTTCCAGGAGATGGTCATGTTCCTCCAGCACCTCCCGACCAGGAACTGGGCGCACCACGAGCTCGAGATGGTCCTCTCCAGGGCGTACATGTGGCACACCATGTTCAAGAGCTCGCCCAGCCATCTTGCCAACTAGGAGGACTAAGCGGCTGTTGATCATGCCTGGGAGCAGGCGGCGGAGCAGTCCAGCTTCCGTTGTAATGTAGACTCACATATACCCTTCCCGGAGGAACAATGGGGGAGTTTCATGTTTATTTTGGGTGCTGTATTATGAATATCTGCTCCGATTAGTATATCTCGCTGTGAAACTACCGTCTCGATGATAATGAATATATCTCATTGGTTTTTGATGCAATTACCGTATTCTTTTCAAATCTGATGGCCATTTTGGCATTTTGTTTGAGTTATTTAGAGTTCATAGCCCAAACTTTCTGAAACTGTTACTTTGTCTGAACATGCAAACGCAGGCCTAGTGTCACACCGTGCGCAATGTGTTATAGACATTACAGAATGTCCATCCGCAACAAAGATATCAAGATTTCGATGACAGTGTTTGGCCGCCATTATAATCCCTTTGCTGGACTCGAGCACTCGAGATGTCATTAGTCGCGTGCATTTCGCTGATATTTGTTGATGAGAAGAAATAGTTGGGATTCTACAAAACACACACGCACACACACCAAATCTGCAAAAAGTTTTGTCCCGGTTCAAGAGGTTGAGCAAGCCAACCAATTCGATGTTTTGGTGCAACTGTGAAAGGGGTCGCAGGAATCAGACACCGGATTTAGAGGGTGTTTGTTTCCAGGGACTTATTGGTCTAGGGACTTAAATAAGTCCCTATAAGTCCCATCTAAACCAAACAAGAGAAACTTATAGGGACTTAAAGTGGCCATTTGGGATTTATGAAATAAGACTCTCAAGAAGGGACTTAATATAGTCTTATAGAGACTTATAAGTCCCAGGAACCAAACGGGTAGGGATTTTTTAGGGACTTGGGACTTATAAGTTGGGACTAAAAAAAGTCCTAGGACTTATGAATCAAACAGGAACTTAATAGGTAGTACAAATCAAGTTTTTAAATTTCAAAAACAGAGAAAATTTCCAGACCTCATAGAAGTATGCAAACTTTCGGAAATTATTTCAGATTTTGATGTATCAAAATTCATTTACTTTTAATGATTTTGATTAAATTTAAATATGCTTGAATCTGTCTCGAAGTTTTGGGATTACAAATATTTTGAATTTCTGTTAACCACCGAAAATTTCGAAACTTTCATTGAAATTTCGAACCCTCGAACCCTAGCCCACCACCTCATGCATGGGGCCACCATGTTGTGACCTCAGTGACGCCCCCAGACCAAATGGCGTGGTGGCCGCTCGCTGCCGCGCCCCGCCGCCTCCGCAGACTCGCTGCCGTCGCCTTCTTCTCCGCAGCGCCCTCCCACGGCTGCCCGCTCCACGCCGAGCTCGCGCGCCGCGGCGCCCCCGCGGCCGCCTCGCTCGCCCTCTATTCCCGCATCCGCGCCGCCACGCCGCCCACCCCCTACACCTTCTCCCTCCTCCTCGCCGCCCTCGCCTCGTCCGCCTCCGGCGGTTGCACCCGCCTGGCCGCGCCCGTCGCCCACGCGCACGCGCTCAAGTGCGGCGCGCTCGCGCACCCCGTCGTCACCAACTCCCTCCTCAAGCTCTACTGCGCCCTCGGCCTCCTGCCCCACGCGCGCAGGGTGTTCGACGACTCGGGCGCCGCTCTGGACGCCGCCTCCTGGAACACCATGGTGTCCGGCTACGGCAAGAGCGGCGACCTGGCAGCGGCGCGGGAGGTGTTCGGCAGAATGCCCGGGCGGAACCTGGTGTCCTGGAGCGCCATGGTCGACGTGCTTGTGCGTGCAGCGGAGTTTGACGAGGCGCTGCGGGTGTTTGATCGGATGATGGGGGAGGGTTTCAAGCCGGATGTGGTGGTGCTGGTGAGCGTGCTCAAGGCATGCGCTCATCTTGGTGCCGTCGAGAGGGGTCGGTGGGTCCATCGGTATATGCAAACAGAGGGGTTTGCAGGGACGCAGAGGAATGTCATGGCCGAGACCGCCCTGGTGGACATGTACTGCAAGTGCGGGTGCATGGAGGAGGCGTGGCGTGCTTTTGACTCTGTTCGCTGCCGTGACGTCGTGCTGTGGAATTCGATGATCGGGGGGCTTGCGATGAATGGCCATGGCAAGCGTGCTCTTGAATTGTTCCAAAGGATGCACGAAAAAGGTTTTGTGCCAAATCAGTCAACCTTTGTTGCCGCTTTGTGCGCGTGCACCCACACAGGTCGTCTGGACGAAGGGAGGAAAATTTTCCAGTCGATGCGGCAGCACGGGATCGAGCCACAGAGAGAGCACTATGGGTGCCTAGCTGATCTCCTTGGGCGTGCAGGACGCGTTGAGGAGGCTGAGGCTGTCTTGTTGGATATGCCAATGGAGCCACATGCGTCGCAATGGGGTGCGCTGATGTCGTCATGCCGGATGCATAATGATATTACTGTCGGCGAACGGGTTGGGAAGCGGCTCATTGAGCTAGAGCCACAACATGGTGGTCGTTATGCTGTTCTCTTCAACTTGTATGCAGTCAATGGTCGATGGGAAGATGCAAGAGCCATTCGGCAGATGATGGTGGACAAGGGAGCGAAGAAAGAGCTGGGTTTCAGCTTCATGGAGTGAAATGGTTGCTCCATGAGTTACACCCCGGACAAGCCAGATCTATGCACTCTTGGTAAGATACTAATGTCTCGTACTGGTGTACTCCATCTGTCCGGTGAAGAGTGTACATCTAGAGATTTTAGGACAAATTATGGAGTGAAGTAAAAAATGCATTGGAAAGATGCAAGCCACCGTCTCTCTTCTTCTTCTTCTTCTAAGCCTTTTGTCCCAAACAAGTTGGGGTAGGCTAGATATGAAACCCTTTCACGAGGACTTCCCAGGAGGTCACCCATCCTAGTACTACTCTCGCCCAAATGAGTTTCATACCCAAAGGACTGGCTAGTTTTTACGTTGGCTCGCCAAGCCTATCACAACCCTTATATATGAAACCTTTTCACGAGGACTTCCCAGTAGGTCACCCATCCTAGTACTACTCTCGCTCAAATGGGTTTCATACCCATGGGATTGGCTAGTTTTTACGTTGGCTCGCCAAGCCTATCACAACCCTCCTCCTTTACCCGGGCTTGGGACTGGCTATGCTTAAAAGACATAGCCGGAGTTGCAAGCCACCATCTCTCTCCTCTTTAATTACCCAACCCCCAATGAGCTAAGTGCATGTAGAAATTAAGAAGACCATGTGTAGATTGTTATTGGTCTTGATTACCGTGTGATGAGAGAGAAGTATTTTTTCTACTTTAAAGTGCATTGGAAAGATAGAAATACACTCTTTTGTGGACAAATTTTGAAGCCAAATGTACACTCTTCACCGGACGGAAGGATCTGCCTTGATGTCGACAATAGTACCTTCTCTGTCACTTGTGAGGCTATCTATGGCAGCTTCATGTCCTCCTGTGGAAAGAACACAAGCTAGTCATGGCCTCATGGGAACCCCATCACGTCTTTTCTGCACCTGTTAACGTTTATTTTTCTGCTCCGGTTACCACCTGCAGTGACTGCTGGCGCTGTTCAGGTGCAACTTATTCTTGCCTGGAGAAGAGAGTGGCATATGCACCTCAATAATGCTTGTCAGAGAAGCTACAGAAGCTGATTTTCAAGAGATGGTCATGTTCCTCCAGCACCTCCCGACCAGGAACTGGGCACGCGCCACGAGCTCCGAGACGGTCCTCTCCAGGGCATACATGTGGCATGCGATGTTCAAGAGCTCGCTTGGCTATCTCGCCAGCTAGGAGGACTATGCGGCTGTTGATCATGCCTGGGAGCAGTCCAGATTACGTTGTACTCTAGACTCACACATTCCCTTCAGGGAGGGATCTTGAGGGAATTTTATGTTTGTTTGGAGTGCTGTATTATTAACATCTGCTCCGATTTGTATATCTTGCTGTGATAATGAATAGATATGGCATTGGCTCTCGATTTCTTCATATTGCTCACAAGTTAGGAGGCATGTTCCTGGTCGAGTTTGTGACAGCTGACAGTATAAATTAACTTGCTTGATGGCAGCGCCTTAATTTCTATCTGCTTTTACTTTCCATGAACATGTATGTACTCTACTGGGCCAAGGATGTACTCCGTATGAAACTGTCAAGCTGAACTCTGAACCAACATGCAGCCCAGTCTCGCACCATCCGCTAATGTGGAACAGAGCGTCTTCATCCACGGCAAGAAGTCTTCAGTGACTGTGTTCTTGTCTATTACACTGTTCAGGTGATGTAGGTAGGGCCGGTAGGGGAAGTAAGGAATAGTTTTTTTTAGGGAAGGAAGTAAGAAATAGGTGTTTTCTTGCTTTTCATAATAGAAAAAGATCAACTAAACTAAATCAGAGATTGTCATAGAGATTTACAGGACTGGTATTTATTCTTGGCGATGAAATGGATGGAATTTCTTGAAACATCATCAACTATAATCGAATTTGGAAAAAAGTTTTCTAGCTGCTGCAATAAATCAAGAAGAAAGCGGGCGCAAAAGAGATGCTCAATGAGAGAGATTCTAGACCGGTCATGGTCTAAAAAAAATGATCACTCCTAAAAGGGAGTTAACTGCTTCAAAGCATACATGAAACTTATCTCATAGAGTGACCTAGCCCCCAATAGCGAAGGATAGCTATTGACTTATTGGGAAATAAGCCTCCAATACATGCTTATCTTAAAAAAACTACTTCATTTTAGGTTTTCATGGCCGATTCAATAACATAGTTCGCACACCTCTTTTCAATTCTCTGGAGATAGTTGTCATTTATCTCTTCTTCCATATCCCTCCTATTTAGTAGAAAGGTTCCTGCTCCAGTTGGGAAAGCAATTTTTTGTTCAAATAGTATGTCTCGGGAGCGGATCATCTTAAGAATCAACCCATGGATTTCATATGAATGCTCATCGTTTCTAAGCCATAGGTTGTTCTTCTCTTATCGAACTGTTTGCTCGACCCAATCCGCCCGCCATTCATTCATTGTTCTGTTGTGGATTCGAACCACTAGCACAAATTTGATTTTGAGATCATTGTAATTCCTACATTATTGTCTTTCTCGAATTGTTTATTTCTCGCTTGGCCTTCCTCTAAGGTTTCCCATCCAAGGAGGGCAGAATGGTTAATGTGCGAAATGGCTTCCATAATATGGCTAAATGGTGTGAGTTGCTTCCTGCATTCCTCCTGTTTGCTTTCAGGATTCATTCCTAAGCTTACCTCAAGATCTAGGAAATGCTTATCGTAGCTTTTTCTAGGTTAGCTTTTCCACTATGCTTATGTGCTAAGGTTATATTTTTCTTGGTTTCCTCTATGGAGTGACGTGGTACCTTTTATGACTGTCTTTGTTGCCCCTTTTCTTTTCCTTTCTCAAAGGCATGTCTGCATGGTGCTGATCCACATTACCACTTCCTAATTATGAGAGTGGCAACTCCGGATGGATGAAAGATACCAATGATTGTGGCAACTCCGGATGGATGAAAGATACCAATGATTGTGGCAACTCCGGATGGATGAAAGATACCGATCATTGTTAGAACCTCTGCTCTAGGTTTCACGGTAGCTTCCCCTTCACTCGAAGCACACATCTAGTGCACTTATCACTGTCCAACCACAAGGAATTAACCGCCTTCTCAAACTTTCACTTCTGATTTGGATTGATTGAACGAGAAGAGAAATGAGGGAAAAAGAGGAGAAAGAGGTAGGCTTTGGGCTAACAGTAGTAAGATAACAGAATGGTGATTCGCAAGAGACTGGACTAGATAAGGTTAAGAGTTGTATGTCTTTTACTGCTCTGTCCCTGTTTTTTAGGAGCTAAACCAAGCTTTTATTGCTCAAAATCCGCATGGTGTGGAATACAAATCGTATCATGGGGTTGCCCCCTTTGTCCCCTCTCTCGGCTGGATTTTGGTCCAGACATTTCGCCCTGACCAAGAGAATGTGTAAACTTGGCTAATCTATCCGCATCCATGTTAGATGCTCTACCTTCAAAAGAGAAAATACAATTAAAAGATGTAGCTCTTCGGTTAATCTCCGAGATAATCGCTCCATACCCTCCCGGGCATGCTTGCAATGTCATTGACCACTTGCTTTGAGTTAGAGGTGGTGATGAAGTTGTTCAGAAGCAAGTCATCGGCGAGTACTAAACATTCCCGACACGCTATGGCCTCGAGTGTCACGACATCCACTATTCCTGCAATAACCAAGGCCGAGCTTTCAATGAAGTTGCTGTCCTCGTCGCGACATACAGCCGCCACCGCTCCCCGGACATGATTTCTCAATATCCTAGCGTCCACATGGATCTTGGAGAAACTCTAGGGAGGCGCCTTAGGTTTTGTGGGTACGTTCGCTGGTGTACGTCGCTGCTGGACAATCTTCTTTGGCAAAAGTTCCAGATCAGCCATGAAACGTGCAATGAATTGGTGAGTAGCTGATGGGCTTTGGAAAATCTGTTCATGAATTGCCTTTCTTCTCGCCCACCACAACGTCCAAAGAGTGACCACCATCCAAACGAAGGCAGCATGTGATAGTGTTTCCGTGTTTCGATCATAGCAAATAACCATTGCTTGGCACTTGGTTCTGTGGTCTCACCTAAGTGTTCAGCTAAATCACTGCTTTGTCCCTTATGTAAAGGGATGCCCTTAGAGGTGGGCTCCCTTTATTCAATAGGCTTGTTACTGCATGTCTCAACGGGTATTTCATGTCCTAACCGTACTAATACACATGCTGTCTGACCTAACAGAAGATCATGTGCCCACCTTTCGCCTACTTATGATTAATAATTCTCCATCCACATCAAAGTTCCACCAGGGTAAAATTATCTTCTCCAACCCCACGAAACAGTACAAGAAAAGGAAAAGGGGAACTAATACACATGTTGATAGCATGACAAGATGATTTTAACACAGTGGAACACAGGGATTTGGAATGGGTTATGCCAGGGATATATCCTGACCGGGTTTAACCGATGCACAAGGTGGACCAGGATCAAACCCCAGCCAGGGCGAAACCATAAGATTCAACTGGGATTTGGACCCGATTCCTACCAGGTAGGGGCTAACGGAATGATACCCTACTACATCTACAACCACGATGCACAAATCTGACCCCTCAAACGTCCACCGACGCACCCGGTCAGTGTCCGGGTGTATCCCCTAAAACCATTCTACCATTAGCATTAGGTCACCTTCACGACAACAATAGTTACAGTCCACCATAAGTGCAACATTCCAGGTAAGGTGTGACTAAAAACAGCACTAGACTACCAGCATACTTAAGCAGCAAATGAGCGAAACTTTGCCCAGCAATATCTCCTTAGCCGCTTTTCCGATCAAGTGTTCTCCTTGATGGCCTCGTCTATAGCTTCGATGTTGTCCCTCAGTATCTTCCACTGCACATGTAAAAAACTAGTGAGCTGTTATAGGAAGGAAGTGATGGTTTGTTGCTGCAAACCCAAGTAAAAGATCACACAATAGTTGGTTGCTACCAGAGTACCACCTATACAGCAAGTCGATCACAGCCAACAAAGACAATCATGGCATGTACGTATGTGGCAATAGGCCCGAACTTGACGTTACGTGCACACAAATTTAACATATTAAGGTACTTGTGATCATGTTCCTGTAACAGACAGCATGAGAGATGGGCACTGAAACTAAAATTATTCGGCTTTAAGGTAGGAGTATCCTCTGACGTGTCTTCATGCTAAAAAAAAGGATGTCAAAGCTTGCCAAGAAATTTTCACGCCGCCTACTAGATATTCTAATGTATCATTCACATTTCAGACAGATCATGATCTATCTTCTCAGGGTAACAGATTTGCTTTATGCGTATAGGATACAAATAGATCTTGAAATGCATCTTACCTGATCCATTGAAAGCGATATACCTGAAAAAAGGAAAATGAAATAATAAGCCGAAAAGCTATAGCATCATCTTGAACAATTATAACAGATAGTACATTCTTTTAAACTGAAAACATTACAGATAGTACTTGAGCTTGAGGGAAATAAGCAAAAAAAAAAATGCCAGCATGTGTACGTCCAGATTCCAATAGAATGCACCCACACTTAAGATAATCATTTCTGGCAACTGGTATTCAATGATACTGAATGAGTAGAACATAGAACGGTATTCTGGGTTTAAAAATGAAGTCAGTTGCATAGGTACACATTCAGACGTTTATTATACTCTCACAAAATCTAAGAACTTAACTCATTTATATCTATCAACTAGGGTAATGAAATATCTGTGATCAGAAGTATGAACCCCTGCTTCATCATTTGACCAAATATTGCATTTTCAACTGATCCAAGAAGTGCATAGACAAAAGGTAGTCAAGGATTAACGTCAAGATGTAAGACGCGGATTAAATGGGGGTAGTCTCTACCTACAGCTACAATAAGTATTTTGCAGAATGTCATGTTCATCACCTGCTTGAGCTTACAACATAGTGTGCTAAACACAAGGATGCTCATTTTTGTATGCCTGTTTCAAGATATGGACATCCATCCATTATAATGTTAGTGGGTGGGGAAGTCATATCAAGGCTGAAGACCCTTCATTGGTGTAACCAAACTAATTGCTAAAGGGAAGAATTTGTTATTGCACTTCCTCCTGGCTCATTCATAAAGCATTCACTTAATAGAGTGCTTTACACTTAACAGAGTGCCATTACCAAGCACGGACAATACAAAAAGCAATTACGGGCCACATGTATGTAGTTGACCACTAGATGCATCAGGTGTCCCCAAGATTTAACATATGCCCACCTTCCACGTAGGCAAAAGAAATGCAATGTGCTGACATTCAGATAATAACATATTTCAGATCCACATGGATTACAGCAGGGTAATAATACAATACGCAAGTGCACAGGCAAACATTCAGGTTTCGAACTCGAACATGCGTACTGTACTACGGAACAAGAAAGAAATGCCAGGATACCTTTGCGGGTCGGGAGGCTCTTGCCGTCCTTTTCGTAGAACTCGCGCATGTCGACCATCACCTTGCCGTTCCAGCTCCTCACAGCCACCCTCTTGTTCTTCGATATCTGAAGGGAAGAATGAAAAAAAATAAATCCACGGGTCTAGGGTTTTAGGGATCTGCCTTTTGAGAGCGAGCGGTAGGTTGGTCGGGAGTACGGAAACAACACCTGCGCGACGACGATGCCGTCGTCGGTTTCCTCGGCGGGGCCGTCCTTCCCGGCCGCCTGGCGCTTGGCCGGCGGCTGGCCGCCGCCGCCGCCGCCGAAGCGCTTGTTCCCCTTGAGCCCCATCTCCCTGGATCTCTCCGCCAAGTCTGGCTTCCTCAAATCCTCAATTGCTCAGCCCGACTCCCCGGCCGAGTTGGAAAACCGTTCGGGAGCATTCGATTGCTACCGCTCGCCTGGGCTGGCGGCCCATCAGGTTCGAATGTGGCCCATTATGTTCTTTCTTTTTCCAACAAACAAAGTAAAAAAAAACAAAAAACAAAGAACGTGTCGATATCGTGGCAAAGTCTAAATTGAGAGGAGCGGCATGTGCAGTGTGCCGAGATGATGATATTTGGGCAGCTCTTCTCTGGTTGTCCGGGGAATCATCGATGTAGTCACACTCGAGGCGTTGGCATGCAGAGAAGATTTGGCTCTCGCAGAAGACTTGATGATTCAAAATGTTATAATTGCCTCCGATTCTAAGCAGGTGGTGAACAACATTGAAAGAGGGAATAGTAGCACTTATAGTTGTACCATTACTGAGATTAAGCGGTGAGCTGGTTTAATTAATTGTAAGTTTATTTTTAAAGGTCAGGCATCAAACACTGATGCAGATAGGTTAGCTAAGTTTTTAAACACTCATCATCAGGGGCGACATATTTGGTTCATCCATCCCCATGATCCTTTTTGTATACCACTTCGTGTCGACTATAATCAATAAAGCTTAGTTATACCCCTAAAAAAACAAAGAACGACTTCTTCTAAAAAAACAACGGCGGGTTGACCCGATCTGAATTGTAGAGACCACTGTGACTAGGGTCAATTTACCGTTTACCCCACCTTTACTCTCTCTAGGCCAAAATGCCCATCTTATATTGCAAAAAATTATTTTCGGGAAACTTTCGATGTATTCATCTCCAATCATGGTAGTACAGCGAACACAAGAAATAAAAAAAATTATACCAGATTCGTAGACCACCTAGCCACGGCTACAAGCATTGAAGCGAGAAGAAGGCGCGCCGACATCAGCGTCCCTCTCTTGTCGGAGCCGCGCACAATTTGTTGTAGTAGATAGTCAGGAAGTCCTCATGCTAAAGCCCAATAAGACCAACGCACTAGAACAACAAGCGCCGCCGACGAAGAGAAGTTTAGATCAGAAGGATCCATCTTGAAAACACATGAACAAGGGCGTAGAAAGATCGGATCCGAGCAGATCCACCAAAGACATCCACCGATCGAATCCCGCGAGATCCGCCGGAGACACACCTCCACATGCCCTCCGACGATGCTAGACGCGCCACCGGGAAGGGGCAAGGCAGAGAGAACATTATTCCATCTTCAAGAAGTCGTTTTCGTCTCATCTTCCTGAGCAAGCCACAAACCCTAACAAAACTTGAAGAAGCACCTAAAAACGGAGCCCTCCCACCGGTAAGGACCAGGGTCCACCTCACACCCATGGTCGTAAAGCCACAGGAGACATGGTAGATCGGCGGTGCCGCCAATGGGAGGCAAGAACCCTAGCCACCTAGGAATAAGGTGAAGACTAAGTGTCTTCTAACTCAAGCCTCCCTAATCAGATGTACAGTTGACACAACAACTGGAATTGGTTAATAACGGGGTCCTGTACCAAGGGTAACGAACATGATGGAGCCTGGCCTATGCAGGGCCCACTAAGCCCAAGGGCAGATGAAAGCCCTACGGGGGAAGGCAATCAACGTGCTCTTCAAGTTAGGAGGGCGGCGGCGCAACCGATCTCACCTACCCCTGTAAACCCTATAGACCTCTCCTGTCTATACAAAAGGGAGGTCTAGGGCCTCATTGATCATCCAATCTCGGATCTAAAACTCTCGGTAGCAATCTCGTACACCATTGTAATCCTCTACATGAGGTATCCCCTCACCATGAATAACAAGAAGAAGCAGGATCTGGGGTATTACTCTTTGGAGGCATGAACCTGGGTAAATTGTGTGTGTAGACTTTGTTCTGGTACTTTCGATCTCGTTGTGAACCCTACTGAGGGATCTGATCGTAATTCGCTTCGTCAATTGGCGCGCCAGGCACATGCGACATTGGTTGGAGACCTAACCCGGTGCGGAGAATCAGAAAAGTTCGGCAAGCTCCCGCCATGCCAATGCCTCACGTTTGGCCCTTTTGAGCTGGTCTGTAATGCCCTCGATGCGGCTATATCTCCCACGTGTCGAAGCACGAGTTAGAGGCATAACCGCATTGAAAGCAATGTCGCAAGTGAGGTAATCTTCGCAACCAACCCATGTAATACATAAGGGAAAAAGATACATAGTTGGCTTACAATCGCCACTTCACACAAATACATGAATAAAGCATTACAACATCCAAATACAATCAAGATTCGACTATGGAACCAAAATAAAAGAAGAACCCCAAATGCGACAAGGTCCCCGATCGACCCCAACTGGGCTCCACTACTGATCAACTAGAACGAAACAAAACAAAGGACAAGATCTTCATCGAGCTCCTCCTGAGCTGGGTTGCGTCATCTTCACGGACTCATCGGCACCTGCAAGCTGGTTTTGGAAGTATCTGTGAGTCACGGGGACTTAGCAATCTCACACCCTCGTGATCAAGACTATTTAAGCTTATGGGTAAGGTAAAGGTATGAGGTGGAGCTGCAGCAAGCGACTAGCATATATGGTGGCTAACATACGCAAATGAGAGCGAGAAGAGAAGGCAAAGCACGGTCGAGAAAGTATGATCAAGAAGTGATCCTAAAACAACCTACGCCAAGCATAACTCCAACACTGTGTTCACTTCCCGGACTCCGCCGGAAAGAGATCATCACGGTTACACACACGGTTGATGCATTTTAATTAAGGTCAAGTTCAGGTTTTCTACAACCGGACATTAACAAATTCCCATCTGCCCATAACCGCGGGCACGGCTTTCGAAAGTTCAAATCCCTGCAGGGGAGTCCCAACTTAGCCCATGACAAGCTCTCACGGTCAACGAAGGAATAGACCTCCTCCCGAGACATTCCGACCAGACTCGGTATCCCGGTTCTACAAGACATCCTCGACAATGGTAAAACAAGTCCAGCAAAGCCGCCCGATGCGCCGACATCCTGATGGGAGCTGCACATATCTCGTTCTCAGGGCAACACCGGATAAGTCAAGCTACGAGTAAAACCAGCCCTCAAGTTTCCCCGAGGTGGCCCCGCAGGCTGCCCATTTCGGACCAACACTTAGACAAGCACTGGCCCGGGGGGGGGGTTAAAATAAAGATGACCCTTGGGCTGGCCTAACCCAAGGGAAAAAGAGGCTAGGTGGCGAATGGTAAAACCAATGTTGGGCCTTGCTGGAGGAGTTTTATTCAAAGCGAACTGTCAAGGGGTTCCCATTATAACCCAACCGCGTAAGGAACGCAAAATCCGGGAACATAACACCGATATGACGGAAACTAGGGCGGCAAGAGTGGAACAAAACACTAGGCATAAGGCCGAGCCTTCCACCCTTTACCAAGTATATAGATGCATTAATTAAATAAGATATAATGTGATATCCCAACAAGTAAACATGTTCCAACAAGGAACAACATCTCCATGTTCCAACAAGGAACAAACTTCAATCTTCACCTGCAATTGCCAATGCTATAAGAGGGGCTGAACAAAGCGGTAACATAGCCAAACAACGGTTTGCTAGGACAAGGTGGGTTAGAGGTTTGGTTCAACAATATGGGAGGCATGATAAGCAAGTGGTAGGTATCGCAGCATAGGCATAGCAAAAGAGCGAGCATCTAGCAAGCAAAGATAGAAGTGATTTCGAGGGTATGGTCATCTTGCCTGAAATCCCGCAAGGAAGAAGAACGAGTCCATGAAGAAGACAAACGGACGTAGACGAACGGGTCCTCACAAATGCGACGTTACCGGAACCAACCCGAAGAAGCAAACACCAGAAAGAAGCACACAACATAGTAAACAACCAACACGTGAACATGGTATGATATGCGGGATGCGGTATGCGATGCATATGCATGATTTGACAAGGAATGATTGAACCTGGCCTCAACTTGGAAATCCAAGTGTGCCACTGGAAAGGTGAGATGAAATCGCTTGAAAACGATATAAAGATCACCGGAATCGGAGTTACGGTTTGGAAATGGCAAGCAATTCAAATATGGCACCGGTCTGCGATATACAGCAAGTAGCCATCAAATGCAACAAGTTAAATATACTACAGCACCCAAACATGGCAACAAAATACATGGCAGGGATCCATACAAGATGCTTAACAAAAGACTAGCACTGAGCTACGGCCAATTCATCTATTAACAGGTTCAAACAAGCATGGCAAAAGAGCAATTGGTAAACAAATTCAGACTTAGTGAAATTAACACAAGCCTGAAATTTCAGATCAGATAGCACTCTTTGGAGTATGAAAACTATATTCTACAGGACCTGAACATGGCAAAGTAAAGCATGGCATGGAGCTACTCAAAGAGCTTAACAAAAGTCCCTTAGTGACCTTGAGCCAAAAGGGATCAGAAAATACATTTACAAGCATGTGAACATGGCAAAAACATAAACAGATCACAGACTTAGTGAAAAACTGGAGCATGCAAATCAGATATCAAGTAGGCATGTATACGAGCTCGATGCACTCACTACAGAGCAAGACATGACAATCTAAGCATACACCCAACAAGAATACACATTATACAAGCTAGACATGGCAAGAACAACAACGTAGCATGCACGGAACAACTACAACATCCTCGGCAAAATTGCTAACAAGTAGACAATCTGCCCAGATTCATGAAATGACAAAAGTAGAGCTCGATAGACTCAAGCTAGGGTGCTCCATAATTGCAAACAAAGGCATGGATGGGTAGAGCACTACAAGATTACCAAAACATCCTTACTGATCATCCTCAAAAGAGGCACGGATCACTAGGAAACAACATGAACATATGGCATAATGAGATAAACAGATCAAGGACTTAGTGGAAATGCTAAGTCCCTGAAATCAGCATTAACGAATGCACCACTTTGCAAGCTTGTGCTAGTCACCACACACATCACAAAAATACATGGATAGCAGCACTGTAAAGATGGCATGGCATATAACAAAACACATGTAGAGCATCAGGGCATATCATGCACACAATAATCATGGCAAAAATGACAAATAGCTATTTGGTGCAGCAGATCTGACAATTAACTCAAATAGCACTCTTCCAACAGCATTTCGGGCATCTAGATGATCTTAAATGAAAATGATGCAATGAGATGAAGTGATGTACTCTCTGAGACGAACATTTTGATATGCTATATGCTCAAATCGAAGTTACGGATGCAAAGTTATGATGCGATGAACATGGCCATATGAATCTAGGAATTTCGGGGAGCTAGTGAAATCTCGAGGAGAAAAAGTCAACCTCTCAGATCCGGATCGGGGCGGCGCGCGAACCGAGGCTCGTCGGAGATCCTCGCCGGAGAAGAGGAGCGCGGTGGCCGGCGTCATGGGAGCTCGCCGGAGTAGGCAGGGGGCGGCGGGGCCGGCGACGTCGGGCGGCAGCGCGGCGATGCACCGGCGAGGTGAGGCGCGGCGGTGGCTCGCCGGCAGGAGGCAAACACGGCGGCTCGGATCGGCGAAGTCGCCGACGGGAGGAGGCGCGGCGGCCGGCGCAAGTGCGGCAAAGGGCGGCGCGACGAGGAGGAGAACGCGGGCGGCGGCGCGCGGTGGCTGGGCCGCGGGGGCCTGCTGCGGGCCGGGCGGGCCGGCGCGGTGCCGGGCGGCGGGAGGACACATGGCGAGCGGCGGTTGGACGCGCGGCGGCGGGCGGACATGTCCGGCCCGGTGGGACATGTCCGGCGGCTGGAGGAGGACGGAGACTAGGGTTAGGGTAGGGAAAGATCCGAAAAATTCGGGGGAAGCCACATATTTATAGGTAGAGGGAGTTAGGAGAGTCCAAATGAGGTGCGGTTTTCGGCCACACAATCGTGATCGAACGACCGAGATGATGGAGAGGGTTAAGGTGGGTTTTGGGCCAAAATGGAAGGGTGTTGGGCTGCAACACACACGAGGCCTTCTCGGTCCCTCGGTTAACCATTGGAGCATCAAACGAAGTCCAAATGGTACAAAACTTGACAGGCGGTCTACCAGTAGTAAACCAAGGCCGCTTGGCAAGTCTCAGTCCAATCCGGAAATGTTTAATCCCCACACACGAGAAGAAGGTAGAAATGACCACCGGAGGAGAACGGAACGCCGGATTGCAAAACGGACAACGGGAAAAATGCTCGGATGCATGAGACGAACATGTATGCAAATGAAATGCATATGATGACATGATATGCAAAGCATGACACGCAAGCAATGACAAGGCAACAACAGCGAATAACTGGAGGACACCTGGCACAACGGTCTCGGGGCGTTACATGGTCGCTGATGGGTCAGGAGAATTCCTCGACATCTCGCCCTCGTACCTCGTCGATCACGTGTACGATGAGCAAGGGCAGGCTCTGGGGATCTACGATGGCCTTGGTCACCTCATGCGGAGACACATCGTACATGCTCCTCGAAGCCGCAAGCCCGCTCGCAAGGCCTCCGTGAACATGATATTCATGATGGCGGATACATGCTGAAACCACAAACTCGCGCGACGTAGAAAACGCAACCAGCAAACGGCTTGTGTGGTCCCAGGAAACGGTGACCTCCGACGTCGGGGATCACCCCGAAGACGTCATACACCCCGGCAAGCACACCTAGGTGTTAGATCCAATCGTGGTGGGCTGCCTCCTCTCACGCGTCTTGATGGATGGAGGCAGCGGCCTCAACATTATCTTTACCAACACCCTAGAGAAGATGAAGATCTCACTGTCCGGTCTACGGAGGCCAGTCGTAGGCTTTCATGGGGTGGTACCGGGCCGCCCAGTCCGCCCCCTGGGATGGATGGAGGCAGCGACCTCAACATTATTTTAGAGTGTAGACTCACTCATTTTGCGCCGTATGCAGTCCATATTGAAATCTCTAAAAAGAGTTATATTTAGGAACAAAGGGAGCATATGCTACCATTTTCACTTCGCGAGATCAAATAGGTATTACTCTTCCCCTTTTTTGCTCAACTTATACAAGCAATTTCATAATCTTCTATGCTCTTTAGGTTTCATGAAATATGCAAGTGCTTCAGGTTCTGTTGAGGTATTTGAGTATGCAAGGTAAAGAGTTATTGTATTATTTGCTTGATTTGCTACCTTTTACCTACGAAATTATATTTGTGAATAAGTAAATCTTTGTTATCCCCTTCCAAGAACCATTATGTGAAGACCTTTGAGATTACACCTCACACCAATGAAATGATTTATAACATAATTGTCCTGCTATTTGTTATAACTAGAATAGAAATAAAAGCACTAAAATAGATCTTACCTGGAGAGCTATGTTGTTTTTCCATAACGCTTACATGTACATATGAACTCCTTTTCAATACTTTTTGTGTTGTTTATAGCATTCGGTAGATTTTGGTTCTATTGATGTCATTGGTTTACTGCAATATATGTTATGCTCTTTAGGTTTCGTGAAATATGCAGTTACAGTAATATCTTTAGTTCAGTGCAATATATGTTATGATCAGATAGTTGAATTAGTTTAGGTTATTTAAATTTAATTTTTTGTGTTACTATGTTTCGATCAGATAATTGGCAGCCAGAAGTTTTGTCTTGTTTCTTTATCAGTGCTTCTACATTACAAATTCATTTTATTTGTTAGATGAAGTATGTCCGTTGTTAATTGCTGCAGAATTTCTTGGAGATGGCTTTCTATGGTCGTGAATCTACTAACTGATCGGAACCATCACCTCTTCTACATCTTTGCCCATCTTGGGTTTAGTTACTTGCAATACTTCTTCTACATCTTTGCCCATCTTGGGTTTAGTTACTTGCAATACTTAGTTTTTTGTACCACTAAACGTAAAAGTATGTGATTCGAATTCTTGCTTCCCAAGAGAAGTTTGTCCATTCTTTTGCAGCATTGCACACTTGGATTTCTGTACCTGTTTGTTATATGTCTATTCATTCATTATTGGCAAATCATGTCCGCCTTCAGCTGGATTCTCTTTATTATGCATCATGTAGCCATACTAAACACAAAGGACTTTATGCATGCATATAGAATCTTCTCACCTGGAAGTCTGTATTTCACACCAACTATGTGGGCTGCAAAGGGATTATGTAAACACGTTGTTCTCTATAATTTTCATGTGATGTATGTAGTATCTTTGTATCTTTGTATTTACCGCCTTGTGCTAAGATCACTTCTGCATATACTATAGCTATCACCATTTAAAATGGTTGTTCACAACTGGTTGCCTGCGTGTGGCAATGCTGCGCCACCTAGCCGAACACCCCCCCCCCCCCCCCCTCTCTGTGACCACATACAAAGAGAACATGTGCTCTTACTTTCATTTTTTGGCCTCTAAAGAAACAGAGAAGATGGGAACCTCATTTTTAGCCTCTAAAGAAACAGAGAAGAGGGAACAGAAAATAAAATGACATGCACGGCGTAGCAGGTAAACTTAATTTGGTTGATCAAGTGTCCTATCCAATTTCACATGCTACCATTCATAAACAAATTATAGATCTAAATTGGTTTTCTATCTTACCACTGTCGTTGCAACCAAATGGAGGAAGCACTTCGCCTTACTGCTCTACATTGAAATTTCTTGGATTTAGGACCCTACGCTTTTGTTCCTCCACAAGTCTTATTGTTGCCCCATGTATATCTTGTGACCATGCCATCCTCCCTATGCATGTCAGAGAGAACAACTAAATGCATGTTATATCCATAACTTTTTTATCCCCTAAACGGTGATAGTTATGATATATGTTTACAAGATGCTAAGATCATCTCCATGAACATCTCAATGTCCTATTTGTTGGCCCGCCGTTCGGCGGGCAACGCGCGCCCCCTATCTAGTAAATATAACTAGGGGCTGTCACATCACCTCGGCAAGAACCTCCCGGGTCTATCAAAGCACCCGAAATTGCTTGTCCCACGCCGCCTGTTTGGCTTGCGCCTGCCCTTCCAAAGTTCGTCTTAGCCATAATATGCACCCATTTTTACTTGTGACTTTTTGCTAAGGTGGATTGCCTTGCGTTTCCGCATATTCGGCTAAGCGTGTAACATGAGCATCTCTGTGATTGCTACTTCTGGGGTCACCCAAGTTAAGTACCTCAGGTGGGAGAAGCCAAAAGCTAGCAGTCACAAAACACGAAGCCGACCGGCACGATGGAAGAGAAAATGTGAAAAACGCCCTTACGGGGAAAACACTAGACCTGATCCTACTTCGCGAGCCACGAAATTCTTGCCCTTCTCAATAACTAGTCGACAACATGAACATGTCATAAAGATCAACATCTCAGGCAATGAAACCGTTCGAGGATTTCGCGGGCTCAAACATAGGATGCATTAAGCACCCGCGAGTCCATTCTCTGTTCGACTTGGGTTTAGACCAATGTTGCCATGCACCATGGGTTGTTAGTTGCGGACGCGCGGCGTGCCCGCGCGCGAGGCATAGGGCGCGGAAGCTGCAGCAGCCCTCGAGGCTGAGGTGGCGGAGGCAAAGTCGCATGCCGCCTTGGCCGAGGAAGCCCTCAGTGACCACGTCCTCGAGAAGCAGCAAAGGAGGACAACACACACCCTCGCCCGGGAGCAAAACCGGGCGGTCCGTGCCATGGCCGGACCCTCCCCCCCCCCCCCCCCCCCCCCCTAATAGAAGGAGGAAGGCAGTGACGAGTAAGACAACTCGGGCAGTGAGCAGATCCGGCTCGATCCATTTTGCGTCTTTGACCGCTACTTCCACGACAAAGACGACAAGGGCAGCCGTGGATGAACTTTCCCCATAGTTTTAGTATGTAGAACATGTCAATATTTGATAGTCCGATGACATGTATGATGTAGTAGAGTATGCCAATTTTTAATAGTCTGATGGCATGCATGATAGAATAACCGAACGTTGTGGGGGGGGGGGATTGAGATGTATTACGAAGAGTTAAGTTTACATTGCATGTGATTGTATGGATTTGAGGGTTTGGGAG
Source organism: Triticum urartu (assembly GCF_056163025.1). Lineage (NCBI taxonomy): Eukaryota > Viridiplantae > Streptophyta > Magnoliopsida > Poales > Poaceae > Triticum > Triticum urartu. The sequence continues at coordinate 493,502,166 of NC_141877.1, forward strand.
AGTACCCGCTTGTGAAAGCAGACATTTAAAGGATGACCGATCATTATTCACGAACGCTTCGGAGGACGGATTAGCTAGATCCGGATATAAAGGATGACCGATCATTATTCACGAACACTTAGGAGGACGGATTAGCTAGATCCGGCTGTAGATGCTCAAAGACCGGCAGATCATGAGGCCAACCGCCACACCGGTCACCATAACTTATTTACACAGTAAAGAACGTGACGCCGCAGCTCAAATAAAAAGGACACAGCACCCTTTTATTTGGTATATATCAAGCTTTGCACTGATTTTGCAGCCTCACAACAGCGGCCAAATCACAGCGAATACCAATGATCCTAACCTTGTATTTCAACTTCTTAATCACCTGTAAGAAGCTTATATTATAATCTCTCCGTTCAAAAATACAGTACGTATATGTTTATCTTTAAGAAGTAAAGCTTCTTAATGTTTCCCCAAGTTTATAGAAAAAGATGTACATTTGTAAGTACAAAATAAATATCATTAGATATGAAACCTATATCAGCAATGTTTCCATATTTTATCTATTCGGTATCACTAATGCTGATAAACTTACCAAATTTTACGATTTTCGACTTTTTGAAGAAAAAAAAATTCCATACTCACCATATATATTGTTAGAACAGAGAGAGTATCATAAAGGGTACGTGGCAACACACGAGCCTACTACTAGTTACATGTTAAACATTGGGTTTAGGGTATATAACCCGGGGAGCAGCAGCAGCAAGGTTCCTCAACATTATTATAATTTAACTTGCAGATGAAGTTCGAGATCATGACACCGGTTCAAGGCTATGGCATCTGCGGCAAGGCTCCACAACATTTAGCTTGACTCCAGAGGGAACTTTTGGCTCAACATATGTCCTTATAGCCAAGAGGCCTTTACGAGCTTCCACCATAAAATCCCCGTGCAACAGCAAGCACTTTCCAGTATAGTTGGATGAACAGCTATCCCAAGGATGTCCTCGTGTGGTGTCCAATGTAAGGCACTCAAGTGACGTCGTATTCTCAATGATATGGCATGTCAGCTCAACTAAGCTCTTCGCAGAGGAGAAACCAATGATCTTCACTGTCTTAAGGCCATCATGGCGGTGTCCTGGCATCTCCCTCAAATGTGATGTATTATCTCCCACGATTGATTCATGCAACATTTTTACCTGCAACACCTAAAGATGACAGGCCAGATAGTTGGATTAATAGTTCCATCATTAAAACTAAATAATCTTGCAGGATGGGCAATGGACTTACGTTCACGACAAGGGTCTCCAAGGAAGGAGAAGCATCAGAAAAGGATATCAGAGAACAATAGTCGTAGGTTGGGGAAAATGCCACTGCACTAAGATCAACACTCAAGTACTTAAGATGGAAGAACTTGCTAGGTAGCACTGGTGTATCAATCATCTGGACAAAGATATCTCAGATCAATCATACTATGTATATCAACAGATAAAGATTCCTAAAGATTTAGTGTATACCTCATGAGATGAACATATGGTAAGAGCTTCAACATATTGCAAGCTAGACGGAAAATCAGGACAAACATAGCTGACAGCACCGGGAAATGACATGACAAGCTTCTTCAATTGCAATGCCACTCCAAGTGGTAGCTGTACTTGGGTGTGACCCCTAAACTGAAAATTAGAAATGTTTTGAGCTTCTATCTCTATAAGCTGCAAGCTGCAGTCAAACACTTCAAGACATCCAAGTTGTCGCAAATGAAATGGTATCTTCAAGCAACTTATATTATTGCAAAGTCTGAGTCGCACCCGTTGCAAAGCAAACGAATTGTGAAGAAGAGACCCCAATTGGTCCCCCGTGATGTCAACATCACACAACTCAAGTCTTGACAAGCTTTTCAAGCACAACCCAGCAGTGGAAGAGAAAGCACAACAAGAAAGATTTATATACCGAATCGAGCTTCCACTCTCATTAGCTAAAACTGACCACGGAAAGTTGTAATATCTTCCTGACTTTCTAGATAGCTGAATAGTGAGTTCTTCAATCCCCGGTGTAACAACAGTCTGAAGCCAGCTATCAAGGTTACAGACCTGGTCATTGTAATAACGGAAAACAATCTCGAGTGTCTTTATGGCCATGCATAAGCGGTTTTTTAAAATGTGGTCGACTTTGCTGGTGAAATTTCTCGCTATTTCATCCTCTCCACATGATCTTTTATCCATGCCCAATGCTTTCATACTGAAAGCAAGGTTTGGATGGCATCTCCAGAAACGTTGAAATGCATTTGACACACAAGCAGCTCGAGCAGCATCTCGCATTGGCAGTAGGGAATATATATGACACCAGTCGACAGGGGCGAATTTACCGTACGGGCACCCTGGGGCACGTGCCCGGGCTCCACCCCGTCAATTTTTTAAACTATAGCGAACCTTCCTAGGCATCGTATGCGTCAAAAATGCTCAAAAACAAGAAAATACGATGGAAAGTACGTAAACTTCTCTAACTGGGCCAGTCTGAGCGTTTTTCTGCAGTTTGGCTAAGCAATCACATGGACCACAACAACCAGTAGGCCTTGTTTGCTTGATCGATCCATGAATGGACTGAAGCAGAATCGATCGATGCCTGTTCGTTTTCGTGCGCAGGAACGCGAGATCGGAGTCGCGACCTTACCATCTGCTGCGCGGCTGCGCCTCCGACGCGGCGAGGGCGCGATGCAGACCGTCGCCTGACGGAACCCGGCAGCCAGATTAACATCGGCCGGCGAGATTGCAAAAGAGATCAGAGATAACACGCGGCCAGGCCTCGGCTATGACTCCGGCGGGCGACGGTCAAGATTGGAAGCACAAGCGCGGGCGCCACAGCGGCGAATCCTCCTGTACCACCAGTGAGAATTCAACTCTGGCTCGATCGGACGTTGGGTCGTCAGCGTCGACACTAACCACATGAGCAGCGGCAGGCCGGCAGCGAGCGCTCAACCCGTTGAAGGGTATGACCAAGAGAAATCCAGTAGCAGAGCGCCAACAATTAGGGCTAAAGGCAAGTGGCAACTAGGTGAGTTATTTGATTTGGTATTGTATTCAAGTTTTTATTTACTTCTTTGATCTATAAAACATCAGTGCATATATTGCACATGACATTTATTCAAATATATGATACTTATCGTGTTTGATAGACCAAAGTAAATTTTAGCTTACGAGATGCCCGGGCTTTGGCAATTCGCTGGCTCGCCACTGACACCAGATATCCTGCATGCACAAGAATTTGAGAAAAGCTGAACATGGTCAGGTATAATTATTTCAAATGGACAAAATAAATAAAGAAAACCATGTCGAGTAACATTTCAGCCCAAGTGCTTGCACATGATTGCAATGCTATACATAGGCACACCGTGCAATTGTGCTGACTTCTGAGTAAAGGGCGGTTACTTTCCTAAATGTCTTATTAGTGGTTCTAAAAGAATAGTCTTAGTATCATCTAGTTACCATGAGTGAAACCATTGTATTCCATCGAACTCACATATACTCACGTTCATGACGAATGGCGAGGCGAGTTCATAGACACAGTCACAGAGAGCACCAGACACTAACTTCATAGACACAGTCACACAGCCTAACTTCGTAATGATAGCAAATTAAATCATTACTTATGCCGAGCACCAGCCACTAACACCAGGATAAAATGTTGCAGTGTAGTAGCCTTAGCAGCCTAGCACTAGCAACAATAGCGACATATCCAAAGATATTCCGTCCAAATTGACCACTTTTCAGTTCTACTAGTATGAAGACGTGTAACTCACATGGTCCTAAACTCGCTCATAATTTTGGTGTGACCATGTTAACTGGGTATATAGAAGTGCAAAACAAAGAAGGATAGAGATAACTATGCCACCGCAGAAGAAGTTTCCTCTATAAAACAAATATCATTTCACTACAAGAATGAGCAACTGAGCTTATATCATTATTTACTGGTTAAAGAGCCCAATGTCAATTGGACTAGGAAAATAGTGCAGTCAAAATATTGGTCTTTTATAATGGAAGGGAGTTGTATAAAAATAACATCATAAGTCAAATTAGTAGTAGATATAGACACTCGGATATATATACTGTAGCGAGCATGGGCACCAAAATGGTTATTTGTCTGAATTAAATAATGTATCAAGGAAAGGACAGGGCCTCTGTAGATACACATATGGAAGTTCTATCATGAAGATTGAGTTTTAACTGCCAAGGATGGCATGTGCTAGGCATGGAAGAAGCTAACAGTAAGTTTGGCTATTTTTAATTTATTTTCTAAACAAAGTTTACGGTCGAAGGACCCCGAAGCTGGTATAACATGTCAAACTTTGTTACATCACAACCCATAGGAGGACCCTAAAAAAATAAAACTTAGTCCTTCACTTTTGCACACAGGACTTGGATCAAACAAAAGAAACACAATCGAGTCTTGGAGCTGCAGCCAGTGTATGAGGAGACGATGACTACGTTATCACCAACAAAAGACACCTTACCAACACGAGCAGAGCCACTCTCAACTTGTTTGCTGAGGACACCCGACCAAGGCGGCAAGGGGGCGAAGGGCCTCCAAAATATGGAGGTTGAACAAGGAGGCGAAGGGGATTGGCGTCAGGCCTCGCAGCGGGCGATCAACCCTCAACACCGCATATAGGAGTATTTAGAGTACCAGTATGCATAAATAGCAGGACACTGAATCCAGATTTCAGACCATAAAACCACACCAAGAAAAACACAAGCCACTGCTAAGAGAAGTAACTCTATGAAATCTACCCCTCCTTACGAAGACAAGAGGGGATCTAACACTCATGAGTCATGACAGACATTTTCCTGCAGGCAGTTTAAGAAAAAACAAAGCTACTAATGCAGTAGGATTGTGGCAGGTTGCAGCACTAAAAGATATGCTCATACTTAAATATTTACCAAGCACAGTTCAACCAATTAGTATAGTTAGAGCATTCATAGCCCATCATCATCGTTTCATGGCGTACCTCTGGAAGATGTGGCCCAGGGTATTGTGTTTCACCACCTTGGGAACTATGATCTTGTTTGCAGGTTGAGTCCTTTCTGTCAACCTTTGAATCAGCTGGTCCATCTGCAATACATAATACATGATTGCAGGTGGAAAGTTACAAGGAAAAAAAAGTGAAGCATGCATATGCACATGCTGAAACAGAAATCGTTTTTCTTGCCCAACTTTAGTCAACAGAAATAATGCTTTTCGAGCTAGACACCCAAATTTCAACTAATGAAAAAGGCTTTTGAATGACCATATAAATTGGTACAAAACATTGCAATACCACCCAAGTATCTCCGCGGTGCTCAAACAAATAAAACAAGACAGGGGAACGCATAATCGACAGGGTGCATAGACAGTCAACTTGGGCTCCCCTATGTTGTGTTGCCAAGGAGAGTGAATTGCAAAAAACCACCACATTTGGGGCTTAACTTGCAGAAAACAATGTGGTCGCTAATCATTTGCAAAAGCCACCGCGGATTCAGTAACAGTTTTGCAGATTGCACTGAACATGTCATTTGGCTCGGTTGAGGGCGTTTCCGACATGTGGGGCCCAATATGCGTGACATGGCGTAACGGACGCGCTGACGGCGCCGTTTGCTTAAGACAAACGCGGTCGGGTCGCCAGAGACAGACCACCCGCGCCCGACCACATCTCGCTCGATTTCTCTGCTCTCACGCTCGCTCTCTCTGCTCCCACACTCGCTCGCTCCCCTCCCATTTGCTCCTCTCCTTTCCGGTCACCGCCGTCCGCCGTCCGCCATGGTGTCCTGGACCGACAGTGAGAGCACTGACGGCTCCGCCGCACAGTACATCTCCTCTGACGACTCCCCTGTCAAGGTCAGAACATTCTATTCCTCATTTCTGTTCTAGGGTTTGTAGGGTTGAACATTTGCTCGATTTGAACACGGTTTTGTTGGATTTCTCAGATCCCAGCTACAATTGATGAGCCGTCGTTCGAGGGTCTTGCTGATGACTTGAATGTGATTTGTGAGCATGGGAATCCAGGGAGGAAGTATGTTGCATTTGAGGGGATAAGCACTGGTAGGAGGTTCATTGCTTGTGCCACTGAAGTAAGTTTTAAGTTGTGTTTGCAGCATTCCAATTCTTGTTCTAGGGTTTGTAGTAACTGTTCCTGTTCTAGGGTTCATAGTTACTGTTCATGTTCTAGGGTTCATAGTCACTGCTCATGTTCCAGGGTTTATAGTTACTGAATTTAGTTCTAGGATTCATAGGTAGTGTTCTTAGTTGTAGTTTTCATAATTATTCGTCATTAAATGAATGTGATTCTGGTACATTAACAGAATCAGCTATTTAACTGAATCTGTAAGTAATGTCTGTAATTTTGAACTGATTTTTTCTATTGTAGGGTGTTGCAAATTGTGGATTAGTGCAGTGGGTAGATGAGCATTGGCCAGAGCATCTGCAGAATGCTATTCATAAGCTCTGGCTTATGTATGAGCATAGCCAGCATGAAAACAGGATGGCATGCCTGGAGCATTCAAGCACTGTACACAATCTCACATAGCAGGAAAAAGAGTTGTAGGAGACATATGAGAAGCTTATTGAAGATATGAACAACCTCTTGGATTATAAGGATAGCCAGCCTGAGGTAAACCAGAAGAAGGGTGCTGACAACATTTCAGTTAGTGTGGAAAGCAGCATGACAAAGGATGCTGAGATAAAAAAATTAAAGGCTGTTGTTGACCAGTTAAAGAAAATTCATGTAGCTCAAGTCACTGTCATTAGGAATTTCAAGTTCAACCATCTTAAGGAGAAGGAAAAGTTGAGCTCTGATAAGAGGACTTTGGAGATTTTCTATGCTGACCTGAAGAAAGAGAAGGATGACCTGAAGAAAGAGAAGGATAAGCTGGATTGTTGCATTGCTGAGCTGATGAAAGTGAAGGAGAAGTTGACCATGGAGAAGAGTACTCTTGCTTCCTGCATTGTTGAGCTCAAGACAGCAGGTGATAGCAACAAGAGGAAGCTTCACCAGATTAAGGCTATTTGTGATGAGGACTAATTTGTGTTGCTGTCTGACCATGTGTGTCAATGATGTCTTTTGTAGTAGCTATGGAGGAAAGCTTGTAATGTGTTAAGCTTTATTGTGGTGAACTCTATTATGTCTGTAGCAATGAACCTTGGATTGTATGTTGTTTGTGAGAGTACTATGTTTGTGATGAATTATCAGCTTTTATTAAGTTCAGTTTGTGATGAATTAACAGCTTGGATTATAGCAAGTAAATAGTGAACATAGATAGCAAGTTCATAGTGCATAGATAGTCTGACATAGATAGTGGCATACTAACATAGATAATAGCTGCATAGATAGTCTGACATAGATAGTGGCATACTAACATAGATGGTAGCTGCATAGATAGTCTTACATAGATAGTGGCATACTAACATAGATAGTAGCTGCATAGATACAACTGACATAGATAGAACTGGCAAACTAACATACTGACGAAACTGAACTTTTTCTTCTTCTGACGAAACTGAAGACAGCATGTCACTCCTCCTTCTTCAGCATCTTCAGGCATAGGGAGCGCCGCACGTCATTGTTGTTCACCGCTGCCCTCTTCTTCTTGGCCGGCGCTGGCTCCACCACATCTTCACTGCCGCCCTCCTCTTCTTGCTTCACGACGACGAGCTCTGGGTTGTCGGCGACCTCCGGCAGCTTATCCACATCAATTGGGCTATTCTTCTGCCCCTCGACGGCGTGGAGGACGGGCGCCAGGAGCTGCACATCAGGCTCGTCGTCGGAGGAGTCGGAGGAGAGTACGACGACCTCGTCCACCTCGTCGTCAGAGGAGTAGCCGTCAGATTCGTCAGAGTCATAGTCGTCAGAGGACTCGGACTCGGCGTCGGAGTCGTCGTATGGCCCGAGCACCCATGGATTGCGCCTCTCCCAGTAGGCGTTGTTGATGGGTGCTGGGAGAGCGAGGACAGCGTCGGTGATGTCATCCGCGGCGGTCGGCGGCGTGGTGGATGAGCGGTACATCCACCAACGAGCGCGCTGCCTGGGGTCGGGGGAGCGCTGCACCTCGCGCATCGCCCACAGGAGAATGGTCGCCGGCGGGACGGTGCGGCCGGCAAGGAATGCACGCCGCCTCTCGGCAGGTGTCATCACCTTCACCAGGCCGCGAGCATGGTTCCTCAGCATCGCCAGACTGGGGAACCAGCGCACGATCTCCCTGTACTGCGCGCGCAGCTCGTGGTTGTTGCCGGCGAGCTCTTCGATGGCCAGCTGCCAGTCCATGGCGACGGCGGTGGGGGTGGCTGTCGGCGGTGGTTTCGACGGGAGAGAGGGGGAATAGGAGTGGGCGGTGCGGGCGGCGAGTGGGCGAGTGATCGAAGAGAGCGGTAGGTGGACACGTAGTAAAGGCAGAAACCGAAACGACTAGTTATACTAAACGGACGTTCACCACGCTGGCAGCCTCAACGCACTCTCAACACAGTGCGTGCCTAACTAAACATAAGTAAAATTGCGGATGCTACTAAAACAACATCACTAGCACTATCCTATTGGTATTGAACCCCTGGTTACTACCCACTGGTCCTGGGTTCGATCCCCAGGCCAAACTATTTTTGTGCAATTTTTTTTGGATTTACAAAATTAATATGTCAGTAACTTCTTAGGGTTTTTATTTTTGTGCAATTTTTTTGGATTTAAAAAATTAATATGTCAGTAACTTCTTAGGGTTTTTTCGACTCCGAGGCACCCTACATGCCCAAGTGGAGACATTTTGGATTTTGTCGATGCCGAGGCACCCTAAATGCCCAAGTGGAGACATTTTGGGTTTTGTCGATGCCGAGGCACCCTAAATGCCCAAGTGGAGACATTTTGGGTTTTGTCGACGCCGAGGCACCCTAAATGCCCAAGTGGAGACATTTTGGGTTTTGTCGACGCCAACGCCGAGGCACCCAACTTCTTGCAACACATCATAACACATCATATCAACAGCATGAAAACTAAGATCATCATCATATCAACAATGAAACTATGCTCATCATCACAACAACATAATGAAAACTTCTTGCAAAACATCATAACTAATAAGTTCATCATCATAACCAGAGTATCATAGTGCATCACAACCATTAGGTACATTACATAGTCCACCACTTGTACTTGAACTAACTGGTTTCAACATGAAATTCTTAATATTCTTCATCACAAACTAGCCAAAAAAGGCTGAATTAAACATGTTTCAACATTACATCACTTCTTGCTGCCTTGAGAACAATTGAACCATTCAGACATCTTGTATGATGGCTTTCTCACTCTTCCAGTACCTGACAGTCTTGGTGGTATGAATATTTTCTTTGCACTTGACCTAGTAGCAGTAGCAGAAGATGAACTAGGCCTATCAGCAGCAGCAGAAGATGAACTTGGCCTTGTTGGAGCAGGAGCAGAAGGAGCCGCCCTAGGTACAGCCCTAGTTGCAGTCCTAGCTGCAGCTGGAGCTCTTGCCCTTGCTGCTGGTGGAGCTGTCCTTGGTGTTGCACTGGTTGCAGCAGGAGCTCTTGCCCTTGCTGCTAGTGGAGCAGATGGAGCTGCCCTAGGTGCATCAACTCTCTTGTTTTCCTGCAGTGACAACATATAGACAGATTAGAACATAGTATTAAATATACACAAGATTTAACCTGCAGTGACAACATATATAAACAAGATTTAACCTGGTGTTGGTTCTTTCTCATTGCTAGGGCTGGCTTCAGATTTTTGTGGCAGCTAGTGTACCTATGCCCTGTCAAGTTGCAATTGCTGTAGGTTATTGTTGCCATCCTTGAAGTATCTTTGGGAGCTGGCTTCTCAAACTGATTCTTTCTCCTCTTAGTCTGCTTCTTTCCTGGATTGTCTCTGAAAACTGGTGGCTCTATGTCAGGGGTCCCAGTATTTGGCCATAGATCAGGCCCAGGCACAGGATACACAATTGGATTGTAGGCTGCTTGGTACATTGGTTTCTTGAAGAAATCACTAACAAAATCTTCTGGATGAAGTTTTGCCTTGTTAATTGCAGAAACACCATGCTTGCAAGGAACACCAGTCATGTCCCATTTGCTACACCCACATGTGTGCACTTGCAGATTTACTGCATATGTGCTTTCTCCACTGCTAACCTGGTATAGATCAGGTCCTGCTTTGATTGACTGACAATATCTAGCATGGTGTTTTGCTTCTTCTAACTTCTCAGCATATGTTGGGCATATCCGCCACTTGGCTGTCTCAGTCTTGGTCCTATTGGCATTGAACTTAACTAGCAATTTTGTTCTGATGCCATCAACGATGGTTTTAATTGGTTTCCCTCTCACATCAAGTATCATTTTTTTGAACACTTCACTAATATTGTTAACAACCAAATCAGTTTTATAATTCTTGTCCATGGCATGTCTAGCCCATGTATGCTTGGGTATCTTTCTAAGCCATTTCCAAGCTGCCTCACACTCTCTTTTCATGCCTTCCATTGCTTGTTAAAAACCATGCTCAGTATATGAATAACTAGCCTGATCCATATACTTCTTTAACTCTTCACCTCTAAAGCCAACTGTTTGAAAGTTCTGATAAATATGTCTAAGGCAGTATCTTTGAGGGCAATTTGGGAAGACATTGTTTATGGCTTTAAGAAGGCCCTGTTTAAATAACTAGTGTTCAAAATATAGTATAACAACACACTATTTGACAGTACTAAGCATGGTAAAACTTCAGTAAAAATAAGAATTATGATGTATGAGGTACCTTTTGTCTATCAGATATGATAGTGTACTTGCCATACTTTCCTGACTCATCACCAAGAGCATACTTGAGCTGGGTTAGAAACCAGGACCAGCTGGCAATGTCCTCCTTGTCAACAATAGAAAATGCAATGGGAAAGATGTTGTTATTACCATCTCTTCCAGTTGCAGCCAATATTTGTTGCCCTGTTGTCAACTTAACAAAGCAACCATCAACACCTACAACCAAACATAACACATTAGCACCAAACATAAACAAAAGCAATGGCAAATATGTTGGGAAAATAATTATGCAAGTACCTATGAATGGTCTACAACCATTTAGGAAGCCCTCTTTACAAGCATTGAGGCACATGAACAAGCCATGAAATCTAGGGTTTTTGCTAGGATGAAGCTTTAAATGCTTTGTTGTCACAATGCATCTACTTCCAAGATTGGTATCCAGCACAGCTTGGAGGTAATCCCTTATCCTAGTGTATTGTGCCCTCTGATCTCCTTGGACAACTTCCTTAGCTGCTTTCCTTGCCCTGTAGGCCATGTGAATGAACACTTCAATTCCATGTTTTTTCTTCAAATTGTCAATTATTGCCTGGACTGGTGTGTTTATGTCAGACCTTAACTGTTGCTCACACTCATGTGCCAACCATCTTGCAGTGACTTTGGTGCTCTCTCCAACAGCAGGACAGTTGTGGTACAAGTTCATTTTCTTCATGCAAAATGTCTTCTCATGTGCAATTTTGGAAGCAGCAATGAAAAAAGGACAGTCATCTGTACTGCAAACTACAATAACTCTATCTGAGCAATTCCTATGAAATGAGTAGTTCCTGTTTTGTGAGATGTGAAATGTAAGGAGTGCCCTCCTGAACTGCTGGACATCTAGGAAACAAAGTTGCTTGATAAATTGTTCTTGTGGGTTTTCCCTCTCCTCATCATACCAAACCCTAACTTTATTCTTTTTGGCCCTGCTCTTCCTACCATTTGGTAGCTTAAATGGTCGAAGCTGAGCACAATCATTCTCTTCCTGACTTAAGTCACCTGGGTTGCTCTCCTCATCAGATGAAGATGCCCAGTCTTGCTCTATGATTTGATCCAAACTTGCATGGGATCTTGTTGTTGGCCCCTTCCCCCTCCTCTTACTTCCTCCTGTGCTGCTGCTTCCTCCTACACTGCTTCCTCCTCTCAAGCCCTCATCTAGTGGCTCCACTTGTCCTCCCTCTTCATCTCTTCCTTCATTCCCCTCCTCCTCATCTGGCCCATATAGCTCTTCTACATCAGTGTCTCCTTCAAAGTGATGTAGTGGATCATCCCTATGCCTCTTCATTGCCTCCAACCTAGCCAATATGTCCTCATCTTCAAGATCTTCATCCTCACTTTCACTATCAGTGAACTCCTCAGTAAGCAGCTATGGGAGTTTTCTTTTTGCTGCCTTGTACTTCTCTCTTTGTATCATATTACTCCTGTACCTCTGAATTTCTTCATTTCTTTTTTGCTCCATCATCTGCTCAATGTGCTCTTGCTCTTGGTCTGTCTCCATGAAATACTCATGCCTCTCATTACCATTGTCCAAAGCAAACTCAGGTTCACTTGGGCCCTTTTGCTTCAACAAACAAGAGCTCTCCTGTGTGTTCATTACTTGGACTGGCTGTGGTTGGGGTTTCACTGGACTGGGGAAAAGAACTCCTGAATTGTCTACCTCATAGACAACTGGTACACCTATTTCTGACAAAGGAACCTGCTCTTCATAAGCATGACCAATGTTCAAATCAACTGGTCTAGGTGCATCACTTCTCATAACTGTAATGTTAACAACATTCTTTCCTTTACTAGCTATGTGATCCAACATTTCTTCCACCTTGTCATCATCAGTTAATTCTTCCATTCCTGACACCCCAGCTCCTGGATCTCTAACATAATACATAAAATCCCTTGAACTATAGCCTTCTACCTCTATTAGGGCAATGAGATTCCAGAAGGTTATGTCTGATAAACCGATTGTTCTTTCCAAGTTATCTCTGTCTAGGAAATGGAAGCTCACTTCCCATTCTTCATCATCCAAGCTACAAATTCAGATAAAATGCATTTAACAGTGTTCACAATTATTTTTAAGAGGTCTCATTGGTGGCAACAGAAATTCAGTTTAGAGTATTAAAATCCAGTTAACAGTGTAAACAAAATTCAGTTAACAACATACAATTATCAATAAATTCAGTTAACAGTTAACAGTGTTCACAATATTCAGTTAACAGAGTTAAAATTGTTGGCAACAGAAATTCAGTTAACAGTGTTAAAATCCACTTAACAGTCTTCATAAAATTCAGTTAACAATATACAGTGTTCAATAATTTCAGTACACAGTTAACAGTTTACTGAAAATTCAGTTAACAACTAACACTAACCCTAATGCTAGAACCCTAACACTACAACCTTAGCCGTACTACAACTACCCAAGAACACCAACCATAGAACCCTAACACTACAACCCTAACCCTAGAATACCAATCAGGGAAATGACAAAGGAGGAGGATGATGACTTACTCCACACCGCCGAAGGAGGAGGCAAAATGGTGGCTGCCCGTCGGATTGGCCTTCACCGCCTGGGCGAACGCAGTAGCCGCCGCGTATTCCAACGACTTCGGCGGCGACGGCGGTTGGGAAAGAGGCAGCGCGCTCGACGGATTGGAGCTCCCGCAGAACTCCGGTGGATCTCCAGCACCGCCGCCCGGACCTATAGTAAGAGGTAACTTACTATGGGGTTGTATTTGCAGGTGATGACTTTCCCGCTGCATCGACATCACCCGATTGAGCATCAGCTGACCTAGGGACGAGACCTAGGGTTAAGAAATCTCTATTTGGATCTCGCTCTCGCGAGTACGGCTCGGTTTGGATCGAACACGACCGCGGGGCTTGGAGGAGACACAAAGGGAGGAGAAATGCATTAACTGTTTTTTATTGCAATTGATCGTATGCCCCACCGTTACGCTGTGTCTCCAGACGAAATGCCAAACATTAAAAATAAACACCTATCTTTCCAGATGACAGAAATCAGAGGGTGAATAAGATAAAAAAAACTGAACAAAAAACAAAATGATAGTACCCCATGCAATCTAGAATGCCCAAAAATAATTAAAATCTTGTCCAAAAACAAGCTGCACAAAAAATTCTGATTTTTTTACAGAAATAAAGAATAATCATAGTAGTGTACTATTCGAATTTCATCTGATTCTAGAAAAGGGGCAAAGAGAAACATATTTCAAATTTCTGTCCAGATTTTTTAAATTTTGATTAAAAAATTAAACTGTCCAGAAAAATGTGAAAAATTACAGAAAAAATAGAAAACATAGTAAGTCACTCTTGAGTTTTAGACAATTATGCACAAGTACCAAAGAAAAAATGACATTTCAAAATCCAGATTTGTTCCAATTTTGGACAAAAAATTTCAACTCCACAATGGGCGAGGTGGAGGATGTTCTCGGTGGAGATAGATTAGGGGGATTGTATATAATAGCATCTCTAGCCGTTGGCCCCCCAGGAGGCGCTAAAAATCGGCGTGGGGCTTTCGGATCCCCAGCCGCTGGCCCCAGAGTCGTCCCCAGAAGATAACATTTTTTTACACAAAATAGGAATTTGGCTAAAGTTCGGCGGAAATTACATTTTATAGCATAGTTTTTATTACATAAACAAATTTAATGTTATTCTATGGCGCGAAGAACGCGGTGAGCTTGGCGAAGTCGCCGTCGTCGTCGCTGACCTTGTCCTCCTTGACGCGGACGCCGCCCCTGCTGGCCGCCTTGCCGGCGCCGCCCTGACGGACCGGTGCCGGTGGTGCGCCGTCGTCGCTGTCATCGTCGAGGACGATGACGCCTTCCTCGTCGC